>NC_091406.1:3330326-3632173 GCF_032191515.1 Phaenicophaeus curvirostris | reverse complement strand
CTCACAATAAACTTGACAACCTTATCACAGGAGGCAAGAGTGGGGAGGGTCTACCCTCTCACCTGTTCTAAATTCAGGAATTCAGTATTCTTTCCAACACTCTCAGCGTGGCTTCAAAAAAAACTAATTGTTAACAGCAAAATAACAGATGAAAAATAAGAAAAGGACAGTAAGATTCTTTTATATTAAGATAAGTGTCAAATATATTTCTATTAATATAGCCAATAAAGACTAGCTACAAGTTCAGCGGGCTTCTGAATTTCACAAAGATTTGAACTGGTTACCTAAACCAGTCAAATTACTTCCTCCTAACCACAGGCAACAGTGACACAGCTGCTGACATGAAACTTTGACAACTAATGAGGTTTATCAAGTCTATTCATATCGTCCTCCATGTAGAGCAAAGTATCAAATACTGGTGCTCTACACTTCACAGCTGTTTTCCTCTATAAACTCTTTGACCTCAATATCCTATGATCACTGTTATTTTGCACAGCTGCATGTTATCCTACTCAAACAAACACAAATCCCCAAAAATCAACAGCGATGCAGAAAGATTAAAATTAAATAACTGTTTCTACAGCTTATCCTGGTAACAGAACTTAAACTTCGGGTAAAATTAGGATGTTAAAATTTCTCCCATGACATGGGGTCTCCGTAAGGGATTCTGAGAAGTGGTCAGCAGCAGCTCAGTTAACCTTGCAGCTGTTCTCTGCTTCCTCTGCTACAAGGGCAGTTGCTAAAAAGGTTTTATTACTATAACCCAAAATATCAATTTCATGCCATAAAGAAATAATTGCTTGCTCCAGTTCGTAGATTCCCCTCTTTCACTTAACACCAGGAACACTGCAGGAATTAATAAATTAAAATGCAGCAAACAAGTGAAGTCGCTGAGAAATAAAAAACCTTTGAAATAACGAAGCCTGGAAAACCACTGGGATAAAGCAGGCATCGCGATAATGAAGCTTCAACTTTCCAACACTTGGAAATTAGTGTTTATGGATCTGCCTGTATCAGCTGAAACACTTGTCACATTAACCAGAATGTCTTTAAGAAATCACAGTGAAATCACAGAAATTCAGTGATGGTATCAAGGTCACCCGCTCGTGAAGTTAAGGAATTCAGAGCACATCTGGGAAATGAGAGCAGCAGACAACGCACCCAGGGAAGTTAGTGCTGAAAAGCTGCTGCCGCTGCTGGTGCAGCCTAAAACCCATTGCCGAGTAAGTTTCAAAACACAGATTAAAAATACATTTAAAGCTTAAGTCTCAGAAGATCTAGTCCTTCAGCGTGATGTCGTCTAAGATTAAGCCTTTCCTTCCTTTACGACACAGCAATCTTTTAATGACTGGCTTGTTTTGGTTTTTCTTTTTCTTTAAACCCTCATCTTTCTGCAAACTGAGCCTCTGAGCCTCCCTCTCGAAGGATTCAATGCATTTTCACCATGTTCATGACGAAATCCTAGAGACCTAAAAATAACAGCATTCAGCTGAAGATCCTTATGTTTGCAATAGTTTTAGCTGAAGAAATGCAAAGGCGTTGCCACAGTTACTTAGGCAATGAGATTTAGCTATTCATGTTCCACCGACATATTACTTTTTGGGGAAAGACACCTCTACTTTAACAACCTCTCAAGTGCAAAATTTAGCTATTCATGTTCTAAAGACACAGTACTTTTTGAGGAAAGCCACCCCTATTTTAACAACCTCTGGACTATGAACAACGCCCAAGACTGCCCTTGTTTTACCAAGTGACACATCTGCAGCTCCACAGCTCTTTAAAAGTTCTCTTGAGGGCTCACCCAAACATTACACAGCAGGAAAACAAAAACCACCCAACACAACCTTTTCCTCCAGGTTGTCTAGGACTGTTTCGACCCCACATTCAAGCTCTATAGTGGAAAAACCACTCTTTTACAGCCAGCAGCCCCAGCGCTTGCCCATGCCAGGCTCCTCTGCAGGTGCCCCAGGACACACCCGAGCCCTGCAGTGCCCCAAACCCTCCCTGCATCCCAGAACCCTCCCTCGCACCCCCCAAACCTTCCTCTGCACCTCCAAACCCTCCCTTGCGCTCCCCACACCCTCATTTGCACCCTCAAACCCTCTTTGCACCCCCCAAAGCCCTCCCTTGCTGCCCCCAAACCCTCCCTACACCCCACAAACCTTCCCTGCACCCCCAAAACCCTCCCTTGCTACTCCCAAAACCCTCAAATCCCTTTACATCCCCAAGCCCGCTTCTGCAGCCCCCAAACCCTGCCCTGAATCCCCCAAACCCACCTTCACATCCCACAAACACTGCCCCGCTACCCCCAAACCCCTCCCGTGCCCCACAAACCTTCCCTGCACCCCTCCAACCCTCCTTTGCACCCCTAAGCCTCCCCTTGCAATCCCCAAACCCCTCCCCTGCTACCTCGAAACCCTCAAACACTCTTTACACCCCCCAGGCCCCCTTTTGCACCCCCAAAACCCTCCTTTGCACCCCTCAAACCCTCCTTTGTGCCTCAAAACCCTGCCTTGCACCCCAAAATCGTCCTTCGTGCCCACAAATCCCTGCCTTGCACCCCAAAACCCTCCTTTGCGCCCCCAAATTCTCCTCTGCGTCCCAAAAACCCTCCCTTGCGCCCCCCAAACTCTCCTTTGCGCCCCCAAAAACCCTTTGCGCCCCCAAAAACCGTCCTTCGTGCCCCCAAATCCCTGCCTTGCGCCCCTAAACCCTCCTTTACACCCCCAAAACCCTCCTTTGTGCCCTATAACCCTGCCTTGCGCTCCTTAAACTCTCCTTTGCGCCCCAAAAACCCTTTGCGTCCCCCAAAACCCTCCTTTGCGCCCCCAAAACCCTGCCTTGCGCCCCAGAAACCTCCTTTGTGCCCCATAACCCTGCCTTGCGCCCCTAAACTCTCCTTTACGCCCCCAAAACCCTCCTTTGTGCCCCAAATCCCTGCCTTGCGCCCCCAACCCCCTCCTTTGCGCCCCCCAAATCCCTGCCTTGCTCGCAGGAGAACGGGGACAGGCACGGCCGCAGAGCCCCGACGCCGCGCAGCCCGCGCCTCGGCCCGCCCAAGGGAGGGTCGCGCAGCCGCCATGCGGAGCCGGGGCGGGGAGGGGCGGGGGTGTCACGTGACCTCTCGGCGCCATTTCGCGCCCGGCTGAGCCTGCCCGTGCAGCCCCAATGAGGGGTGGGGGGGCGGTGACGGGGATGCAGAAATAGAATCAAATCGTAGAATAACCAGGTTGGAAGAGACCCACTGGATCATCGAGTCCAACCATTCCTATCAAACACTAACCCATGCCCCTTAGCACCTCGTCCACCCGTGCTTTAAACCCCTCCAGGGAAGGTGACTCAACCCCCTCCCTGGGCAGCCTCTGCCAGTGCCCGATGACCCTTTCTGTGAAGAATTTTTTCCTAATGTCCAGCCTGAACCTCCCCTGGTGGAGCTTGAGGCCATTCCCTCTCGTCCTGTCCCCTGTCACTTGGGAGAAGAGCCCAGCTCCCTCCTCTCCACAACCTCCTTTCAGGTCGTTGTAGAGAGCAATGAGGTCTCCCCTCAGCCTCCTCTTCTCCAGGCTAAACACCCCCAGCTCTCTCAGCCGCTCCTCTTAAGACTTGTTCTCAATCCCCTTCACCAGCAGTGAATAAACTCTCCAAGAGGCGTTTTTGGGGTGCTAATGAAACAACCTGAAAGGAATTCAGGTTTTTCTGAAAAAACCTTCTGAAAAAACCTTCTTTGCCTCAGTCTTTAGTGGTAAGGAGGTTCGTTCCGTCTGTGTACAAAGCCAGGAGCTAGAGGAGCATAATGAGGCTCCCATGATCCAAGAGGAGGTGGTCAGAGCCTTGCTAGCCCGACTGGACAGTCACAAGTCTATGGGGCCGGACGGGATTCACCCTAGGGTACTGAAGGAGCTGGCGGATGTGCTGGCCAAACCCCTTTCCATCATCTTCCAACAGTCCTGGAAGACTGGGGAAGTCCCACTGGACTGGAGGCTGGCTGATGTTGTGCCCATCTACAAAAAGGGCCGCAGGGAGGACCCAGGAAACTACAGGCCTGCCAGTCTGACCTCAGTGCCAGGGAAAGTCATGGAACAGGTGATCTGAGTGCTATCATGAAGCACGTGCAAGAGAACCGGGTGATCAGGCCCAGTCAACATGGGTTCACAAAAGGCAGGTCTTGCCAGACTAACCTGATCGCCTTCTATGACAAAGTGACCCGGCTACTGGATGAGGGAAAGGCTGTGGATGTGGTCTTCCTGGACTTCAGCAAAGCCTTTGACACAGTTTCTCACAGCGTTCTGCTTGAGAAACTGTCAGCCTCTGGGCTGGACAGGCGCACACTCTCCTGGGTGGAAAACTGGTTGGATGGCTGGGCCCAGAGAGTGGTGGTAAATGGTGTGAAATCCAGCTGGAGGCCAGTGACAAGTGGGGTTCCCCAGGGCTCAGTGCTGGGTCCAGCCCTGTTCAATGTCTTCGTCAATGATCTGGATGAAGGCATCGAGTGCACCCTTAGCAAGTTTGCGGACGACACTAAGCTGGGTGGAAGTGTCGATCTGCTGGAGGGTCGGGAGGCTCTGCAAAGGGATCTGAACAGGCTGGACCACTGGGCAGAGTCCAATGGCATGAGGTTTAACAAGGCCAAATGCCGGGTCCTGCACTTGGGGCACAACAACCCTATGCAGTGCTACAGACTAGGAGAAGACTGGCTAGAAAGCTGCCTGGAGGAGAGGGACCTGGGGGTGTTGGTTGACAGCCGACTGAATATGAGCCAGCAGTGTGCCCAGGTGGCCAAGAAGGCCAATGGCATCTTGGCTTGTATCAGAAACGGCGTGGCCAGCAGGTCCAGGGAGGTTATCCTCCCTCTGTACTCGGCACTGGTGAGACCGCTCCTCGAATACTGTGTTCAGTTCTGGGCCCCTCACCACAAGAAGGATGTTGAGGCTCTGGAGAGAGTCCAGAGAAGAGCAACAAAGCTGGTGAAGGGGCTGGAGAACAGGCCTTATGAGGAGCGGCTGAGAGAGCTGGGGTTGTTTAGCCTGGAGAAGAGGAGGCTGAGGGGTGACCTCATTGCTCTCTACAACGACCTGAAAGGACGTTGTAGAGAGGAGGGTGCTGGCCTCTTCTCCCAAGTGACAGGGGACAGGACAAGAGGGAATGGCCTCAAGCTCCGCCAGGGGAGGTTTAGGCTAGACGTTAGGAAAAAAATTCTTTACAGAAAGGGTCATTGGGCACTGGAACAGGCTGCCCAGGGAGGTGGTTGAGTCACCTTCCCTGGAGGTGTTTAAGGCACGGGTGGACGAGGTGCTGAGGGATATGGTTTAGTGTTTGGTAGGAACGGTTGGACTCGGTGATCCGGTGGGTCTCTTCCAACCTGGTTGTTCTGTGATTCTGTTCTGTGATTCTGTGAATATCATACAGTGACCGTGATGCTCTCACAGTACACAGTTTCTTCAAATGCTGTGACAAAACACTCTGCGCATTTGAACATCAGTTTCATTTAGAAAATATCAAAACCACTCTTACCTATATGAGTCTTAACAGTTTCGTTCAGACCCTAAAGGAAATAGGAGATTAAGTTCCAAGTTTGGGTTGTTTTTTTTTTTCCCGAGGCTTTTGTTCCTGGTATTTTAAACTGATTTTTCAGAAAACACTGCTACGAAAAGCACCTTTAACTTGGGAGCTACTGTCTGTAGACAGTGATAGAGAATAGATTGTAAACAGAGATTAAAGGAGATTTGCAGCTAGTGTCTAATCGCCAGTCATGGGTTTCTTTGGTGCATTGCCAATAACCTTTGGGCCGCTGTTGAAGAACAGATTCAAATGTACTTCACAAATGTTCATATAGACTAACCTCTGAGGCTTTCTGTGTGGAAAAGTTTCCTCTTTTGATCTAGTCTAGCAGAGACATATTGCATAACTAACTTAAAAATGGAGAAGTACTGAACAGTATAGAAAAATTCTATGCACTTTATAGCTATACTCATTATTGCCCTAAAACGTTGCAGGTATATGCAAACAATAACAAAAAATCAGCTATGGGTTTGTCAGTACTGGAAGGAAATAAGCACAAATATGCGCACACATCGGGAGCTTCTGTCTTCTTCCAAGTATCAAAGGGGCCTGGCACTGAGCTGCTGCTTGTCCCTCCAGATCCTTCATCTCATATACAAGATAGAAAGAGCTCAAGGCAAACTGTGCTGCTGGGTATAGACTCTCCTTATCTAACTCATACTATTGGGCTGCCCATATTACCCAACCACTCAAAGTCGAGCTTGGTGTTCTTCCTGTGGTTGTCTCTCTTGGAGGCAGATTTACAGAGATATTCTACTCGCATCTGATGTTTATGGTGATTACAGGAATATTTTGCAGATTTCATAGTATGCTCTTTCTGTACTTTGATCAACAAATTTAAATTTAACTGAGCAGGCTAGAGTAGCAAAAGGCAGTCATGCCCAGAAGGTAGGTTAGTATGTCATGTTTGCTGAAGGATTGCAAGCTGCTCTGTCCAACACCAGCTGTGCACAGGGAGGCAACAAGAAACAACCTAACCTGACTTAGGCATAGAAGTTCTTTTGTAAAAGTTTCTGTAGTCCACACTGAATTTGAAGTAAAATTAATGAAAACAATACCTTATTTATACTCCTGTGTACAATGCCTTCCTTATAAGAAAGAATTAAAACATGGCTTTGAATGGACAAATCCTTATGAAATTGTATTAAGCTTTGAGAAATGCAAGAACAATCTAGTATCATCTCTCCAGAAGAAAGCATGACTCACTGAAGGGAGTGACTCCAAGTGTGCTGTAATCACACAGAATCACAGAATGTCTTGAGTTGGAAGGGACCTACCAGGATCATCAAGTCGAACTCCTGTCCCTGTACAGGACAGCCCCAACATTCACACCGTGTGTCTGAACGTGTTGTCCAAACACTTCTTGGGTATTGTCAGGCTTGGCACCGTGACTGCTTCACTGGGGAGCTGTTCCAGTGCTCCACTGTGGGTGAAGAACCTTTTCCTAATGTCCAACCTAGCCCTCTCCTGGAGCATCTTCCTCCCATTCCCTCAGCATTCCTTCTTTTTGCAGTGGGTAGAGAATTAGGCCTTCACATTACTTTGACAACAGCATTTACACCACTTCTTTATATATAAATACTCAAACAAACCAACAGCACAAAGAGATTTGGGGGACAGAAATATCAGAAACACTGTAACCTCTCCAGCCTTCTTGGAGGGAAACTGACTCTGTTTTTTTAAATGTTGGATCAATGGTCAGTGAACAACAAAAATCTGAACTAACGTCTTCTCTGCAGTTTGAATTCTTTTTTCCTTTTCTTTCTAAAGGTCTGTTTTCATAAACACAAATTTTGTGCTTGCTCTCGGGTATTACTATAGCATCACTTGGTCACAAGAGGGAACTCACATATCAGTCTCTGATTTATTTATTATATTAAAGCTCTGAGGACTTTGCAGATTAATAAAGTGAACATGTTTGGATATGCATGTGAGTGACATGTGAAGGTGCATATATAAATCTATATATATTTCTATATCCATGCCTTTTAGTTACCAAAGAAGGGTAATCATTCATAGAAATAAGGAGCAATAACCCTAGCAGGCACGACAGCAGAAAAGAACCTTAGAATGACCCAGAAATCACTTTCTGATGGGTAAATATATCACATTCATGAGTATATGCTCACAGGCTGTGTCTTATCTTTGTTGCCATGCTGTTGTTCTGTAGATCTGAAAACTCATACTGCCTTAAGGTATCAGGATACGGATGAAGCAGAACATGTTCCCTCCTAGCAGAGCCTGAGCAGCAGGGATTACTCTCACTAATTGTTTTGAGCAGCTCTTAGTTTTAACATTCTGTTTTGAGCCCGGGATCACGTTTCACCTTTGCAGAGAGGCTTTTGCCAGACAAAACTTGACTGTATTGGCAGTGTGTCCCAGAATTCTTAGTATTGAATGTACATGCATATGGTTTGATTCTTAACTGTGCTCAGTAAAGGAGAAGATTGAAGTAGTAATTCATTGCCAGTTTCTGCTGGATCCTGGTGGCAGCAGCATGGATTGAATCCAATCTGCTTGAGGCTCATTTTTCTAGAATAAATAAACCTCTAAATCCAGAGGTTTATAAACCGAGAATTAATGTTGACCTCAGATCTTGATGTCACACATTTTCCTACACTGATATTTCCGCTGATCAAGCAATTGATTAGCAATCCTGCTAATGTGTTTGTATGTTCCCTCAAGAGAACACATAATAAATACCCCAAATAAGCACGAGTTTATGTGTGGGAACTTGTTTTTGGAAACCAGCAGCTGTTTCTGTCCAGCTGCTAGAGAAGACAACCCATGCACAGCTTGCAAGATAATCCCAGGCAGTTCAATAGCATCTCGGTTTGGTGATACTTGAATTGTAGATGCTCAGGGTAGTTGGTTTCCCAGGAAGAGGTAGCAACCTTCTTCTGTGAATGTGAAGTACCATGTCTCACCCCTGGGATGTGTCTGGTCCCTCACACAGATTCCTTAAGCACTGCTGTCTCAAGCACAAATTGTAGTGGCCCTTTAGCTTATCCCATGGCTGTGAAGCAGTGCGAACCCACTGCATTATGCTGGCATGAGCTATGTAATAGGCTAATAGTTGTGGCATGTGGTCCTGTTGCATTGTCTTTCAGATGTATCTTGTCTATTTTGGACAGTTGCCATTTAGTCCTCTGGCTTTTTGAGTTCCTTAGTTCTTTTCAAGTTTGCATTGTGTACAACTGCTACTCTGAATACAGCATCCTGAGGAACGTCCCCACCGCAGCCGGTGGCACAGCTACAGATGGAGTGGCCATTGGGCCACACGTCAGTGAGGTGTTGCAGTTAATTTGGGGCCCTTGAGAAAAGAGGAGATGTCCTGTGTGTCCGCTGCGTATTTTGTTTGGGATCTGGCAGCAGATGTCTGGAGAGATATGCAAGTTTCAGGAAGCAGAGTGGATTGTGTTAAGCTGATACTTTTTTATGCAGTGAAAGACACTGTTGACAGAAGAAAGCAGCTTTCCTAACTTGAGTTTGGTTACTGAACCATGTGGCTATCTGACAGTTTTGATTGATGGTAGGGCCTCTGGGCCTTGAAACTTCTAAAAGAAGCTTATGTGTAACTAATCATTACCTGTAATCTGTACATCTGATTTCTTAATCAATTTAATTATTTATTTAATTGCACCATACTTAAATACCATTCCTTTTATTTAACTTGATGGGATAAGACAATCTGCATAATCTAATTTTGAAGATCTTAGATGTTTGGAATTAGTCCAAGATAACTGCAAATAATAAGGGTATACCTCAAGCCAGTTGTACAGTCATGGACATGTCTCATGCTGTTAGGACCTATCACATGGTACTGCAACCAGGGTATAAGCACAAACACACTGCCAGAAAGGTGAAGACCCTCTCAAGGCTCTATCTCATGCTGTTGTAGAATTTTTGTGTGCTCTTGCTTATTCTGGAGTTAGTTTGCTTCTTTTACTTTTTGTTATTAATTCTCCTAAGGTTTTCTTAGAAAATCTCATTCAAAAAATAGAAGGTTTTCCATATTTTTCTGTTGATAAAAATGTAAGCATGTCCACAAGCTTTCCTGTGGGAATATGAATTGGTAGATACTGTTTGAAGATATTTCTACTTTGATGACACAGCCACGGATTATGCATTTAGTATGAGAAAGATTCAGTTACTTTTTCTAAGAATTACAGATCCATCCATTATCATTTTCTTGTCAGACAAGACTTGTAAGGAGTCATAATAATGCCAGGTTTCCTTTAATTATTGATAAATCTGAAGGGGCTGAATCATGTTGCCACAAGTAATTGCGTGGGTGTTGATTGAAATGATACCTTTAATGAATGTAGTCACAGCTGGCTTTTATGAACAGCCAAACTGTCAGCTTGTCCAAGAACAAATTAATGATGTGCCTAAACCTTAATTGAGGACACCAAGTGCAGGTACAGTCTCATTCTTCTTTGCCCTCTCCCAGCTATATAAGGAGTTTGATGGAAAACAAAGGATCGTTTTTATGTTGGATAGTTTTCCATCTGTCCCACCCAGCCCCATGATTCCTGCATGGGAAATTGCACAGCCACATTGTTCCAAAGCCCAGGTGTTTTCTAGTCACTGGATCACCTGCTGGGGATGAAAAATAGAAATATCAGGTGGCGAAACTATCAGCACTGGTTAGGGTCTTCTAACCACCACTTGCCCAGGGAGTCGTGCCAATCAGGAGAAGTCTTTGGTGACTGGAAGAAGGGTAACGTTGTGCCATGTTTTAAAAGGTTAGAAAAGACGACCTTGGGCACCATCGACCTGTCAGGATTTGATGGGTGGGCTGTTTGATGGATAAGGAATTGGCTGGATGGGTGCATACAGAGAGTAGTGGTCAATGGCTTGATGTCCAGATGGAGGTCTGTGACAGGTGTTGTCCCTCAGAGATACGTAGTGGGACCAGTGCTGTTTAATATCTTCGTCAGTGATGTAGACAGCAAGATTGAGTGCATGCTCAACAAGTTTGCAGATCACAACAAGCTGAGGGGTAGAGTCGTCACACCAGAAGGACAGGACATCATCCAGAGTGACCTGGACAAGCTGGAGAAGTGGGCCTGTGTGAACCTTATGAGGTTCAACAAGGCCAAGTGCAAGGTCCTACGCCTGGGTTGGGGCAATGAACAATATCACAGAGTTTGCAAGACCATACTTCAAAACACCTAAATTTCCCTTCCATGTTCCCCAAAACTGTTCCACAAATTTTGCTGCCTCAGCCACCTGTGAAGGCAAACACCGGGTCCTAAAGGCCGTACCTGTAAGTGGGTGATAATGATTAAATGCATTTGTCTTCCTTTTGAATACCATAGCCTTCGTTTCTAATTGCACTATATTGCTGAAAATACCTTGTGGTCACTGGGGATCTTTATGTCTTTGTGCTTTCCTTTCTGTCATATTTTATTTAAGATAGGATGTCAGGTGTATGGAAGCACAGCAAAATGAGAGTGAGATTTTTTTTTCTGCCAGTGTGGAACAATCTTATCTCTCACAGACTGATTTGTATCCTGCCTGAAGTCGAAGTCAGACAGATCTCTTTTCTCTCCCACAGGCTGCTTGCACAGTCAGAAGTAGGCTGATCATTATCGGTATCTCTTAGGTCATGATTTCCCTCTTATTTTGTTCTTTTACAATTCCAATTTTGTGGGGAATCAGGGGGAACTCCCCTCACTCCTGGGCTTTTTGTTGACCCATTACCCCTGGAAAATATTTACTTAGTCTAAAAGTTATCAAGCAAAAAATGCAATAAACAAATCAAGGACATCTATTTCCTTGTGAAGCCTCTTGATGATGCTGTTTCTGACATGAGTAAAAAAAAATCTCACTGATATTTTACATGGAAAAGTATTTTTAATGTAGTTTCTTACTTACTGTCACTTCTAGATTATAAGCTGATACAAGCTTAGTATTGTTTCATGTATTGGATTTAAGATAGCGGAAACAATTCAGGCAGGTTGCTCATTTTTAAGCATCTTTGATTTTTTAAAGGCCATATGTGAATCAGAAGAAAAGACCATTATGGCAATCATCTATTTGTTGTGTCAGTGAAGCATTTTGCCTTTTCTGTATACCCCATTCCCTCCTTTGGTTGGCCAAGCCATTCTGCTGCTGCTGAGCTGTAATCCAGTGTGTATCTCAAAAGGAGAAGGCAACATTTGTCTTGTATTTCCTAACAGCAGTGTGAACATTCAAGATTATTTACTGGAGTTCTTGGAAGGCAACAAAGGTTACTGTTTGAACTGGTGCTTGGTGTGCAGCTTCCACCACAGAGCATGTGCCCATGAAGATGTTGTAATTTATTCAACACCATGGTTGCTTCCATGAAAGATGCACATAAGAGTCCTGGGATTTTTAAGTTCTAACTTTTGGAGATTTTTTAATTTGTTAAATCAAATGTGGGAGACCAATAGAGAATTTGGGAAGGCTATAGCCAGCTGTGGACAGGTATAGGCTTATCTGGGAGGAAAACAGGTTGGAAATGGTAGTTACTTTGTCTTTAGTCTTCCCAGTAGCACGATCTGATGTTATGTGTGCTGTAATTTGTGTCTTGGCAGTGTTTAAGCCTGACATGTGTTGAGCTCTGCAAGCAAACGTTATCCGTCTTCAGACAGTTGTAAAATGCACTGTTGGTGAGAAATGAGTTCTCTGTCTCACCAACCTCTAGTTTCCTTACTCTTCTGTAAAACTAGAGGAGTGAATCTTGTCCACGTGCCTCAGGAGGGTGTTGTGAGGATTAGCCGGATAAGATCAGTTTTCTTAAACAAATATGTAAAAGTGCTTTTAAATACCTTGTGTGATTTATTACTGGGAAGCATTTGAATGGCAGCCCAGCGCTTCTCCTTTCCGTAGCATGTCATATTCCAGACTTGTTCTTACAGGGGCGTAAGACACTTGGGCAAAAACAAGAACATGCCACATGGGACAATTCTAGTCCCTGAAAAAATACCTTCTAGACCAGTGTTTGTCTATGTGTTTGCCGTTTTACAAGAGCATGTAGTGATAGGACAAGGGTTAACAGTTTTAAGCTGAAAGAGGGGAGATTTAGATTAGATATTAGAAAGAAATATTTTACAGTGAGGATGATGAGGCACTGGAACAGGTTGCCCAGAGAAGCTGTGGCTGCCCCATCCCTGGAGGTGTTCAAGGCCAGGTTGGATGGGGCTTTGAGCAACATGGTCTGGTGGAAAGCACCCCCTGCCATGGGGTTCCAACCCAAATCTTTTTGTGATTTTATGATCCTGTGTCATTGAAAACAGCTTCTTATTATATCATTAACACTGTGTAGAGCTTGGGCTTGTCCTGCAGCTGGTTGTGGAGCTGCGTAAAATCAGGGACAGTGGACTGGAGAGAAGGAGCTTTGGCTCTGCTGCTGTACTCTGCCTTGATACATATTGTAGCAGAGACTCAAGCATACAGAGCTGTCCTAGACAGGTTTCTGAAGACAATAACTTTTTTTAATATCCGTGCTAATAGGTGGATGCCTAACAAAGAATGTGGGTTGTCAAAGCAAGGCAAGTGTGGAACTGCACATACTTGAAAACAAGCATGCACCTTGCTGTGGACACCTGGACAGGTTTGAATGCTTGGAAGAAGTATTCTTTCCTGAAATCACAGTTGATTATCTATTCCCCATTCTAAATCTACTCCATGATATGATCAGCTTGTGCAGACAAGTCATGTGTTTTACCAAGCATCTGACCTTCTTTGACCCCTCTGTCCCTCTTACCCTGTGCCACATCCTCTCCATCAAAGTGTAGTATGACAAGTCTTGCTAGAGAGCTACTAGAGAAAGATAATTGAGATAACAGAAAAAGGTACTTGGTACAGTAATTAAGTCCCTCAATGGATTAGTTTCCTTTTGTTTTCATCTGGCAGTTTCACAATTCTATTGTGAACCAAACTCAGGAGAGAGAAGAGGCCCACTAACATCTGCAGGGTTCCACATCTGCTGAGGGCTGGCTGAAGGGATATTCTGTCCTGCAAGAGACACCCACCCTTCCCACAGGGTTGTCCTTTGTACACATGTTGTACAATGACAGATGGCAGTGGAGGCCCTTACTTCAGGTTGCACAATTCTGCGCTGAATGCTTGAAGCACACAACAATCATTTTTCTCATGGAGATTGCAAACTGAGGCATCAGATGAGTAGGTATTTTGCAGATGTCTCTTCTGCAGTTCAGTAAGTTTGGTTGCTTTGTCAAATTCGGTAAAGAGTTTCCTCTTTACTGTCTTGCAGAACTGATTTGACTGGAAGCTGACTGACTGTATTTTACTCTTCCCAGCTTTGTTGGTTTGAAATGAATTTATGATGTGTCTTTTTGTTTGTGCCGCTATTTCACGTTTACTCTATCTGTTTCATAAATCTACTGAAGTCATTTTGGGAGTAAAAGTATTAAACAAAGAATTTTCTTTCTCCTTGCAGTTGCTGAAAACACACAGTTTAGAGCAGCTGTCTGCTGTCCTCGTACCTGGGAAGTCTTCCTCTCATCTATAAGAATAAGTCATCATTTTGCATATTTTATGCTTGCTACAGATTTTGACCGGACAGAATGCTGGTGAGATGCACACACAAAGATATGGAAATCAGCATCATGGAAACATCACATTAGCTTGGACTTGCATTTGGAAAATATTAAGAAGACTGAATTTGCATATTTGCTGAGGCAGCATTTGGAAAGCTGAGATCTGACATTATGCTAAGTCCTAGCTGCACTGAGATCTGTGGTTGTTAATGAGCCTTTTTCTTCTGTCCAAGGCCATGAGCATGCATAAGGATTCTGCTGATTTGTCATAAATGTGGATGATTTTTCTTTGCACTAGAATAAAAAAAAATCATAGTGACTTAAGAGAAATCTCTCTGGGCTGTATTTTGAGTAGAAAATGTAAGAAGATATGAAAATGTGAGAAAGATTAAATAGTTGTTTTATTTCTTGATTTCATTGGCATAAGCATTACCACAGAAAGAGTCTTTTGTAGTTTAGTATTTGTTATCTTCTTATCCTATTTGAACCAGGTGGCAGAAACACATCAAGAAATGTGTTTGAACTGATACATATAACATAAGTTTAAGTCCTGTCATGTAGTTGTGTCAGATGTATTTTCTATAATTTAATTTTCTCTCTTCCCCCAAGTCCATATTAGTGGAAACCTTAGGAATAATAATGTAGTTCTGAGTGTTTCCATCATGCTTTTGAGCCTGGAAAAATGTTCATTCCATCAATATCAGTCTTAATGCTGAAAAAAGTAAGGGAATTAAAAGCCTTTGTCTGTTCCTTGATACCTGAAAAATCTGTCACAGTCGATGAATAAATGCTGTGGTTGGAGGGCTTTTAAGGTCCTCCATCTCAAAGACCAGCCCTATTACAATGCCTCACCTTTCTGGTTCCTCTCTGAGACACAAAGGAGATGAAATCTGATCTCTCACCTGTTTTGGAATTTCCCTTGTGTGAAGTGCTCTAAGAAATTGCTAGTAAGGCTGGAATAAATGGCCGAGATAAGCATCTCACCTTATATGTTTATTTTTTTTCCAGCAAAGCTTTCTTTTTGCCTCTTTTGTTTCTGTTGAGCTGAATGGAGAGGTGGTAGAGAAGCCTGTCTGAGCTTGTGACACTACAGAAAGATCTTCAAAGCCAGCACTAAATACATCTCAAAAAAGAAATGTTTTTCCACAACACATTGCAGATGCACAAGCCCATTAAGAACTTGTAATTAACCCTAGGTACGGTCTTGGTTTTGCATGTTAAGGTTTTTGTGAATTCTCTGCTACTGACTAGGAGAAAAAATGTGGCCGCAACCTTGCAAGAAAGAAGCTAAGCTGCTTATTCCTGTAGGTATTATCAAAAAACAAAAGTGATGCAGAAAGCAAGCACAGAATTTCTGGTTTGAATCTAAAATCCACAAATATTTCTAGTGACACACAGTGGTGAGGCTGTGTGTTTTGCTGTAGCATCATATGTGAGTGAAATTGTTGGACTGGAGCTTTGCAGAAGCATTTTGACACCCACTGGTATGAAAACAGGATGTTCAAACTTTTCACGAAGTACAAAACTTATAAAATGAAGACTCTTGAGTACTTTTGGTGCTCAGGTAAATTATAGTTTTATTGGTTTAGCAGGTTATTTCAGGTGGGCAATAAATACAATAAATAATTTTTCTGTTCCCCTTATTGAAGAGTTTTGGGAGCTTTAAAGCTTTTTTAGATTTTTTTTTTAAGCTCTAGGTTTATTGATTGCTTGATAAGTTCTCAGGATTTTATTCAAAAATTCCTTCACATCTCCCTTGGTCTTGTACTGGCATTGATCCCCACGTGCCAGGCTCTGTGATGGGAGAAGGAACAAAGATTGGGTTACCAAAGATTATATGAAAAATAAAGGAATATAATATACACTCATAGAGCTAAGCAAGGTTTTAAAAAACAATTCCTAGAGCACTGTTCCTTGAGCAGTAAGTGTAAGCAGGGCTTTTCACAGGCACTAACAAGGTGACAGTTACAGCTGAATTAATTTAAATTAGGCTGTTTTAACCCAGCAAACAGGGTAGACAGAGCAGTATGAGAGGCTGAGTAGGATGAGGGAGGTGGGTCTGTTCATTTTCTAACAATATTCCCCCTTGCAAGTCTGGAGCTACCTTGAAGGAGATGGAGACACTGCAGCATCAGCATCTTCAGTGTCTCATTGAATTACAGAACAGTTCTGCTCAGTATGTAAATAGAGGGTGCTTCATTGCCTCAGAGGAGGTGCCTGGACTCTAGGAAGCTTCCTGAGCATCATCACGAATTTGAACATGCTGCAGGTGACAGTGGGATTTCATGCCCAAGCATCCTTGAAAAAAACGTAGCTTATGCAGAATTAATGCTGCAGAAGAGGATCTCTGCCTGCTTGTCCCCATCCACGCTGCTACTGCACATCTACTCTCCCATTTTATATCATTACTATTTAATGTAGAAACACGTTGTGAGGAAGGAGAATAGAAAAGCAATTTATATTGAGCTCCTCTCCCAGAGACCTGTGCTTAAAGATCCTCATGCTAAAAGGCGTTTGGAGGAGGGAAAGGGCACCCATCTCCCTGCTTCCTCTGCCACCTTTAATTGGTTTCCATTGCCTCGTGCATGTGGCAGCTATCACAGTTGTCTGCTGTGTAAAGCAAGTATTTAAAACATATCTGAAATTAATCAAACACTTAGCTACAAAGATTAAGTTATTAAAAAAAATCATTTCTTTTTTAAAGGCCGACAAAGATATATAGAAAAATAAGAAAAGTCTTACTTCACAGAGTTTCCTGTCCAGTTGAATCTGAAACGTTAGGTTAAGCCTTTCAATTATTGCTTTTGAAGATATGTTGTTTTTCAGCATGTGTTCGGTTCCTTCCACAAAGCATGGCAGTTCGTGGCCAGGCTGTTAAACATCGAAGGCATTAGAAAAAGCTACAATGCAATTTGTGTTTGTCTACAGAAAGAAGATTTCTGTATTCCCTAGCATGGCAGAACTTCCCTATAAAACATATCGTGTTTTGCATTTGATTGAAAATTGATACAAGATTTTGGGGGCAGTTGTGAGACATCCAATAATCATGAATATCATAAGAAAGACCTGCCACACCTCTCCAAAACCTTCCAACCCTAAAAGTAACCTGCTTGAAGTATAGTTTAATCTAATGCTATGTTTCACCATACCTGAGGTGGGGTTTGGATATACCTAGGACTCGGTATCCAAAGCCTGACATCTCTGGCCCGGGTTCACTCAATATTTCAGCAACTAACCATAAAACAAGGGCTTGTGGAAATTTTCAAAGCAAGAACCTTTATTTCTTGACTTAGTCAAGCCCGCTTGGGCTTGACTTCGGAGGACTCTGGGCTTAGTTCTGATTGCACTGATAACAGGGGGACTTGTGCTCCCTTCCTCACCATATTAATCAAGCTCAGTTTTTCTGCTAGGGGGTTATTAAAATCTTTCTCATAACCGAAAGCAAAAGCTGCAAAAGGAGCAACGTAAGCAAACTTAAACTACTGAGCTTCTTTAGCAACTACAGTAGCTTAAAATAAATACTTACCTCAGCAATGGGCAGACATGAACATGACTGAAAATGAAAAGAGTGAGCATTAAAATTCAGCATCGGTAACATTCAACACACAAGCACATTTTTGCATAGTTTCGTGATACTCTCATAAGCGATGTACTCACATTGACAGCTGACTCCCTACAGGGGCAACTTAGAGAACTTTCCTCCTGCAAGAATAACAAGTGAGAAGTCAGTATTTATTATCATCGACTCTACAAGCATGCATTTTTTTACAGAATTAAGGTGCTAAACAGTCACTTACAAGCAGACGTGTTGTAAAGCGGATAATTTCACGGACACTGCATTTCTGTGCATGCACAGAGAGCAGCAAAAAAGAGAAGAGTGTGTATGACAGCATGCTGGCATTCATGTTGAATGCAGTCTGATGGGTGACAGAAGAATAGGACACTCCTTTTAATTGAGTCTTCACAAAATTCCCATTCTAATATGGAAAACCCCAATTATAAAACTGATACTGGGTGCCCACTATTTTTTCCCACTAGCTTGGACAGCATTTTAGAGACATCAAACACGGAATTGAGTCACCTACTGAGTGACTTTTCTTTAGTACTGCGGAAATTCACAACTGCTCCTCAGAAGTGATTAATTTGAACATTATGATATCACAGCCCAACAGGAAACAATGCTTCAAAATCTACGAAAGCATTTTTTTTTCAGATGTGGGTTTTGTCTCTTGTGCTTATGTAATTTACATCTCCATGAAAGCGAAGAGACAATGATGTTCAGCATTGCTGAAGTTCCAGAGGAAACAAAATGATGGGCTAGAAGCTGGCTTCCCCTTGGGTTCAAGGCAGGACCTTTCTCAAAAAAAAGGTTGGTAATGCTGCAGGGGTTTGTTGAGCAGACAGACCAACAGGCAGAGTTGTGGAGTGGTGCCTGGAGAAGTTGTCACGCTGAATTGCAGCTGCCAGACCTGGAGAGCAATCCCGTAGTCCTTGACTGTGATCCCACCTCCGTTGCAAGTGCACTAGTGAGCAGATATGGATCAGGCCCTCCCAAGTGCAAGCACTGCCCGCAGTGTCACATCCCACCTGTTCCCTTGCAAGCAGAAGAGTAGAGGCAAAAATAGTCCTGAGTGACCAAAGCGGTATTAACTTGGAAATTCTCTCAGATGACGCCTCCAAATGACGTTGAGTGTCTGCTAGAGCTTTCTGTGGCCACAGACGTTTTCAGTTTTCAGCAGAGCAAGTGGTAGATTGTCAGATTTCATTGAGATCTCCAGTGTTGACTTTTAAGCTTCCCTCCTGTTTGCCTTAAATCCTGTTATGTGTCAAGGATCTCCAAAAGTTTGAGCCTTCTGTTGGTCAGTCTGCCTGAAGGATGAGGGTGATACCTCTGGAAACTGTCCTGGAGAAAGAAAACATTGGGTTACAATTAGCTGTTTTTATCTCTGGCATTTGGCTACCCGCAAGGGATTTATTTGGCCAAGTGTGGCTCGCTGCCTGTCCGCACGCCAAGGGGAGCAGGGGAGGATCTCCCTGCTGCTCCTACTGCTGCCTCAGAGCTTGCACACCAAGCACCAGCTCCAGGCTGGGGCAGATGCTCCCTGCTTTTCCTTTGATATTTGTACCCAGGAGATTTAGTGTGGGTCCCATTGGGCACCTACAGCTTTCACAGAGGCCCCAGGGAATACCTAGAGAAGTTAAAGCTTCCTTGGCAAGTTAAAGCTGGCAGCAGGCTACGTTATGATCAACAGATGCACAGAAATATATTGCAGGGAGGGATGACATTCATGAGCCAGGCAGTGGCATCTTCAAAGGCACTGGGCTATTGGAGAAGGGCTAAACTTAATTGATTTGTGATCGAGAGCCTGTAATTCCCTGAAAAGCAGTAAGGAGGCTTTGTGATGGTTTGGTCCTCCTTGAGAAACAATGGGCATGCTCCTCTGTTTCTTCAGCCAGTAAAGCCCCACAGCAACAGCTGGAACAATTAGTTCAAAGCATAAATGCCTGAAGAAAAGAGATTTTGTTTGTGGGACACTTGGTTTCTCAGATGGTTGAAAAAAATGATTTTACATGATTTTAAAGGAAAGAATTCACAAGTGTCTTTGATTTAGCCAAAGTTGTGCAAGGAATATGATATCAAGCTACCAGGAGAGAGAGCAAGGGGTTCTTTGTGACAGCCAGGAGTTTCTTCTGCTTCTTGTTTTCAAGGAAAATATGTTCATTAGAAATTCCAATTTGCCCAGTAGTTGCTACACTCTGTCTTTGTAAAGATTTTACAAAATCTGATTTTCTGAGTTGGGTTTCTAGGGCCTTTTCACCTAAGGAATGGTGTCTTGATGCAGCTGCCATGCTCTGTAAGGGAAAGCAATCAGTGGCATAAATTGTATGCAAGATACACAATCAGGACCTTGACATACATGAGATGTAATTAAGTTCGCTGAGCGGTGAGTAGATCAGATAACTTCTTCCTAGGTTGATTGCCTAGAAGGACAAGACCTGTATTTTTGTTACTAGTTGAAAATGAGACTGCCAGAGCTTCCAGAGCCGCTCCTGAGCTGCTCCACGGGCCTGCGGTTCCTCCTCACAGTCTTTGTCTGCCAGCAGTGCCAGTGCTATCTCTACATCTTTTCGGTTTTGTTTGATTGCTTAATTGAGATCCTCTCATGCTGTTTTTTCTCCAGGGCAAATTGGTCCAGAAGTCAAACTGGCAGAGAAATAACTTTCATGTATGGGTTACAGCAGCAGAAGTGAGCGGCACTGGGTACGGCTTCTCTTTGGAGAGTTTAGGCTCTATTCCAGCATTTAGAGGCTGATACAAAGACCGTGGAGATTGATATTTGCTGCCATCCCAACATATATTCTGTCGTCTGTTACAGGCAGTCCCTTCTGGCTCCTTTGGAAATGCTCATCTAATGTCCTGTACATTTTTTATTTATCTAATTTATCTATTTTATATAAATACTTTGAGATATATTCTTTTTAAATGCATCTATTTTGAGGGGAGGTTGGTGGACCAAAAATGCTGCACCAACACCCACTTTCCAAATAACTGTTTTAGCCTGGCCAGCATGAACCTCTAGATCTCAGTTCTCATGAGAGAATTTACATCCCATTGTGGCGTTTCCAAGAAACTCTGTATAGTTTGGGGTTTTTTAATGTAGCAAAAAGATTTCCAGTGAGGAAAAAAATACCCCAAAAACCCAAGGTAACGTACTAGTTGTTTTACTTTTGCTATGTTCACTGATCAAGATGTAAGAGTTTGCAAAGACAACAGATGAAAAGATGCTTTTGATAGTTTCAGAGATTAGGTGGCTTGGAGTATTTTTTTCCCCCTTCTTTTAGATAAGGATGACATGGTAATGTAGAAATAAAGGAAAACAGGGTCATTTTCATTCCTCCACAAAAGGGTAAACCATAGCATAGTGATGGAAAGATTGTTTATGATAGAAAGGAGTAAAATCTAGATGAAGTCATGGAACAGTTGACAGGCCAGCTTGGAGATGGCAGTGGCATCTTCAGATAGCCACACACTCTGCTCTGTCCTAGCAGATGGACCACAGGATGCCCTCAGGACTCACATTAGCTTCTATAGGTAGTGGAGACCCCATTACTTTCAGAAGAGTTTCAATTAATTTGAAATGATTTAAACTAATTAATCAAAACTTGCAGTTCTCAGGAGCTGTGAGATAGGGCACCATACCTGAAAGGAACCTTCAGCACTGTGAGTCACCCTTCTTTCATGCAACAGTCACCAGAGCTTTCCAGGGGTTTCTATCTGGGGAGCCAATCTTTCCATGCTGCAGTAATATTTAGCAAGCACGGAAGCATCTAAGAGCAAAACACACTGACAGCAACATGCCAACCATGCTGGCTATTGCACATATTGAAAGTGCATCGCACAATCAAAACTCTCCAGAAGTAAGCAGAAGGAAGCAGGAATTGTCCACAAAGGTCACAAGTTCTGTTGTATTTTAAGGTTTTCCTGATGCCATTGCATTCAATCAGTGCCTGACTGCACTTCACCAGGAAAGAGAAACATTGCAGAGCTATTTGATTATAAGTCCACTTACCCTTTCTCACTTGAGATGACCCTGGGTGTTGGATTTCCCTCTCAGTGCAGAGCGCAGAGGAAGGTTCAATGTGTAGGACAGGCAGACAGTGCAAGGCTCTCACTCCATGGCTGTGTTAGAGCTCTCCACCAGCCGTACCTTCAGTGCAGCTTGCTTTTCATGCTGGAAGCATTGAAAAAAACACCCACAGACTGCTTGACAGAAACATGGCAGTTGTAATTTAATAACGAAATAAGCACAGATATTGGTTCACACCTAGCTGCATGACTAAGAATAGGCTGGCCTTCCTCTGTAAGAGTTGGCAAGATTTTCTGTACTACCTGTAAATTTGGCTACGTTAGTGCTAAATGATTCAAAACATGGGGGAATAGACTATGAACCAGTCCAGTCCATGAAGATGAGCTATGTAAATCCTTGTTCTTTTGCAGCAGACGAGGCCATGTAGGTGCCAGTCGTGAAGCACTGAGTGTTGGTGGCAGGGCATTCTCAGCCTGTACTTCTCCAGCTGCAAGTTTCTTGTTTCTCCAAATCTTTCTCCTTGTGAGACAAGGTTATCCGTTGCTTTCTCCATCACTGAAGAGGACCTTCATCTTCCTTTCAGAAATTGGGTGATCTGCAGTCTGGTAGCCTTGTTATTCCACCTATACTAAGGAAGGACTTCTTGATGTATTCAGTATTTTGTATCTTACAGTGAAACCTCATTTGGGACCTCTGAGACCCCCTTAAGAAGATACTCTCCTGTTATATGTATGGCTTTTAGCAGATTGGCTGTTCCACTGGGGTCGGGTTCTGGAGCTGTCACAGCATGTACAGATTAGGAAAACTATTTAAATTTCCCCTCACTGCATGGCTTAATTCCTTTCGGAGCCTGTTTCGGGAAGAATACATTACATTCTGCTTATCTAAATTGGCAGTAATCAGTCTGTGCACCACTAGAGGAGCATAAAAGGAAGAAGATGGCTTTAGAGAAAGGGAGTTATTCTTAATACAGTTTATATTCAGTTTAGCACCTTGAACTTCTTCCTACGTGTCTCCTTGGATCTGACTATTTCTACCACTTTCTTCATGGGTACACACAGGCGTTGGCCTTCTTGGTATACATGAATGCAGTGTCTAGGAGAGAAATCTCTACTCTAAAAACCTCTACAAAGAAACTAAGAACTTCAGATAAACCAAGGTGATAACATATATCTTAATGCCTGCAAAGACGTCACCTCTGTCTCAGAGTACAACATTAAAAGAGAAACCAAGATGAGGACTGTGATCTCGCCTTCCGCCAAGATGTGGACATGCCAGAAAGTGTCAAAAGGCATGAGAAAATCTCAGCCTG
Source organism: Phaenicophaeus curvirostris (assembly GCF_032191515.1). Lineage (NCBI taxonomy): Eukaryota > Metazoa > Chordata > Aves > Cuculiformes > Cuculidae > Phaenicophaeus > Phaenicophaeus curvirostris. Next base: position 3,609,179 of record NC_091406.1, on the reverse strand, counting down.
GCCCAGAGCCATCACAGACAGGGCTTCAGCAGGCTCTAAAACCACTGTGGACGAGCTCCTGCATGGGATGTCAGCTGAACCCTGCCTGGGGGAAGGGCTCAAGGACATTGTAGGTGCCCAGCAACAGCAGAGACACAGAAACAGGGAGGTGAGGTGGCCCTCTCCTTGCCTCCTGGCTGGATGGCAGCCCCGACCTGCTCCTACAAGATCACCATGAGGCATCTCTCAGCACCAGACACATCCCTCCAGGACAAAGCTGTTATCCAGAAAAACAGCTTTTCACTAGGAAATTGGTTCCTGATTGGTTGGTTGTTTTTTTTCCTTTTAACTAGGGAAATAAGCTGCTGTTGTCTTTTTCTCCTACCACTGCACTCTGTAGTGTATTATCAGGGAAAAACAGCTACACAGCCAGCATCTCACTAAGTAACATGGGGTGTTGTAAGAGCTGGAACACCACTAGCAATGTGGAAGTCAGGCAATTACAGACTCATTTGAGGCATGACAGGTCTGAGTATGCTTTCGTATTCCAGGCAAGAAAAGCACAGGTGTAGGTGTCCTGGTCTTTCTGGTCTCCTTTCTCATTTTTCACCAGTTTCAGGATTTATTGCATTTATCTCAGAAACGTTGGGCTCTGTAAGCATCTGTGAACAACCTGTCAAGCAGATGGGTTCTCACACTCCAGAAAGCCGGGTGCTGGGGAATGTGCCACCGATGGCGGGTCACTGCAACCACAGCACTGACAGAGGAGCCAGGCTTTATCTTGAATTCCACTGACAGAGGGGATTTTTCTTTGGTGTAATTCAGGGACAAAACCACCCACATATGCAATCGGTGCCCCATACAAGGGATCTGAATCAGCTGTACGCATGGCTGCTTGCCTGCTGGGTTAAGCACTCAAGGCAACGTCCCCGAAGAGCATTCCTTAGAGATCTTAATTTCTATCAATGGATAATGATATTGATATTATCTCTAAAAAAATTATGCATTTGAAATACTACAAAGAAAATAATTCACAAGATGCAAATTGTCAGGTTTCTGCACGCCTAAATTGTAATTGCTATCCTTCACCTTCAAGACACGGGGATGGATCTTCTGTGGCATCACTCAACCCCACCACCAGACCTTTTTTCTTGGTGATGCAGCCAGGAACTCACGACTTCAAAAGCAAGATTAAATTATTTCTCAAGCTCCTTGTGCAGGGATTTGCTGTGATTCATCTCAGTGATGGGTACAAGTGTGCCACAAAGTACTGCACCTCAAACACTGCTTGTCCCAACCCTGCTGCACCGACCCAGCATCAGCCCGACTTCATGCACGGTGCCTGACTCTGCTGTCACCCTCAAAATCCTTGTGCTCCAACTCAGTGTTGCTTTGCTTCATTCATGATTTCTCTACAAGTGTCAATGGGGTGATACGCTCATTAACCAGTGCACCCAGGCAAGGGAAGTCCACAGCAGGGTAGGATGTCCCAAAAACACCTGGCGTGGGGCTGTCCTGTTGAGAAGGGAACATGTGGTGCTCTGGTAGCAAACCTGGACTTGGGGTTTAATGGACCAGGGCAGAAAGAGATGGCCTGGCAGCTGGAGCAAGTGGTGCAGAGAGCAGCCCAGGGCTGAAGGTTGAGGATGCCATCATGTGGCCAAAGCCTTTCGTTCACTTCCCATTCACTCTGCATATTTTTATATTAAAAGCTTTCTGCCCTCAGCTCCCTTTCAAGACCAAGTAGTCCACAGCTCTCCCTGAGAGCTCCTTCTGGCAGGTGTGTGTCACACGAGAGTTTTGTTTGGGCAAATCCTGGGCATCCATCTCAAAATTAGTTTAATTGGATGGAGAATATCAGGAAAAATCACCACGCGACTCCAATGCACGTCTCAGGGCTTTACTCCAAGGCAGGCAATCAACATCCCAAACCTGGACATTGTGAGGGCAAATTATTCAGATATATGGCTTGTTTCGAGCTTCATCAGTTTAATTAATTCATGGTCCATTTTACATAATGCAGGCAGACAAGCATGACCATTTATTTTCACCAGTCTCCATGAGTATCATCCCTGGAGACATATGACATTATGCATCCAAAGAACATGTTTTAGTATATGTATTAGAACATGTAACGTGGAAAGGCTGAATCCTTAAATGCAGCCAGCAACAAATACTTGTGTGAAGGCTCATCAGTCTTATTTGTATTGTTTATCAAAGACAGTGCCTTGTGCTCTTGCCAAGCTCAAACACGATGTGAGCTTCCTCACCTGCAAGTCCTGAGATGAAGCAACAACAGCTGTTTCTCCCACTTTTTCAGTCCGGTTTGGAGGGAAGCCACACTTCTGTTTCTAATTTGGGCCCCAGTGAAGAGGAGGCCAAGGTTAGGGACCCCATTTCTGAGTACTGCTCCAGACCTGAGGTTTTAGGCCATTTCTGCTGAGGTCTTTAAGGCTCGTCACCAATTCCTCCGTTCATCCAGGAAAGAGGACCTAGGAGTTTCCTTCTCCTTTTACGGAGGAAAGCAGGATCATGGCACCAGGTTGTCTTCAGAAACCTTTATTGAGGGAATCTGCTAAATTTGCTATTGCTGGGCTTTTTACCCCCAAGCTCTTCTTTTCCAGAGGAAGATGGGAGGAACCATACATTTCCCAGAGGACAATGTTGTCCCAGACTGCTCCCCGATGCTACGTGTTGCTCTGTGTACGAGGCTGTTACCCCTCAGCCTCTTCTGCCAGTGCCACCAGAGTCCTCTTGTCCCAGCAGAGATGGTTTTTGGCATCAGAAACTGCCAGCTTAGAAAATAAAGCATGGAGACATTTAACAGCATAAACAGAAAGAAACATGATGTAAAAAATCTTGGAGTAACTGAAAGGTTGAGGTAGACCAAAGAGAGACCTGGGTGTGCCCCAGCTGTCTCAGTGGGATTGCAGCAAAGAGCTGGAGGTCTGAAGCTGGCCCATGTGTTTTGGATAATAGGCTGGGATAAACTCTGCATCCCTTAAAGAGGCTTCCTTTGCTGGTGTCTCTCAAAGCTGCAAAGTGATACCTGGAGAATTTGGCAGCTGGCAAGCCGGACTGTCAGGGAAGTGCGATGGTTTAACGAGATCCCTGTAGCAGGTACATGGAGGGCTGCACAAGGCGAATTATGTAAATTAATAGGCAGCCATCTATATGAAATGTGGACTTATTTTATGGTGTTCTGATGAAAAAGATCAGCTTAGTCTCTGAATTTAACGTCCTCCTGTTTCCCAAGCTAATTTATATCTTGGACAAACAACAAACTGAAGTTGTTGAAGCCCTTCACACACTAATCTTTCCTGAATTGTGCAAAGTGAAGAGTTCTGTGATGTAAAACATGAGTATTTGTTCATACAGGTGGAGTAATCCTCTTTGATCCTGAAAGCAAGCTAGGATCTGGTAGGAATCCAGGCCTTCCTATATGAAAAGCTTGTGCATCACACCTCTCCCTTTCCTTGTTCATAAAAAAGATGAGCATCATATGCAGTGTTGTACAAAAACTGCTCCCTCAGCTGGTGTCTGGCGGGCTGCTGTTGGCATATCTTACTCTTGTGGATAACGGAACTACGTTGTTTTCTCTGCTCAGCAGGAAAAATGTCAACGGGAAAAAAAGTCATCAGTGAAAAAGCAACATGGGAATTATTAAGTGCTCTTAGTCGACAGAGTGAAAGATTCGATCAGAAAATTGTCTTCAGATTTAATTTAGCTGGTGCAGTTTTCAAAGTCCTCCAGGGGCCAAGTCCGTGGCAGAAGAAAATGCAGATGCCATAGGTGCATGATGAGAGTCTTCAGTCAGAGCAGCTGAGTCCTCACCAGCACCACACTGCTGATCTGGCCCGGGAAAGCAGGATACTTTCAGGTCTTCTTGGCGACAACACTTCTGAAGTAAGAAAGAAGGAGGTTTATAAGGTACTGCATGAAACAGCAAAGACTGCTAAGAGTAATCTTGAGTATTTAACTGCTAAAAAAAGTCTCTGTAATCAGATATTTTTAATGCTGCTCCTTTGTGCAACCCTAGGCTTATGAGGGAAAGAGTAAAACTGTGAGTTGATAGTCAAGACACTTTGAAACGGCTCAATTTCAGGTCTTTGTGGACGGATAAAGGGAGGGAAGGATATTGTGCAGGGGCTTCAGTGAGAAGTTCTTTCAGATTTTCTTTTCTGATTCACATTGATCGAAAGAATCACAACAATCAGAATGGATTGTAATGAAATTCCAGGAGATCTGGAATGAAACCAAAATCCACCAGCACATCTGTTGTCTGCTCCGAATCCCACAGACCCAAATTTGAAAAGTGTCTGACTGTCTAGATGTAGGCACCCATGTAAGTTATCTGACTTTCAGAGGATCTATACAATTGCAACTCCATTTGATTCAAAGGTTAATTCTCAGTTTTTCATAAAGCTAGAGGGTCTTTATGCGCTGACCTGGAAGTTAAGGTTTGATCTCAGTTTGGCCTCTTTTCATTGCTTTGAGGGAAAGTTCATAGCCAAGAAACATGGCTGAACTCACTGGGAATCCTCGCACTGTATTGATCGTGATGCCCCTAAAAAAGACCTGTTGGGGATGGAGAAAGGTTAGAGCATAGGAACATACTGGCTAGTTTAAGAAGAAAACATTGAATGAAGTCGTGGTGGGCTTCTGAAGAACCAAATCTCAGTTTGCTCAGTAGATACACTCTCACTGCTGGTCTTTGCAGAATTCTGCTCTGGAGAACGGAAACGCAGTAGTCACTGCTATGGTATCAAGGTGCTCCACACACCCTCTCTGTGTCTGCCAGCAAGATCTACAAGAGACAGAGGGTAAAACACGGCCTCATGCCACTGTTGTAGAGTGAAAAGCAAGAAACCTAAAACGTCTTCCAGTGGTGTCATACCTGGCTACAGTCCCTCCTTCCCTTTGCACACAGAAGCATGCAGGGATCACACAAAACCCCAGGGGACAAGAAGAAAGCTGTTGCAGCAAATGCTCTGACTCCTGGGGGCTGTGGGTGCAGATGATGTTTGGGAAGAGGAGAGGGAGCAATGAGGGGCACTGAGCCACGTGAACTATTTTGCAGGTTTCACCTTTGAGCATAGAAATGATTTCTCAATCAGCTGAAAATGAGCCCAACTCTGTGCCTGGCTGAGAACTGGCTCCTACCACCAGCTCAGGGAAAAATATTTGATAGAAGCTGATATTTTCACGTGTGTGTTACTAAGGTCAAGCTTTGTTTCTTGTATGCATCTCAGAGTTTTCTTTCATTAAAATAATTGATATCCACAGCCAGGCTTCCACATTCTCCTCAATATATATTCTTTGAAAAGATGCTGGCACTGACAAGAGTAAAAGTCTTGTGGCTTTTAAGTGCTTGACCAGTAAAATGCTTTCTGGGAAGTGGAGAAGGGGCCTTTGTTACTTCTTGCTCCTGGCCTTGGCTTGTCTCCTTTTGAAAATCCCCCTTGCTACAAACACTCTTGCCTGGTATGTGCAAGGGCGTGCACAAGCCGCTCATTCTGAGATGAGCCTATTTACAAAATGATGATTGCAAGGAGTTTCTCTGCTGGCCTGTTTCTCACAAATTCACTCCATTACCCACCCAGGCTAATCACTGGGGTCACTAATCTAAACACCAGAGGTTTCGAACACACAGGAAAAGTAATATCAGCAAAGCAAGCCTCCTCTAAGGCTTCACAAAGGCAAAGCTCCCACGGTTTCTGTGAGAAAGCATGGAAGATCTCAGCTGCAAGAGCAGAAGTCCTTACATTTAAGCATCTAACCCATATTTTCTCTGTTTAGCCCTGCTAAACACAACCAGATCTTGTATCCAGTAAACCCAGTACATGGTGCCAACTTATACAAGACAATCAAAACACCTTCACATTGTTTAGGATGGAGTTAGCCATGTGAAATTGCAATATTGGGATATTTAGGATATTACTGGACTTATTGGGGTATTTTATGTTGTTAGGAAGGATAGAATTTTCTGGGAGGAAATTCAGATTTTTGCAGCATCCTTAAAGTCACATAAGAGAACCAAGTCGAATAGTAATGAAGATTTATGAAACAAAGCCCAGAGGCATAAATTTTTTCATCAGAATGAACACATCTGACTATGGAGGAATAAGACGCCCATATTTACATTTTTTTGAGTACATCAGGCAATTATTTTCAGTAGTAAGACTGCTGTTCCTTTGTCCCAGAATGAAAACATCCAGAGCTAGGTTTGCTGTTTATCAGTTCTGTGTCTCCCAATATATAAAAAAAGAGTTTCCTTATGAGAGTGGGATCTAGTCTTATCAACTATTACTCAATCCTATTGCCGGCTTTGGTCTGGGTGCCAGGCATGAGAACAAACGTTGCCTGAATTAGTTGTTAATATTCAGGCAGGACAAAGAGGGTGAGGGGTGAGGATGAGGATGGAGAGAGAAAGGAAGACTCATGGAAATTCCCTTTTTAGCCACCCTGTGTTTTACTGCCAAGCTTGTGCCCCACGGGACGTGCAGGGCAGGAACCTGCAAAGAGCCTGGGACACCCTGACCCTCCTCTGACCGTTTGAGCTTGATCTTTAGTGTCTCCCCAGGTGCCTGTTCTTCCTCTGGATGTGTCTTTCTTCATTCAATGGCCAAAAAAAAACCAAACGCAGGTTCCTGTGACAGCAAGTGGTATGGTGGCAAATGTTTAAGGCACACTGACCTGTGATTTAGCAGATTTGGGAGTTGGTTGTGGGGTTTTTTTGTAACTTGTTACTTTTCCCTCAGAATGTGAAAATGAAGACTTTGGAGCTAAGAGCCCACATGATATTTTGATGACAACTTAAATACAGATTTATTTCATTCTCAGAAGATATCGTTTCTTATAACCACGCATCAGCAGTGCAATAAGGGTGCAAACCTTGGTTCTCTGCCATTCACATTTAACTGAGGCAAAGTTTGCAGGTAGAACAAACAGCTTTTATTACACTAACAGACAAAGTCAGAAAAGGGAGATAAAGTCTTTTTGGCACATAGCCCTTCTTTACAGTTGAAGCTGAAGCAATTCTGATTTAAGAGCATTTTGAATCTGCTCCGTCTTGGTGGAAGTTGAGGATAGGCAGTACAAACCACAACATCAATTCCAACAAAGTGTTGCCCAAGGCAACCAAATGCTACTTGGGTGCCAGCGTGGTCCCACTGGAACCAGTCCCCTCTGACTTTGGTGTCAATGGGAAACATTTGACCTCTGCATTTTGTAGAAGCAATGACAGAGGCAAGATTTTCTACATCTGATTTATGGTAAGACAAATCACATCCACAATTAAATGCACTGACATGAAGTGTCATTTTACGTTAATCACACCAGCACATCGTGACCCCCAGTCATTCATTTTTTCATTGTTGTAAGGCACATTATTATCCACACTATTTTGGTTTAGAAATAATCTGCACTGTAGTAACCTACTATCATTATTGTAATTTAACAGTGACTGACTGTAGCTGTCCCCTACCCTGCAGATAGGTTTGAAACAGCTGCTCTATATCTCAACTGAAAATTAAATGCCTAATACCCAGATTTTACTTCAAATACCACTTACTTTTAAGCCTTCATTCTGGTAGCTCTGCAGGATACAGTCAAGGGTCCCTTTATACTTGTTTAAATAAACTCCATCCGCCTGAAGTCGACTTTTCACAACATCCATTGGAGTAGCAGTCGCCCAGGAAATAGCTCCTAGAAAAATGCAGAAGTATTTGAACAATTTCTTCTTTATATTTCCAAATGCATCTTCTGCCATGCTTCTGGTGGAGCAGGGATTTGCCGTGGGAGAAGCCTGAGCTGCACGGAGCTGCTGCTTAGGGCAATTTCAGAAAAACTGGAGTCCTCAGCTAATACTGTTGCAAAGCAAAGTTTGAGCTGAGAATGCAAATAGGAGGCTGTCCCATCTCACACAACCAGAATTAGGCTCCACACAGCTGAAATGCATCATCATTCTTATAAAGAAACCACTTGTTTACATTGATTAGTCTGCAGCCAGGTGGGAAATTATACCAGGTGGAAAGGTCAGTGTGTGACCACAGTACACGACCCAGCTGGACAGACAAGAGTTTGTTTGAACCTGTGTGGTGTGTTGGGGCATAGAGGAGAAGCTATCTGGATGGGCCAGGGCTCTGTTTACTGGCAGGAGAAATGGAGAGGTTGTTTTGCAATCGTTACCTGAGCTAAGGATTGACCTGCATTTAGGGGTCTGCAATTTAGAAATGACCAAGAAATGGGGAGTGGGTGTCGGGGTGACCTTACACATGTAAGCATGGTTGGGGGTGCACATACCAGTCTTACTGGCAGGTGTACACAGTGCAAAAAGGTCAATAACAGCTAACACTGCTTGTGCTGCACGCAGGTAGGGTGCACACCCTCCTGATGGGCAGCCAACATGCTAAAGTCCTCTTCTGGAGGCATCTCGGCTGTTGTGTGTCACTGGCAACGTGATACGCAGGCTGCCGTGAGACATCCAGGGAGATGGAGGTGCTGGGTGTTTCCCTTCTTGCTGACATTGAGCCTGATGAAGATCTGATAACCTGACTTCCATAAAGTTTGTCAGATCTTTAAGTGCAGCTGTGGTGCCAGGGGACCTGGCCCTGCGGGAGGAAGTTCATTCAGCCCCGTGTCCTCTCCTGGTGACCAGGAGATGTGGCAGATCCTGAGCCACCCCTAGGAACCTCCCTGTCCTTGTTTTGCCAGTGTTGAGGGAAGAAAAAGGTGCTTACCTGCTACACCCCCTGCCAGCCAGATGGAGGAGGGATTGGGGGAAATGCATCCATCAGGGGTAATCCATCCACAAAAAAACGTGTAAGGGATGAAATAGAGGCAGTAGCCAGGAACGTCCCTCAGAAGCATTGCTCCTGCACCTCGGTAGATTCCCGCTATCCCCTCTTTCTGTAGCACTGTCCGAAAGCAGTGAATTGGGCCTCGGTACACAGGAAATCCAGGAACTGTAGGCTTTAGTTTAACGTTTGCTGCAAAAAAAAATATACAACTGTCACAATAGGTACAGTACTACAGAGCTCGTCTCAAAATCCCACCACCATCCAACAGAAACCACTGCCATTTTCTTTTGCTGGTATTAATACGTCATGTGGGCAAAAACATTTTTAGAAAAAGTACTTAGGTCTGCTTTTAAGACACTTCAGGACAGACTTTTCTTAGATGCATTGCATGTCTCCCAATAGAGATGTGCCCAGTGAGATTTCTACATGATTTTAAGGCTATGTGCCAATTTTCATGGATTTTAACCACGTCTTGTGCCAAGCTGTGTTTTTGAAAGCCTTAAATCAGAATCTGGCCCTTCCAACGTAGACCAAGTTGCTTTTGGAAAGGGCATTAGGCACTAGGCTGCATGGAAGCTTTTAAAAATAGACATAGTATTATTTTATCAAAGCAATACAAAATACCAGTTTGGCAGAGTTAAACACCACAGCTGAAATCATGAGAAAGACGTTCATGAAACTGCTGAAATCCAAGCAGTTCAGCTCTGAAGCTGCACCATCTCTTCCTTCAGCTGTGTACATGCTCTGGTGGGGTTTGCTCCGTGCTGACAGCCTGCGATGAAATTCAGCTGCCACCTCGAGCAGAAGCAGCTCCTTCTGCCTGCAGCTTCTGGAGAGGTTTTAGCTGCCCACTGCCATCCTGCCAGCGTCCTCTCCTGACCTTGACTGCACCTGGGTTACCTCTAGCCCTGCGGTTTTCAAATGTACATGTGAAAATTTTGCTTTTGAACAAAGGTTTGTGGTCAAACACGTGTGGGACTGAGAGTGTGCAGTAGGAGATGGGGAGTTGGCATTATCACTGACAGCGATGGTGTCTCTGGTGGGACCTTCAGGGATCCCAACAGCCCATGAACTTGCTGTTCCTGTCTCCTGACCACATGGGGATGGTTGCTCCCATGGCTCCTGGTCCTGAGCAGACATGCCTCTGTGTTCATTATAGATCCCAATCAACTCGAAATGACGTCAGAGATCAATATCCATGCTCCACCTTGAGCTGAGCAGGATGGGGTCCATCCTAAGGCAGAAGGAAGCATTTCTAGCTCAATTGCGGTGGCACAAGGCAGCAGAGAGCCAGACCTTGAAGCAAAGCTGCCCCAAAGCTTTTGAGAAACACCAAGAACTGACAGAGAAAGGAAAACAGAAACTCTTGCTTCCTACCTGCAATGTATGGCTGTGTTTGCATCTGTAGCCTTATCTTTACCAGGTCCACGGGAGTGCCAATACCCACGGAGACGAACCCTGCCACCATGCTGGCCAGAGCCATGTCGATGAGGGCTGGTGCATGAGCTGGGTCTCCGTGGCGGAGCTGGGTGAGGAGCCGCTGCGTGTTGCTGAAGACACCGAACACCACAGAGCTGTAGACGGCGATGCTGGCCAGCGGGAAGGACATGCCTTTGAAGAAGCCAACCACCTGCTCAGGGGATGGGGCAGGAGTTAAAGACAGCAAACAGGATGGAGAAGTGTAAACCCCAACTTATCAGTCAGGCCAGAAATGCAAATCCATGTGCCAGATGTCTCCTGGAAGCAACCACTGACAGTAGTTAGTTCATGCTGCTAAAGACTTGTAAAGATTGTGCAGAATACAGGATATGCTGAAAAGCACAGGAACCCATGTAAAGTCCCTCTTCTGGCCAGCTTCTGTCCTGGCATCACCAAAAGCAGCAAAATACCTCTGGGAGAGCTTTGCCAGCAGGTATGAGCAAAACAACCACTGCAGATGTAACCCCCTGACCCACACAGAGACATAGGCAGCGTCGTTTATCACTCCATGCCAGGAATCTCTCTTTTCCCTATGGGAGTAAAAATTGCTACCCTTAGCAATTAGCAAGAGAAGGCTACAGGGTTTTGCAGGCTCAGTCACATCAACTTTGATGGTTGGACTCAATGATCCAGTGGGTCTTTTCCAACCTGGTTATTCTATGATTCTATGATTCTATAACGTTATTGGTCTTCATACACCTCCTGGTGTCAACAGTGATTTTGTATAATTCACAGAATCACAGAATAACCAGGTTGGAAGAGACCCCCCGGATCACCGAGTCCAACCGTTCCTACCAAACACTAAACCATATCCCTCAGCACCTCGTCCACCCGTGCCTTAAACACCTCCAGGGAAGGTGACTCAACCCCCTCCCTGGGCAGCCTGTTCCAGTGCCCAATGACCCTTTCTGTAAAGAATTTTTTCCTAAGGTCTAGCCTAAACCTCCCCTGGCGGAGCTTGAGGCCATTCCCTCTTGTCCTGTCCCCTGTCACTTGGGAGAAGAGGCCAGCACCCTCCTCTCTACAACGTCCTTTCAGGTAGTTGTAGAGAGCAATGAGGTCACCCCTCAGCCTCCTCTTCTCCAGGCTAAACAACCCCAGCTCTCTCAGCTGCTCCTCATAAGGCCTGTTCTCCAGCCCCTTCACCAGCTTTGTTGCTCTTCTCTGGACTCTCTCCAGAGCCTCAACATCCTTCTTGTGGTGAGGGGCCCAGAACTGACCCCAGGATTCGAGGAGCGGTCTCACCAGTGCCGAGTACAGAGGGAGGATAACCTCCCTGGACCTGCGGGTCACGCCGTTTCTGATACAAGCCAAGATGCCATTGGCCTTCTTGGCCACCTGGGCACACTGCTGGCTCATATTCAGTCGGCTGTCAACCAACACCCCCAGGTCCCTCTCCTCCAGGCAGCTTTCTAGACAGACTTCTCCCAGTCTGTAGCACTGCATAGGGTTGTTGTGCCCCAAGTGCAGGACCCGGCATTTGGCCTTGTTAAACCTCATGCCATTGGACTCTGCCCAGCGGTCCAGCCTGTTCAGATCCCTTTGGAGCCTCCCGACCCTCCAGCAGATCGACACTTCCACCCAGCTTAGTGTCGTCCGCAAACTTGCTAAGGGTGCACTCGATGCCTTCATCCAGATCATTGATGAAGACATTGAACAGGGCTGGACCCAGCACTGAGCCCTGGGGAACCCCACTTGTCACTGGCCTCCAGTGCAATTGGCCTCCAATTGCATCATAGAATCATAAAATAGTTTGGATTGGAAGGCAGCTTGAAGATCATCTAGTTCCAATGCCCCTGTGATGGGTGGGGACACCTCCCACTAGATGAGGCTGCCCATATGTATTTATCTATTTATTTATCTATTTATCTATTTGCATTTTCTACCAGCACATTTTAAAGTAAGATAAAGTACTTACAGACTCATTTCTGTACACAGTGAGAACACAGTTGAGTGTATTGCCATATCCTTGTCCAGCTTGTAAACGAGTCTGCAAAAGACATTCATAAAATGCAATAAAAATCCCATGCTTCCAGCCCTGTGAAAGCTTATGCTACATAAACTATGTGCACTTTGCTTTGAGAACGAATCCTTCCCTAGCTATAAAGAAAACAGAGCAATAAAATAAGCTATATATGCATCCACCCTCCTTGAACTTTGCCAGAAGCAGGGCTAAATGGGACCTCGGAGCTCTGTAGCTTTCTACAACATCTGGAATTGATGACTGTCCAACTGCTCTTGAGTCCAGACCAGCTACCCTGCCCAGCCCAATGCTTGCAGCAGATCGCTGGTGTGCAGTGCTGTCATTGGCAAGGTCCTGATTTACGTGGAAATTAGAGGATGATGTGGTCTCCTTTTGGGGACTCTCAGTGGAGGTTGGGATACATTGCTGAAGGATGGAGAGGAGAGCTCTCCTGGGAGACTTCCCATCCAAGGTGGATTTTAAGACCTAGAAATACTAAATGGGGCCAAAATAATTCAGCTCCATCTCAGAAATTCTCCACGCTTCACTAAAAAAATACATTTTTACATCATTTCCAACAAAGATTGTTTGTTTCTGGAAAGCAACAGTTACACATCTTCCAAAAGATGCCTACAACAGCTGTAAGAAATGGTGTGTAAATCACAACAAAGCCTGTATGCTTCAACACGCCTTCTCCTTCTCACATAAATATATATATATATGCATGCACACATTTAGATTATCTTTCATTCAAACTGCTCACAACTTTTCAATTAAAACATCCAAAGTAGTGACACATTTTGGGGGCTTAGAGGTGTGTAATAAATGGAAACTTTGGTTGGTTGGCAGGACCTGGGTTTCCAGCAACTAATCTCGACTGAGACCAGACCTCATTTTTTATAAGAAGGCGCTCACACATGCTCTATCACGGATGATTTTAGGGAACATGAACAGCATTTCTGATCATATCCATCAGCATTGGTGTTAGCAGGAATGACAAAACGAAGCCTGGGGGGATAGTGCTGGAGGCAAGTGCCCAGTCGCCCCCGGTGATTCTGCCCCGGCTTATGCCAGAGTGAAGCAGGAATTTTGTTTGGGAATTTAAAGCCCAAAGGAGTGAGTGTCCTCTGGAGTTCATGCTTGGGGAGAGCTTTCGGACACCAAATAGCAGGTTGAATGACAGTGATTTGGCCCAGAGCCCTGCAAGAGGTGGGCTGGTGGTTTGCGGCTGCGGGACCCATCGGGGGAGCTAGAAAGACTGAAGCCTGCGCTAACCCCAGGGCTGCTCATGCAGCTGTCTGCCCTCACTGAGCAGCACTCTGTGCCTGGCCAGAGGCCACGGAGGAAGCAGCAGAGAAAGCAGAATCTTTACTGAGCCCTGGTAACAAGCTGGTACATGAAGATACCAGTTACAGTTCATGCACCACATATTGTGCAAAGAGGACAAGCCCAGGCCATGGGTGCAAACCTGCACACACCGTGACTCACCCTGGGGTAGCAGGGCTCAGGGGGACTGTCGGGGAGGCTGGCTGCACCCCGGGCAGCTCAGGACACGACAATCACCATGCACAGCCATGCATTCCCTTCTGGCTCCATCTGCATACTTAGCCCAGACATTTCCATTTTGCCTCCACAGGCTTGTTTTTTTTTAATTTTACACAGTAACCAGGTATTCAGAGGTTCAAGTTAATAAGTTTTTTCAGTAACTGGGGGCAACTGAGTGTCCTCACAAGCTGCTCCTTGCACATATGCCCCTTAGCCAAGCTGTTAACACCCAGCACAGAAACCTCTGCGGGCAAAGTCAGCTGACATCAGTGTGGATGTTCCTCAGGACACCTCTCCTTTCTGTTATGTATTAATTAGGCAGGGCCCTTGGGTGACACCCAGGAACTGAAGAAAATTCTGAAAAAAATGAATGCAATGCGAAGGATGAAAAGTGAGTACATGTAAAACCATTTAGAGTTTTGCAAGGCTGTGGAAAAACAGCTGCTTAGGTTTGATGGAAGCTGTGACACTGGGAAGGGGCCAGCTGAAGGAGCAGATCTGCTTGATGGTAACTGTGGTACGGATACCACATACCCCAGCCAGCCTCCTGCCACCTCCTCCATGCGGGGAAGGACCTCCATCCCGTGGAGGTTGCAAATGCCGCTAAGCTTCCCCTTTGCTGGCTTAGTGCTCTGTAAAAATCTATTCTTTCCACTTTCCTTCCCCTAAATTTGGAAAGATAACAAGTCTGCCTACTTGGTATTCCCAGGCAATGGCTAAAGCCAAGGGCAACAGAAGAGTCAGCCTGACAGTTGTCTTTATAAGCTCTGAAGGATGGGCTTACTCAGAGTCTGTGAGCAGAGCAGTTGAAGCAATGAAATCTGGCCAGAGATGCCTGTCACAGTGTGCAAAAGGAGAGAGGCACAGGATCTTCCTCTGTATCTCTGCGTTAGTAGGGATGATCAAATCAGTTGGGTCAGTCTGTGTCGGTGTTTGCACGGACTTGTCCGCATCATGCTGGCAAATATCTTCTTACATCTCTAAATCCTTCCTTCTGAGGAATAATTGTCTTGCAGGAGGAGGAAATTTTGTGTTTCGTAGCCCTGGGATAACAATTCCAGCACTCTGCCCTTCTAGGGTTGCCAAGACTAGGAAAACACATAAAAATGTGCGTGCAGCACAGCAAATTCACTTCCTTCATTTGAATACTTTGAATACTTGTCTGTGGCAAAGTTCAATAAAACATTGGCAGAACTGTTCGGTAAACCACACGTTAAGTGAAGCCAGGTTTAATTTCCAGCATTAATCCCCACCCGAGGAACCTGCATGCATCAGCCAGTTCTTCTAGTTTCTCATTCAAAATGAGCATTGGAGAAGAAGAAAAGCTAAAGTCTAAGAAAACACCTCTACCCTGGCAAAATTCCTCCTCAGGGGGACAGGGGAAGTGAAGATCTTTTGAAGCATCATCTAGAGAGAGGCCACCTCCCCATCAGCAGGGTTTTGGGTGGTGATGTGAGGACAGGGTTCAAAGTGCTTTACCTTGATCGTGTCCAGGGGGTGGCCCACAACCACGCTGGCCGCTCCTGGGGATGAAAGCAAAGTGTAACACAAAACATTGAAGAAGGTTTCGTAATGGGACAGGAAGCAACGTGTTTAGAGGGGAGAGGAGGAGAGATTTCCAAAGGAACAGCTGTACTGGGCCAAGCCAGAGCAATGCCCAGCACAGTGCTCCAGCTCCAACAACAGCCAAAAGCGGCACAGAAACACATGCACATCTTCCTCAAACACTCTCTGGACTCCATCAACTTTACATTTCAAGCAAGACGCATCCAAGCAAGAGGAGGAGGTGGTAGATTTCTATGTCCTGTCCACAAACAACCTTCTTTGCACTCTTGTAAGCTCATGCAAACTTGTAGACTCAAAAGATCAGATTCAGGTTAGATGCTAGGACATGCTGATGAGGAGGGCTGTGAATCCCCAGCCTTTGCTGTTTTAAGAACAGTTTACCTGTCAGGGATGATTCAGGTAAAGGGGATCCTGCTCTGTACCAGTCTCTATGGTCCCACTCAGCCTCATTTCCCTTGGGGAAATTTCCTCAGTTCCAATCCTACCCTGCCTGCCTCCCCGCACTCTTCACTGCCAGGAGCCCCAGTGTCAGGGCAAAGCACAACTTGGTTTACCCCTTCTCCAGGAGGACAGAGCAACCCATGTGCTGTTGCCAGGATATGATTTTGTATGCTCATAGCTAACAACAGTGGCAGTTTTCAGGGTGTTTGTGGATATAGTGGGTAGTTCATGCTGCTTCCACATCCACAAGTCTCCGTGCAAGCTAGTTCTTTAGAGACTACATGAAATTTTTTACACATAGTGGATTAGGAGTGAAGAGCATCATGTCCATGGTCAACTCATTACAGCTTTACTCAAAAATGTATTAAAGTGCCCCTGTCCTCCCGAGCCTTAACTTGAGACCACCCATGGTCCAGCACTATGCATGAAAACAGGCTGCTGCCACCAACACTGAGTGCTGGTGGCTTTTCACCCCTCGGACCTCCTGTCCCACTGCTGGGGGTGTGTGGCAATGGCACAGACTCCGTGGGGCATGCTGCACAACCTCCGCGAGCCATAAAGATCCAAAAACCAGCTGCTCACATAAGCTTCTGGCAGTGGTTCTGGGTTTTTTAAGCGTCAGCTAAACTATTAACCTTGTCTGGCTGGTCAGAATCCCTGAGCAATCTCAACCCCCCTTTCTGAGCCCGGTGTGAGCAGAGCTCTGGCTGTTGGTGCAGCAATTGCCCCTCTGCCCTGCTGCACGTACAGTCCATCCTGGGAGCGGGGCAGCCTCTCATCAGCTCTTAAACCAAGTGGGAACTCCAATTCTGTAATACATTACCAGTGCCTCTACAGATTCTCCCCTTCCCTTTTCTTTCTGCTATCTGTTTTCCCAGTGTTTGCACTCGGCATTTTCAGCAGACGGGGTCGATACCCCCCTGGCAGCGTCTCTGCCCTGGCCAGCAGCCTGTTTGCGGTGTCGGGGGGTCACAGCCAGGCTGTGCCTCATCCAGCCTGCTCCCATCCAAGCCCAGTGGTGCTTCCAGCCGGGAAAGCAGAGCCTGCAGAGTGGCTCTGACAGCTGCCTCCCACCTCCCTTGGCACACACACCATCGCACCTACTGACACTTCAATTTTAAGTATCCCGCTCGTGGATGTTGGATTAAACTGCAGTTCTGAGCCGAAGCGAAGCAAAGCTCATATGAGCACGCCGGTTGAGGGCACAGACCGCAGGTGACGTGCATTTTATTCCCGCTCAGGCTCCTGTCCCCCCTCTTCCACCACCTCTCCCCATCCCTCCAACAGCCCAGGGCATCACTTACCTCCCACCCAGCCCGCCACGAAGTCCTGCAGCTGGAAGCTGTCCATGCCGCGCCGCAGAGACCAACCAACCGGTGGGTCTGTGGGGAATGGGGGTCCCCACCGAGCAGGAGATCCTTGTGGGGAACAGGTTCCCTACCAAGCAGGGGTCCCCGCAGGGCAAGAGGTTCCCACGGGACAAGGGGTCCCTACTGGGCAGGGGGTGCCCTATGGGGAAAGGGGATCCTTATGGGGAAAGGGATTCCCTGTGGGAAAAGGGGGTCCCGAAGGGGAAAGGGATTCCCTATAGGGGTTCCTGAAGGGGAAAGGGGATCCTTATGGGGAAAGAGATTCCATATAGGGGTTCCCTAAGGGGAAAGGGGATCCTTATGGGGAAAGGGATTCCCTATAGGGGTTCCCTAAGGGGAAAGGGGATCCTTATGGGGAAAGGGGGAAAGGGGATCCTTATGGGGAATGGGATTCCCTATAGGGGTTCCCGAAGGGGAAAGGGGATCCTTATGGGGAATGGGATTCCCTATAGGGGTTCCCGAAGGGGAAAAGGGATCCTTATTGGGAAAGGGATTCCGTATAGGGGTTCCTGAAGGGGAAAGGGGATCCTTATGGGGAACGGGATTCCCTATAGGGGTTCCCGAAGGGGAAAGGGGATCCTTGTGGGGAAAGGGATTCCCTATGGGAAGAGAGGTTCCCTATGGGAAAAGGGGGTTCCCTACCGGGAAAAGGGGATCCCTATGAGGAGAGGGGTTTCCTACGGGGAGAGGGGGATCCCTATGGGAAGAGGGGTTCCCTATCGGGACAGGGGATCCCTATGGGGAGAGGGGATCCCTACCAGACAGGGGATTCCCTACCGGGAAAGGGGATCCCTCTTGGGAAAGGGGGTTCCCTCGGGGGCAGGGGATTCCCTATCAAACAGACGGTCCCCACCGAACAGGAGGCCTCTGCGGGGAAAGGGGATCCCTGCGGGGAAAGGGGGGTCGGTACCGGGCAGGGTCCCCGCCGCGCTGCCTCCGGCCGCCGGGCGATCGCGCCGCGGGGTTTAAAGGCGCCGCGCAGGGGCCGCCGGCGGGGAGGCAGCGGCCGGCACGGGGCAGAGCAGCATCCTCCCCCCTCTCCTCTCCTCCTCCTCCTCTTCTCTCCCCCCTCTCCTCTCCTCTCCTCCTCTCTCCCCCCTCTCCTCCTCTCCTCTCCCACCAGAAGCGGGGAGCAGGGGTGGGGAGGGGAGAAGGTAGGGTTGGTGGGGGGAGTGTGCTCTAAATCCTCAAATTAAAGGGGTAAATCCAGAGATAAAGATGGAATCTCGTGCAGCTTTACTCAGCTGAAAAACGTCTCCGTGTCCTTCTCTGAAATCTGACCGCATGAGCCGGTGGGTCTCTTCCAACCTGGTTATTCTATGATCTTTTCTGAATTTGTTCTGTATCAGCGTTTCAGGAGATACTTCCAATTTCTGTATTATCTTTTCAGTCCACATCCCCAATTTCTGTGTTATCTTTTCAGGACATAGCCACAATATCTGTATTTTGGCAAGAAATGAACAATGGCTCCTATTCCCTTCCTCCTCCAGAGCATTCACAATTTTCTTATGCTTCTGTTTCCCACTTCTCCTCAGTCCCGTCTTTCCAAGAATCAAGAGCCCAGCTCTGTTTGGTTCTCCTTTCATGCAAGATGCTCCTTCTTACCCTCCTCAGTCATTTTCTTAAAGTCTTTGAAGTGAGCAGGCAGAAACACAGGTAATAGGAACAAACCAGGCACTCAAAAAAAATATATCTTTTTTGATCTCAAACCCTTTTCTTGTAATTCCTGACATGCTTTTCTGATTGATGCTGAAGACTAGGCTCTCTTCTGCAAACACTAAATACCTGATTTTGAGGCCAGCCTGGCTTAGTGCCTCTTGTTTTGTACTTTCAATTAGTAAATCTAATGTCTTGTGCCTGAATAGCACCCAGCCACACAATTGCAGGACATCCTTCTGGTCCTTAACCAGATTGCAGATGTCATTGTCCTCATCAATCCCATCAAAAAACTCCTTTTGGACTTCAGAGACACAACTGTTCCCTGCAAAGGATGTGTTGGCTCTTCACCACCAAGCATATCCGTCTCATCTGGCCGTGGTTTGCTACAGCCCAAAGTGAATTTTGTTCTGTAGAGGTCAGATTTCAGCTGATCAGTTGCTTAGATCACTTTTGGAAGCTTTCTAAAAAGACTGGGATCACATTTGCTACGTTGCCTTCCTGGAATACCAGATTGGCTTTTTGTTGAAATGTGTTTTGTCTACGTATTCTTGTAACTATGGAAAATGCTGATGTTTTAGAAACAAGAAATCCTGAATGCCAAAATACTGTCTGAAAATATAAATATGTAAATTTTTTTCTTAAATAATTATTATATTAATGTCCATTGATAAGCTATTCTTTTCCACAAAAGGAGACATAATTATTCAAGCTGACCTTAAAACAATGTCCCCTTATGTGCATGCAGGTAGACACAAGAAACTTCATCACTGAGTTGGCTGAAAGGAGCTTTTGTCTAGAAATCACATATAGAAATTTGATATTAAGTGTATGGTTATCAGCTCAGATAATCTACACCTGAAACTTGAGATGTTTCAATGTGTATAACAACGCAGGTTCTCCAGGAGGAGGATTTTCCTCAGGCACTAGGTCTCTAACAGAGCATTTCTAACATGATGCATTTCACTGGAAATACTGCTGATCCAGGGAAAAAAATCTCCTTAATTATTAACCTATTAATAATGTATAACGGCTTAAACTGCTGGGCAAGAAACAACAACATTAAAACTCACTGCTGCATCCAGAGTCGCTGATCATCAGGGTTTGACACTTGGTCTCTTTGAGGGGCTGGGTCCCATAAACAAAGGCTGGTAAATTAAAAATTATCTGCGCTCACACCCTGAAGCCACGTGTGAGCAGGACAATTTCACCGGCCACAGCAATCAGACAAATCCAGACAGTGCAAAGACATGTC
Source organism: Phaenicophaeus curvirostris (assembly GCF_032191515.1). NCBI lineage: Eukaryota > Metazoa > Chordata > Aves > Cuculiformes > Cuculidae > Phaenicophaeus > Phaenicophaeus curvirostris. Next base: position 3,589,124 of record NC_091406.1, on the reverse strand, counting down.
AGGGGCCACATAGCAGAAATAGTTCTCCCCTCCAGGAGATACCAAACAAGCTTGTGTCTGTAGGCAGCAAGACATGAGTGCTTTCTCTGCAGGAATGCGTGTTTAGGATGGATTAGAGACACCAGAAGCAGACATGGAAGGCCCTACTATGAATGGCTATGAAGCTCTTTGACCTTCCTTGCCCAGGACCTGGGTAGGTCTTGCTGGAGGAATAATGTCCCAGGAAGGATTAGGCAGTGAGGGGAATCCTCCGGTCTTTTCATCGTCCTTTTGCTTATACAATGCCTGAAGCAACTGGTGTTCCATGAGAAACTATGTCTCCAGACCTACAGGCAAGACTTGGCTGATGCAATTGCATAATACTGAAGCAGAGCTCCTGGGACAGGCTGCCCTCAGCCTAGAGGGACCACGAGATTTCCCCGTTCCATCTGACACATCCTCCCAGATCACAGCCTGGCTGAGCACCAGCCAGCAGTCAGCACAAGCGTGCCATGAGCCGTCCCCTAGCACCATCCAACATCTTCACTTGAGGACCATCAACAGCCCTCTGCTATGTACCAAGATCATCTTCCACCACAATTTCTGTACAGCAGGAGGAGCAGCAGCATCTGGAGCTTGCTAAACTGCAGTCACGCTCCCACCCAGGCGAGTCTGACCCTCCCACAAGCTGAGGAGGTTTTGGCTGGGATGAACTGGCTCAATAAAGACACGCTTGGAGCCAAGAGCAGAGCAATGCTGCGACGGGCAGCTGCAGTATGGAAGAAAAGGCATTTTTCTCTGTCCTGTCAGGAGGAGACAGCCAGCTGTGACTCACACTCCCTACTCCCATCCCCCAGGTTCATTTTCCGACACAGCAGCTATTGATAAGACCTTGAAAGAGCAGGAAGTTTCCCTGGCAGAGGCGGCAGGGCGGGCAATGTGCGGTTATACTGCTAATGAGCTTAAGTGGAGCACTTTGCTCAAAGGCATGAACAAGTTTCCAAGCTTTGACCGGATCATCAAAAGCAGCTGCTAGCGATGCTCAGCCCACCACCACCACACTTCATGGTCAAAGGGACACTTTCACCAGCACCACCGTTACATTTGGGTTACTACAGACAAAGAATAGAGAGAGCTGCTAAGGAGGCCATCAAGGGATGGGTTGGTGTTCAACCAGAGCAGAATTTAAGAGCGTAGGCTGTGCTGTGTGCAGTAGCAGCGTAGCAGTCATGGAGAACATACAGGTCGCTCTAGGAAATGTTGGCTGCCATGACCTGCTGTCCTACACATTAGACCCTCCAGACTCTCACCAAGGGAACTGGAGCATATGGAAAGAGCGGTTGAGCCAGGAGGAGATTTTCTCCCAAGTTAGAGACAGGAATGTCTCTGGAGGCTACAAGCAAGTTGCAAGCTCAGGGAGCTTCACGGTTCATCACCCAAGCATCTGCAACAGCCACCCTGATGTACCAAGACTGCAAATAGCTCCAAGAGAGATTGTGCGTTTGTTACCATCTATCCTGCCTGTGGTTGAGAGGCAAAGCCCTGCCCAGGCTGCCAAAACTCCCTTTCTAAACCCCAAAATATGACCATCATACGTTACCCTCCCAATAGTAACTTCCTATGAACAAAAGTCCTTGTAAAATGCCCTTGGAAGTTCACCAGGCTTTCTGTGTTTTCACTTCTTGGACGTTGGTTAATGTTTCAAGGAGAAAACCAAATAGTTTTACTTAAACGTGAACAAGAAAAATTAGAACCTCAGCCTGTTTTTCTTGGAAAACAACAGTAGAAAAAGCTTTGAAAGAAGTGCCTGGCCCTAAGAGGTGTTTGTCAGCTGTGATGGTTGTCCTGCCCTCTCAGACAGTGGAGGGGAGCGGAGAGGGTCAGAGCCAAGTAGGGTCTGCATGGGTGAGCAGAAGAAGGAAAATGGGGCAGCAGAGGAAGGGGAGGTAGGCACAGGTCTGCAGGACCGAGACATGAGAGGGTTCTGGAGAAAGGAATGGTGGTGGAGAGGAATCTTCTCAACATCTGGTATAAGATTTGTCCCTTTGAACTTTACATTTCCCTTCCGCAGTTTTCTGCCTGACCTGGTCATCTCAACAGCCTTAGGCATCCAAGATGAACTGGGGTTGGTGATCCAGTGGGAACCTAAGCTGAGTTGTACACCTTTCCACTACAGAAATCCACATTTAGGTAGAATAAGTCCCACATATGGCTTTCACGTCTTGTGCCAAGTCAGACACCAAAGGTTCATTTGGTGAGATGAGCTCTGTTTGAGTTCCAGCTTCATGTGATCAAACTTCTCCTGCTTATATGCATACGCTAATTATCACATCTATAATAGCAGCACGTGAATGCACAGCTCCTCACACAAACCCCACTGGCAAGTGAAAATTAGAATAAACTATTGGTTGCAGCTTGTGGGAGCTGGATATCTAACTCTCTAGAAAAAGAAATGTCAATTGGAAGCTTGGCTTTTCTAAAATTCAGTTTAAATGGGGGGTTGTATGTCCATGTATGGTCATTTTCAGCTAAATAATTTCCTCCATGTTTACCCCGCAAATGTCCTTCCACACTTTTTTTTTTCCCTGTTATTTTCTTGTAGGAAAGGGGTTTTGTTAGGCTGTCAAACCCAGCTGGGTTAGGATAGGAGCTCCTCAATGGGGAAAGAGGAGCAGGCTAGCATTACAAGGTGACCACTCCTATTTGCATGGAAACATCTCTGCAATCAATAACATCAGGAAGAAGAACTTTGAACAAGACAGTTAAACTGAGATCTGCACTAATCAGAGTGCTTGAGAGCTGCAGGAAAATTTGCATGAGAGAAGGCAACATCACTTCTTTGAGGGCAATGATTTGATTAAACAAGCACAGTGAGACGGTTTCTCATTTGTGTTAATGGGGAAATATCCTTTGTTCGTGTTCAGTCCCACTGATTCCCTGTTCACAATGTCCTCTTTAAGCTCCATTAATTCACTGTGGAGCCTATAGGAAGAATTTGTGTTCATCCCTGCTAGAAGGACTCGTAGCATCACTGCTAGGGAAAGAAAAATCAAGGCAGCGTCTGAGAAGGGCTCAAATCTGAGAAATCAGTGGAATGAAAACTGGAAAAGGAGTGGAGCCTTGGGTCTGCTGAAGAAATCCTGGTGGTTGTGCCTGAGCCAGGAATTCACTCTTCGTGAATATCTTCATGACAACTATCTACCTGATAAACCAGGACTCCTAGAAGGTCCCTCTGGAGGCTCCTTGGTGGCCAGTAAGGCAGGGAAGAATGCTGCACTTTTAGTTGGGGCTGGATGCATCCTTGTCCATGCTGGCTCCACGAGCTATTAAAGATGAGAAACACCTCAAACACATGCCCGCGTGTGACCCCTTTTTCCCTGGGACTTGTGAAAGGCTGTGTGATTAAGTAAGAGCTGCCCATCTCCAGCTGCCTGGATAAACACGGAAAGCAAGCACACTGGAGCAAAGAGCCAGGCTTTGAGTGAAGCTGTACCCAAAGACAGACAAAAACCTCAAGGTAATGCTGGCAAATCCAATTGCTCATGGTCACTTTGCATTCAGGCAGATTGGCCTCAGCAGCCTGGGTCTGTGAAGGGTCACGACAGCATCTTGCTCTGGTTTTTGGTGCTGCCCTGGGACGTGCGGCTGTCCCAGTACCTGGTTCAGAGCCTAGATGTGGTTCAACTGGTGCTCTTGCAGCCGCTGTCCAAAACTTAAAGAAATGCTTATTCTTCAAAATTAATTTTGCAAATGGCTCATTACTGTGCATCTTTGCTGTCATTCCAGAATCCCCATGGGCACAATCTCTGCCAAACGGAAGTTATGCACAATAACTTCAGGTCCAGCCTGGACCAGTGGGTATTTATCACTGTTGCAATGCTGACTGGATACCTAATAACATGGATCAACGCCTTTCTTCTAAAACCTATGGAAGCAACAGAAATAAATTGCTGCAATGTATTTCCCCCAGCAGCAAGAGATGCATTTTGGTACCTGGAGGAAGCCGGCACCCCCTAGGAGGGTTTTCCACTAGAAACAGCAGCTGAGCATTTGATAATATTCAGGCAGACAGTGCCACCAAAAGGAAACATGATAAACTACCCAGCCTAAAAATGCCTTTTGCTGGTATTTTTTCTAGCAGTTGCTGTGACTACCTTCCCTCCCTCCTTGGGCCTTGGCTTCGGTCCCACATGGGCTCCTCAGACGGTGCTTCCATGCATCCATCTCTATCAGAAACACACACAGCCCTCTTAAGACACCAGAGTTGAGAAGTTAGTGCTTAAGTGGTTCAGCTAACGCAGAGTCTCCTTTTAGCCTAGCAGCTAAATATTTTTCTAGCCCTGGACAGCACAAACTTATAAAATTGCTTGAATACTTAAATGGTAACACATGGAGAAATCTTATTCTTTGGTGGCTTTTAGATAAATTATTCCCCTATATCCTGCAAACCAGCTTATTATGTGCTGGTGATGAGCTGGAAGTCTCCTCTCATTTTGTTTCAAATGAAATTAAACACATCAGAGTCTGCCTGGATATTTAAGGTACCCATTGCTGGAGCCGGTTTCGCTCTGGGATGCAGCTTGGAGGCTGAGCCTGATCCTGGTCCATGACCTGAGCCCGGTCACGGAGCATCACGGATGAGACCCACCTGGGGCTTGGATCTGCCGGAGCAGGACTGATGTGCTTTACATCAAGCTGATATCACAGCCGCACGTTTCTCTCAAGCGAGCGAGAAGCCAGAATAGCGGTTTCTGTGTCCAGGGAAAATGGAAAAGCTCCTGCGAGGCTGGGGTGGCTGCAGGGGGTGCTGTTAACCTGCGCTCGAACGCAGGCGAAGGGGGTTTGGTAAAACCAGGCTAATTGCTTGGAGCAGAAAGGATCAATGAGTTTGCACAGGTTGTGTTTTCTCTGCTGGTTGGGGAAGATGTACGAGGTCAGACACAAAAAAAAAACCCTCGAGACTAACCCTGTAGCTTGGGAACCAAGAATGGGAGGGGAGAGTCAAAGAGATGGTTACAGGACACGTTCCAACCTTTCACAGCGAGACAAGGCTCAACCGTGATTTTCAGCATTTGGCTCACCACCTATGCAATTATTTTCCATTCAGTGAGTACCTGCAGGTGCCAGCTAGCAGATGCAGCTGACAGACTGGTCTGAACGGGCCAAGGGTGGCAAGTGTCCTTTCAAGTTGCAACTGTGACATTTTTACATATGGAATATCATTACCTTCTCAGGTTCTCTGCTTTATTTCAGCAGGGTTTTGTTTGGTTGCTTTTTTTTGTGTGTGTGTGTTCATTTTTTTACTTAAACAGCAGTTTCAGTATCATCTCTCTGGCTTTCTGCCTATCCCTGTCAGGGAGAATAATGCCAGAGTCATCCAAAGCTGATTGAATTTGTTACTCCTGCTGTATGAGGACAGGGTGAAGAACAGACTTGGGACAGCAAGGGTCCTCCCAAGAGCAGGCTAAGGCTGTGTGAGGAGGCAGAAAACTCCTGTTTCCAGCCTCAGCTCCCCTCAGACAGGGCATGTGGTACCCAGCCTGGGCAGCCCTGACTCTGAAACCACACATATTTCAATTTTAAAAAGGAAGAGAAGAATGACAAGAGGAAGGGTAATGCAATTAGTAAGGGACTTACAGGAAACATCAGAAAACTAACTCCCAAATTAACCCAAGATCATCATCCCACTCCATTCACTACTGCTGCTCAGTAGAAAGAGTGAAAAAATCATGTTAAAAACTAGTCCAGAACTGCTATGCATAAAAGTAAATAGAAACTTTCAACTTACTTTATTACCCCATACCTATTTGCTGATTTCTTTAGTCTGAGAGCTTCAAAGCTGTACCTGTAGGCACCATGTCTGGACGTGCTCTGACTTCATCTGCCTCACTCCTCAGGTATCCCAGCTCCATCAACAGAGCCGCTCCAGCAGCAAAGGTCCCAAGGAGCCTGGAGCAAAATAGCTGCAGCAGGTAGTGCTACAGCTGCTTGCTGTGAGCCCCAGAGTGGCTTGGGGCCACTTTTAGCACAGTTAATGCAATTAGTGCAATTAGCAGCATGAGTGTCGTTAGCACACACATGCTGGGAGCAGAATTGAGCCACCCAAGCAGCTGCTGCTCCATGCCAGCTCACCTCCAGCACAAACCTGCAGCCAGGCTTCCCACCTGCATCGTGCCATTCCCTTTTCCTTTTTATGTTTTTCTGTTTTATTAAATTTCCAACTTATGGTTGGACTCGATGATCCGGTGGGTCTCTTCCAACCTGGTGATTCTATGATTTTATGATTCAGAGTTCCTTGGTGGCCCAGAAGCATCATCCCCATCTCTGTCCCTTCTTTCCCCTGTGAGACAGCAGCAGCGATTGCTGAAAAAAAGAAAGAAAGAAAGGCCATTTGCGTTTTTCCACTGAACTATTTCCTTGCTGGTGATTCAAGAGTGTCGCGATTTCCCTTCAGCTCCTCCAGAGTTTTCAGGAGTTCCTTCTCCTGTCCATTTTCTGTGATAGCTCAGTCTGAGAAACATCTGCACCCCATTAGGAGTAGCTTTGGGTAAATAAAGCTGAACATAAAGGGTAAAAAAATGTTTGATGGCCGAGTCACGCTCTCATCCAGGAAGCAATCTGGCAATCGGCACAGGGTCCTTGGGGTATCCAAGCTGAAAAACAGGCTTGACCCTTATTTCTAGCACATCGCTGAAGCTACTTAGTCTGTTAAAATACTAAAGCTGCTATGAATCATACCTAGAGCAGGAAGAAGCCAATGTCTTCTATGTCACATTTGATGTCAGCTTCCTTTTCAGTAAAGATCACCCAGTGCAGCAGTATTGTAGTGTCACCACTCAGAGACACCCAGAGGATTTGTACCCACTTTCTGGCTGCTACAGCAATCAGCCTGGCTTGATGCTTTCTCAAAGCTGGGAGAAATTGATGCTAGAAATCTGAGTCATTGTCAAGAAGCTTTAGGTAGATCTGATTTTGGTAAATCGAGGGCTATTTGGCAAATTACCCGTCAGACAGCAGTGATTTGCCAGCTGTGCCGCGTGGTTAATCTTAGCCACATATCAGAAGTCAGCAAAGTGCTCTTCACTGTCTGCAAGCTCATTGTGGACCTGGTGGGATACATCTCCATTGGATTTGGGTCCTGAAATCCTCTTGAACTAACCACCTTCCATGGGTGAGTCTGAACCCTGTCCGCCTGCTGTGGTCATTTTAGCATGCTCTTTGCGATCTTTTCTAGTGACCTTTGGTTTCGGTGGGCTTCAGGGTTTGGTTTTGGGGGTTTTTTTGTGCTACCTGCTGATGGTCCACAGTCCTGTTCTCCAGATGACCAGCACTGTCCCCAGGAGTTCTTTCTCCCCTTTCTCCCATCCTGTTTTCTCTTAAAGCAGTTCTGATTTTCCTTTTTGTTCTAGGAACAAGCAGAGATAAAGGTGTTTAATGGTTTCTTTTTCCATTTATGATTTATTTTGAGACTGTTTTGACTGTGAAGCTATTTCTATGCCAATTGCTATCCACACCAGACTTTTTGCTGGCTGCTGCAGGCCCTGCTGGTAGGTGATCTCAGATGTCCTTCTCACTGTTTTCCCTGGGTTAGCCACATTTTCCCAGATTCTAGGGCATTTCCAGGCATTTCCATCAATCCCTGAATATAACTCGCAACTGTACACACAGCTATTTTTCTTATGTACAACCTGTTCTTGCTTTCTCTGTGCCCACGTGGTTTAACAACTTATTTTGGAAAGTCTGACTCTAAGGTTGAAGTCTTTTCACACCGAGGAACATCTCAAGCACCAAGGCTGACTGTATTTTACATCCTCATCTGCTGGTGTTCTTAGTTTTTACATAAATGTAATTGCAAAACTCATGTTCCAAGTTTCAAATAAAAGCACAATCAAAGAAATTATATCCATCTAGCCAGGGTTCAGGCATGCCTGGGGAAGGTAATAAAATATAAAAAAAAGTGGAAAGTGTTTTTCATGCTGCCTGTTGCTGCAGCTGACAGTATTGCTGAGAGCTGGGAGGAGATTCCTCTGAATTTTATAGCCAGGACTTCAATAAATCAAGACAAGCATAGACAAGAGCCAAAGGATTTGCTACAGTGTGTAGAGAGAGCATCGTGGTTTGCAAAGAACAGTGATTAGTTTATTTTCATAGAGTAATTACCAATTAATCATTTGGCTAATGATGCTGTATTATGAATTAGTTATAAACAGACTTCAGCCCAATTATGAGGACTCAACTAGATAATTTAATTGAATGCTTATTCTTCTGAAAGTACTGCATGAGACTTGCTTTTAGCAGCTGAACACATAGATGTAACTGGAAAATGGCACACACTTAAAATCACTGGCTGTTGAAGATGCTTTAAATCATACTCTCACATAATTAGGAGCTCAGTGGTGAACCTTTAGCTGAGCTTGACCTCAGTTGTTTAAGCTTGCAATCATGCCTTTACATCAGGTCCTTTTTCCCAAAAATGCTTTTTGCTTCATCAGATGACGGGGCCTAAAATAAACATGATTCTCTATGCTGACACGTGACAGCATAAACAATAAGTTGAAAATAAAATTGCATATAATATGCTGTTTAGAAGAACATCCTCAAAGTTGCAGCAGAAAATACCACCTGTACATAGCAGACTAATACTTAACAATACAAGTTTTCCCTTGGGGGTACATCTGCCAGATATAAATATTAATGAAAGGGAATTGTGACAGAAAGATTAAGATTAATTAATCATTATTATTATCCAGCATCAGGTGCTAACAGGGCAGCTGTTTGGAGTGAGATGCTGCCACTTTGACTTAATGCACATATTTGTGAGGATGCAATAAGAAAATGAGCTCTTCAAAGGAAGCAATAAGCACGCTGCTGAAAAATGAGATGCATTTGGGGAGTAAAACCAGAGCTAGGTGGCTGTGGGTGTGCATTGGGTCCCCGGGAGCGTGTGGTGGCTCAAGTGAGGACCTGGGGCACAACCTCTGGTTGAAGCAAGCAGCGTTGCAGCCGCTGTCCCTGCCTTGTCGAGGTGATTCCCTCTGCAGAAAATTCAGTTAGAGAAACCAGGAAAAGCTGCACCTCCCATGCTCCAGTGGGATATAGAAGATTTCACAAACTTCTCCATCTGACACGTTGTTCAAACGCTCTGCAGCTGTCAGACCCCTATTGTTCGCATTTATGTTGTGTTGGGGTTTTTGATGTCTCAGCCATTGCAGAGTTTTTGAGTGGGAAAGAGAGGCCACCGCATCCTCTTTGCTGATCCTCACTTCCCAGCTAGGCTGGCTTTATTTTCACAGCCTTCTCTTCAGCCAGGCAAGCTTAACTCCTCACTCCCCACTGTGCTCCCTTTGCACTGAACATACCGTTGCCTTCAACGTTAGCTGCAGCAAGAATTTCCATTTTACCTGCTTGCAATTGATAATTTTGCTCAGTAGTAGCCATCACAGAGCGTGCTTGTTCCTTGCTGCAGTTGCAACAGAAGCAGTTTTGTGCCACCTCTGGTCCTTGGTAGCTAATGATATGAGAAGGTGCCCCAGTTTCCCCCCAGGTAATTGCCTTCAGGCTGCTGTGCCCCATGCGATAGTGTTTGCACGACAACACCAGGAGGTAGGTGCTCAGAAAAGCACAAACACAGTCATTCCCCTGCATGCTGTATGTATTCCAGACATTAGCTTGGAGGAGTTCCACAGCTCAGGTGATCCTGCTGTAAGGCTTCCCGGGGAATTCATTTCTCTGTTTACACTCACCAGTAGCAGGAACTTGCCCAAGGACACCAGCTTTGATAAAAGGCTGCTAGCTAAAATACAGAGCACATGCATTTTTCCACATGTGAGGCTAACGATAGCTGCAGAAGTCAAAATAAAGACTACGTAACTTGGATCAGGTGCTAGTCTTACCCACACCTGCAAATCCCATCATCTTGCATCCTGGGAAAGGCTAAAGTGCCTCCAGCAGCCTGGGAGCCTGCAGGGAGTTAATGAGAACTGGTAGCGCTGGGAAAGGACAGGTAGATTTATGGGGGATTACATAGGTCAGTGGGCTATTTGCTCTTTTGTCATCCCTTCCCACCTGTATCATTAACCAAGAAAGGATTATGAGCAGGTCCAACCTGTGCCTTCATCCCAGCCCAGCTTTTCTCTTCATGTTTTGGGTAACGCTTGCTCTGGGCAGAAAACTCACTTGGATTACACACACATTCATTCTGGGGAGAATTAAGACATAAATCTAGATAGGCAGATATACATCTGTGTGTCAGGACAGGCTAATCGAATCCGCTTGAAGTCCAGGTGTGACAGGGAGCACAGCTGCTTCCCCTTCTCATGCACCAGCTTCCATGCAGGTCACTGGAACTTGCATACTTTGCTTCTTCATTCCTTTGTATTTCCATTTCTTCCTGCTGATGATTAGCTGCACAGCCCTCGGGCACTACCTTTAACCTATTCCTGTTCTGCAAAACACAGATCTGGTTGTCTGATACGGTTCCTAAGTTGTATAGGCAAGAAAAAGAAGCCTGGTCTGAGCAGGAGGGCTCTATGGTTCCCGGGTCAGTGGGCTTACCCAGTGATGCACATGTGCTGGTATTTGAATGGGAGGTATATATATTCGAGGCATTCTCTCATCACTCACCGCAGGTATGGTTCTGAATGGAAGCCAACTTGTTTCATATTAATGAATTGCTTCCATTCCTCCCGATCATGTTCTTGGGAAGAGACCTGTTTAAGCATCTTTGTTTAATGCTGGCTTCTGCTCCTCTGTGATAAGTGCTACTGCTTGCCAAAAGCTTCATTTCTAACAGAGTTCAAAGTGAAGTTATTAAATCATATACGTCGACATAATCAGGATTTGGGAGAGGAAGGAGAGCTTAGCTAATCACGGTCCTTGGGGCGAGATGCACGCAGACACAGTTGAGCATTAGGGAGCTAATTTTCTCCCTAAAACAGCATTTGGTGGGGTTTATAAAGGGAACATTTCAGCCTGCTGCTCTGCTCCAGATGGGGAGACTATGGGCCCAAGCCCCACTTTGCTGAGGCTGAGGGAGTTTTCTTATTGATTTTAGGATGCTTTGGATGTAGATCTCGAGGCCTGGAGCACTTCACTAAAGAAGGCTTCTCATACTTGGTTTCAGAGAAATTCCATGCCCAGCGAAGTCTGCGTGAACCTTTTTATCAACTTTGGAGGAGGTTTTTCCCTAGGGGTATGCAGATTAACAAACAGAGTGACTAAGTCCTTTCCCCCTTTCCCAATGAAATCTAACATCAGCTCTTGAGAAAGAAGAATCTACGTTAGAACAAATCCCCAAAGGCAGTTGTGGTCATCACCACTTTTGTTATTAAAGGGCATATTTAGCCATGGTTTGTTTGGTTTGGTTTATGAATTAAATTTGTGAATTCATGAGATTAAAAGCTTAAATGGGATCAATGAAGACTACACAGCATGCATCAAAGTAATTGCGGATTGTTTTTCCAACTCCAGAGCATCACTAGTATTGAAGTACTAAAGGTTTAGAGCAAAAACTATGAATTTTTCAAATAGAGAGATGAAAGGAAATGCATTATCAGAATACAAGGCAAGGCTGAACTGGACTGTTTGTTATTTCCAGCTGACTGGAACCTCTCTTGGGGTAAAAGTACATGACGTCCTCTTTAAGGTAGCAATCTGATCCGCGGAGCAGTTTGAGAAAAATCATTTGCTGTCTGCATACAGGATGTTAACTATGTGGAAAAGTAATAAAGCGCTTTAAGCCTTCGAGAGAAACACAGAATCTTCCAATACTGCCCTCCATCCTTTCCTTCTTACTTCTGAGTGAGACTGTATGGAAAATATATTAAAATCATGAGGTTTGTTCAGCTCCAGTTTCCAGATGGCAACATATGATATGATACTTGCTGGGGTTTCATTAGAATTACACTTTTCTGATCCAGAAGAGTAAAGCTTGTAATATTCTCAGCTCCCAAATCCTTGATTTCTGATGTTCGTTGTTCCCATAAATTCTCAAGTACAGACACTAGAAAACAGCTAATTTCTATCTAGTGGAAGTCAGGAAGATTTGTGGATTTGCTATTACGTAGTTTAAACCATTTTAATGCATTAAATATATGGAAATGCTGAATTTAATATTCTCAGAACAAATCACACCTGATTTTCAGGCAGAATTCCCTCCCTCCTCTGCTTGATACTTTGAGTTTATATAATTCCGTTATATTTTGCATGGCTTTCTTTCAATGTACGCAAGATGTAGGCCTTCTTCATCCTTAAAACCAGAAGCTATTTCATATAGCCTGGCTTGGTTCATCCAGATTCTGATTCATCTTGTCCCTAGCAGAAAGACCAGAATCCAAGCTCCTGTCCCCTGGTGGGTCCCAGCATCCAGCTCGAAAACATTCCCCTACCTGTCAGAAACACTTAAGTGTAGCATGGGCAGAAATTATTACCCAAATCACATACCTGACACGGCTGCAGCATTCCTGGTCTCACTGTTACACACAGGGAAAACTGATCTAACTATGGAGATGTGAAATAGCTAAATATAATGTGATTTGCCTCTTTGATCAGTAAGAGAAAATAGATAACATTGGTACATCTAGGTGCAGGATGCTCTCTGAAGACAATTATTGGCAGCTATTGATACCAATGAATAACCATTACAGAAGCTCTCCAAGATTAACTAAATTACTTCAGTGAACATATCTGTTTTGAACAGAAAGTGGCTACACACATAGCAGGAATGGGAAGGAGCCGTGTTTCATAGAATCATAGAATAACCAGGTTGGAGGAGACCCATCAGATCATCGAGTCCAACCATTCCTATCAAACACTAAACCATGCCCCTTAGCACCTCCTCCACCCGTGCCTTAAACACCTCCAGGGAAGGTGACTCAACCCCCTCCCTGGGCAGCCTCTGCCAGTGCCCGATGACCCTTTCTGTGAAGAATTTTTTCCTAATGTCCAGCCTAAACCTCCCCTGGCAGAGCTTGAGGCCATTCCCTCTCGTCCTGTCCCCTGTCCCTTGGGAGAAGAGCCCAGCTCCCTCCTCTCCACAACCTCCTTTCAGGTAGTTGTAGAGAGCAATGAGGTCTCCCCTCAGCCTCCTCTTCTCCAGGCTAAACACCCCCAGCTCTCTCAGCCGCTCCTCATAAGGCCTGTTCTCCAGCCCTTTCACCAGCTTGGTTGCTCTTCTCTGGACTCGCTCCAGAGCCTCAACATCCTTCTTGTGGTGAGGGGCCCAGAACTGAACACAGGATTAGAGGAGCGGTCTCACCAGTGCCGAGTACAGAGGGAGGATAACCTCCCTGGACCTGCTGGTCACGCCGTGTCTGATCCAAGCCAAGATGCCATTGGCCTTCTTGGCCACCTGGGCACACTGCTGGCTCATGTTCAGTCACTGTCAACCAACACCCCCAGGTCCCTCTCCTCCAGGCAGCTTTCTAGACAGACTTCCCCTAGTCTGTAGCACTGCATAGGGTTTCATCAGCTTGTGTGGTGTCTCGAAGAGGTGACATAGTTGGCAGCAAGGAGAGTATGTTGCAAGATTTCACAATTGCAAAGAAAACACCGAGCAGCCTTTTTTTTTTTTTGGTCAGATCCTTGTCTGGTGTAAATTGGTCAAGATTCACCACAGCCAAGTTGTTCCTGGATCCTGTTGCCCAGTTTTTCCAGAGTCAAAACTGATATTTTATAGAAGCTCATTGCTGCACATATTAAAGTAATCAGGACTATTTTCATTATGGACTGTGCAAGTGAAATGAAGACAGACATAATGGAAATGTGTTCAAAAAATGTTATTGACAAAGAATTTCAATAAAAATGTTTTTTTTTCCCTCCTGTGTATGACTGTTGTGCACAGAAACCAGGTCTAACAGATGCTGTTAATACAATGGAAGGATTGTAGCAGAGGGGAGAGGAAATATGTTTCCCAATCCCTACTGGAAATTAGGTCTCTGCTTAATTCCTCCAAGCAGCTTAGATTTAAATAATTCTCTTTTTTTTCCCATAGCTGCACATCCCTCAAGTGAGCATCTAGCCTTCGGGATTAGCCACAGAAAAATAGTTCTCTTCCTCACCCTCCTCCTTCAGGATGTTTTCCAGAGCGAGTTTATGTGGATTCCCCCGAATCAGCCATTGTGCTTTCTGCTGTCATTACACAGTCCAGGTTATCGCTTCTTGTTGTGTTTGAGGAGACAACTATTATTCCATATTCATGCAGTTTTCTATGTTGTTGTAGCTTTCAAGGTCTTCACGTGTGGGTTTACTCAATCTTTCCCTGATGAAGACAAACCTCAGCACATCAAGCAGCAGTTACAGAAACTCCAAACACCTGTTTTTTCCCTTTGTCCTCCCTCTTTGTTCTCCAAACATTCTACCCCAGTGAAGACCTTGTCCTCTAGAGTTGGGCCACTGCAGAGCTCTCCCTCTGTCCTAGAGTGAGAGAAGAGCTCGCTGGAGGGAAGGGGCTGGTTCAGAACTGGTGGGGCACTGGGGAGGGAGGTCGTGGACAGGCTGTCTTCAGAGGTGCCGCCTCTCCTCTCCTGGTGGGCTGGTGGCTCTTCATCAGTGGTAGAATGAATTGCACTCTTGTTTAACTCCAAGCATAATGGGACTGTCTGGAAAAAAAAACATGAGCAGGACCAAGAGCTAAGGTCTCAAATGCATGAAAAAGCAGAAATGACACATTAGAAACAGGGCACTGGCACAGGCTGCCCAGGGAGGGGGTTGAGTCACCTTCCCTGGAGGTGTTTAAGGCACGGGTGGACGAGGTGCTGAGGGACATGGTTTAGTGTTTGATAGGAATGGTTGGACTTGATGATCCGGTGGGTCTTTTCCAACCTGGTGATTCTATGATTTTATGCAACCACACTGCCTTTGGGGACACTGCAGTCCCCCACAGCAATGCTACAGTTCTCATCCAGAGCCAACTCCCAACACCACAGGAGTCCCTTGGGGTCTACGGAGTTGTTTCAAGGGACAGGGGCCTTGCCAGCTCTGCCTCAGGTGTCTCCTCCTTGCAGATAGCTCTGCTTCTGAGTTGTGTTTTCAGAGCACAATCCATTACTTTGTTCTTAAGGGCCTAGTTTGGGGGAATAGTATGGTGTGAGCTGTGCCCACCTCTCTTCCTCCCTTCCTGCCCCTTTCAGAAACATTAAAGGTGAGTCTCACCTCACCTAATTTGCAGATATTTAAGCCAATTTAACCATGTAGACTTTGAACTGTCTGTGCAGGATGACAAGCACTCCAAAGAGAGCTTACATGATAGAGAGGTGAGACGCCTCGCTCAGACGGGGGACACACCAGCACACACCTGAAGGCAGCTGCAAGAGCTCCCACTCTTGCCTTTGGCGTATTTTGGTTTTTTCCCCCCAGTTTTGTGTCTTTCTGCCTGGAAAGTATATGTCCTTACAAAGGCACAAATTCAGCATGTTTTAGTGTGTGACCTCAACCAAAGGGATGTGCCATAGCAATACTTGGGGAAAGAACATTCTCCCATCTGCTTTAGCTACAGTGCTGGTGCCATGAAAAACACCAGCAAAGCCCCAGGGCGAGCAGGAGGTGCTGAGGCTGGTGGGGTTCACACTCCCACTCATGGCAAAAGGAGCATTTCCTAACTGTGTAATCTTGGGGAGCAATTTAGCAATTGCCCTTGCAACTTACTGTCTCAGCATCTTCGCCTTCATCTTTCCCGTTGTTATCAGGCTTTTTTCTCTCTGTATATAATCCATTTGAGAGTGGCTGGCCAAGAAGAATTTCATACGTTCTATAACATGGAAAATATCTTGCAGAGATAGCTGATCTCAGTTTCTCATCCAGCTTAGTGTTAACCTTGCCTTCACTGAAGCTTTCTTCTGTTTCTGTGCTCATGAGCAATGCAGCAAGGGCAGGTGGGCTGGTAAAGACGTGAGATGCTCTGTAGCAGGGCAGGTACCCAAGACCAAACACCAGGCAGTCTGTGAAGGACTCATCATTGCAAAGCAGGAGTTTGGTTTTCAAATCTTCAGCACTATTCTTGGTCAGCAGGATGTGCTCCAAGACTCCTGGGCTGGATGCTGGGGGAGTGGTTTCATCCCTTGTCTCCAGATCTCTTGGAAGCTCCTGAAAAAAAATTGTATTTGATCAATTATGATAAAATTATGCTATCGATGGGCAAGAGCCCCTACCAAAATCAATCACTGATATTAATCAGTTCTGCTATCCACCAGAGGACACCACTTTGACTGCCATGAAGAGATAATGAGGCCAATTAAAAGACAGGATTGCAAGGATTTGACATTATCTTTCATGTCTTTCTTTTTGAGTCTTGAAACAGTTTTCTATGTAGGGTTTTCAATTAAATTTAAATACTAAGTAAGTTCCCATCCTCTCAAGCAGTCTACAGTACTTCACACAGGAAAAATAAGACATTTCATGTTTTCCCTGTGTTGATGAAAAGCAGCAATAACCAACCTTCAGAAATAAAAAAACAGCCTCCATGCATTATTATTTGATTTTTTTTTTTTTACTGACTACTGTTTGGCACTGTATGAAAGCATGGCCTGCAGAGACAGTATTTGTACCTGATTTGAGGTTAAACTTACATCTGATTTCATGAGCTGACTTGGCGGATTCCAAGCCAAAGACATGGAACTCCCACAGGCTTGGGATATTTAGGGAGATTTATGGTCTCCTGAAAATCTTGGTAGATCAGTGGTGCTTGTGAGCATTCTGGAAACAGAAGAGCACTAGAATTTGGGTAGAGCCTGAAAAAAAAAAAAAATCTATATAACCCTCTTCTCCTCCAGATATTTTCTTTTTGAGTTTTCCCTGCAACAAAATTGGTGTATGCAGTTCAAGTCTTTAAAAGACTTGATGTCTCAATTCAGCTCCAGTTTTCTCTCTGCCTGCTTGAAAAGTTAATTTATCAGATCACCGCTACTAGAAGACACAATTATATTAAACAAGGCCCTCTTGCTGGTACAGATAAAAATGCACAAATATTTTGCTACAAGAAAAAATTTCTGCCCCTTGGCTGTTTTCTGCTCTGGTGCAGTTAATTTCCCATCCAGACTGACTTTCCTCTGCTTTTATCAAAAGAGCTGTCTCTAAGGGTTTTTTTTGCATTTTTAGGATATCTCACAAATATCTCATCCAAATGGGCCTGAATCTACACATCGCGTAACATAACTGCAACCCATCTGTTCCCCGGGGTGAAAAAAAAGGATATTTTTATAGTTAGCAAGTACCCAAGAAGCATCTGAGAAGGGAAAGCCAGTGGGGAGCGCGTCCTCCTGCATCTGCCCTGTTGCCTTGGTGATGGGGTCCCAGGGCAGCATCACAATTGGGGGACACCCCACCCCCAGCTCCTGGCTGGCAGAGCCATCCCCTTCCTCCTCCCTAGGCATCTTGTGGAAATTCTGGGTTCACTGGATGCTCACAGATGGCCTGGCTTCTTTTTAAAGAAGCACCAGTTTATTTTATCCCTGTCAATGAGGCAACTAACTACTAAGTCCTAATAAACCAGCCACCCCCCCTTCCTCCTTGCTCTTTGCCGGCACAGGAGAGTCTGATGGATTCCCAACCAAGCAACCAGCAACCCAAGTGACACTCAAAAGGATAAATTTAATCAGAAATAGCATCAGCATTCATTTTCATAACAATGGTGCAAGGGTTGGGATAAGTATAAATTTCACTTTACTGTGACAGACTGATGTCTCTCTCTCTATCTGGTCTATAAACACAGAAAAAAAGCATGGGAATGCCTCAGTTGTGCCTTTTAAGGCATTTTCAAAACAACGTGTTTCCATACATTAAAAATAATATAGCTGGCAAATATACAGAAACAGACAGAGACTTCCTTCACATTGAAGTAGCTATCTATTTTTCTCCATTCAGATTTAAAATATTTTTCCTAAATGACAGATGATTTTTCTTATTACTGCATCAATACGTATGTATCTGTGTTTAACTGGCAAGTATAATAGAGTGGAGCAGCTCCTCTGACAGAACATTAAAAATGCTCATAAATATCCAGGAGAAATTCAGAATGAGATTCATTCCTGCATAGTATTTGATCTATTTACTGAAATTCTGGAGCTCTAAAGCACAGGATGTTGAATGGACTATATTATTATTCATCCCATTTATTATCCTGGTTGCTGCCTGCAGTAAAAAGTGGTTTATTATAATGCGATTTCGCAACTGCATCAGTACGATGTACCGGCAGATAATGAAGTGTTCAGGCACCCAAAACCCCAGCTTCATTGGAATTCATTACCACAAAGATTCTGCCAGAACTAATTGCTGTAATTGCTGTCAAGGCTGCTTATGCATATGTCTTAGTTTCATTTCACAAAATAACAGAGCTAATGCTAGTACAAACCAATGTAATAAAACACTCCAGCCTGCAACAAACGCTGGCACATTACAGGAGGTTTCTTCAGCAAACTGACACTCCTGCAGGGCCAAGAATAGTCTGAGGATCTGGATATTTTTATTTTAATTTTTTTTTTTTTTTGGTGATTGAGATAGGGAAATTTATGTGCAGAGGAAATAATGTGCAGAGTGTGGGAGGGTCTTGCAGGAAAGATGGGGAGGTCTCCACGGGGCTTTGGGCAAGGCATGGGGCTTGGGTCAGAGAAGGAGTGAATGACCTGGAGTTGAAGCAGGAAAAGGCAGGAGTGAGCACCAGGCATTAGCTGCAATGTCCTGGACCGCCCAGCACCTCTGGGTGCTGAGCTCCCTCCTCCAGCTCCTGCCACCCTCACAGCCTCCCGCGGCTAAGCTGCAGATCCTCCCTACACCCCCCAATTCATACCCACACCAAGAAGACCAGACCCTCTTTCCAAGCTGCAAATGCTCTTTTGTCAACCGAATCTTACTCTAAATACACTTTTGTGGCAAAAAGCAATAAATAAAATTTGCTGGGAAGGAAGGGAGAGGAATTTGCGAGCGTGATTGAAGTTTGTAAACCCCGGGACTGCTTGAGCAGATCTGAACAACTCCATTTACATGAAGTTTGCACATTCCTGTTTCAAAAGTCAGCCTATGCGGATTGCTCCAGATACGCCTTGCCAAAATCCTTGGGACTGATCCAAGGGAATGATCTTGACTGTTGCAGGTGGGTTATGGACCCCCTGGGAGGTGCCGGAGGTGTCAGGGAGTTCACTAATTATAGCTCATTACGGGTTGTAGGAGAAGGATGCTCTCAGCACGACGAGCAGGACACCTTTCCAGGCACCTCCGGATGCGGCAACATGAACGGGGCTGTGGGGTTTTCATTTCAGCCTTCTGGAGTTGCATTTTGCTGCCGAGACTGGTGGGAGCAAAGCTGCCCTTTTGTGGAGCCTTTCAGCATTTTCTGTAATGATTTCCCTGCAACTTCAGACCTCAGCGACCTGGCCAGTTAGTTTCAACAAAGACAACTTTTATTATCTTACTGAAAAGCCTGGATATGCTGGTATGTTGAGCTGCTACGTATGCTTTTTCAAGCATTAGTCATGCCATAACATCTGCTTTTTATTGGTAATTACACTATCCCCATTTTAATAAGAGGTAATTCTTAAATTTCTCATAAAATATATATGACTCCAGGGAAAGAAGGTGAAAGGTTTTGCAAGCCTCTCACAGCCACAAGACCAAAATGAGTGGAAATAAATCCTTTCAGAGCAGAACTTGTCCAGCCACTCAAGACAGTGCGTCAAGGGATGCCTGTGTGACTCGCCATCCCTATTTCTCCTAATTGTTCATGCTCTGCAGAACAGACCTGCAAAGTCTGTGCACCATGGCCCTTCTGGGTGCTATTAATGGGCTCAAAAATGGGGACGTGATCCTAAAACTGCACATCTATGGATACCCCCTCCTGGGTGTAACTCGACTGGAATTAGCATGAAGGGGTTTCTGTGGGATCAGATCCGAACTGCAGAACAGTAAAAGTTTGTGGGCTGTTTCCACGTGTTTTAAACGCTTTAGAATTGCAAATAGGTGTCCAGATTAATGGACCGTAGCTTGTTTGCATTCATATTTATGGTAGACTCAGTATAAAGTGAGTTGAAATAGTGTGCTTGAAAATCTGAATGAGTAACATCTGAAACGGAAGATCAATGTCCAGATACAGCATCATGAAAAAAGTCATTCGGGGATTCATAAAAAGCTTTCAGTTTCTTATTCCCCATTGGCTCTCTGTAGGTACTTGGTGTTATACTACTTTGGCAACACGAGAATTGGGCTCTGCAATTCCATAGCGTGTTTCCAGGGATTTTTCTAGCAACCCTGGACAAGGCAGTGACAAATGACACTTTTGCAAGGTCATCCCTAAATCTTTGAAAACCAGGGAGCTGAAAAGTGGCTCCTGCCATTCGGTGAATGCCAGCAGCCAAGCCCATATGGAGCATTGTGAGCTGAGCTCATTGTTAATGCAAATGCACACAACTAGTTTTGATTAAGAACAAAATGCAGAATTGACTCAAACTGCTTTTTTTGTTTGAAAAGCTTCAAGCCCCTCATTATCATCAGCGTTTCTTTCAAGGCAGGAAATTGGAATTTCCATAAAATAATGCTGAAAGGCACAGGGTGAAGCCAAAGAACATTTACGTTCCTAACGAATGGAAGGATAAACACACAAAACAAATTCGGGGACACTCAACTAAATATTTGAGGGCATGTTATAGCATGCAGATTGTTTAAATTATTCATTATATATATTAAGCAGCCCCATCTACAAATGGTAGAAGGACAAAGCAGTGGGTTTAAGAAAGACCTTTTTCCTTTGCACAGTAACTCACAGCTATCCAGTATGTGATTATTGCATTCAATAGCCAAAGCGGGTTTGTGTTGTAGCATGCCTGGTTTTCATGTGAAAAAGGAACTCATTCCAGTGCAAAAGAAGGTCCCACGGCAGCATTTGTAGCTCTGAGGTCACGGAGGTGGGATCAAAAAGACTTTGTGTAACCTCCGAGCTGCTCTGCTGTGTTTGGAAATGCTGGTGCTTGGAGGGACCCACCGAGCACTGAGCGCAGCCAGCACGCAGGTGGTCCAGTGCCGTTTCCCATCCTCAGAATGTCCTGGCTGACTGGAAAATCCTTGTGCCAAGGGAAACTGGAAAGTGGCAATCACATTCTTCTCTCTTTCAACACCCAGAGGAATCTGGTTACAGTCCTTTCATTTTTATGGGAGTTTAATCATAGCCAGGGCTGGCAGTCTTCCTTACAAATAAGGGTGTTTGGTATTTCCCAGTGCAAGACCAGGCTACCCTGCGTATGGTACTGCAGGGTGGGTTTGTGTTTTCTGAGAGAAGGGAAATAAAAGGAAGGACATTTTTTGCCAAGGATGACATTATAAATTAATATCGCAGAGACAGGCTCTCCAAAAGAAGTCGCTTTATCCCTGTTGCTCTGCATGCTTCCTTGTGCATATTTTGGTAATAAAAACATCTCCTGTTTCCTCCTGTCGTCTGCCTGCCTGCCCAGGTCTGCAGTGAGCTTGTGGCACTCAGAGTTCAGGTTCGTTTGATGTGGCTGGAGAGAAGAAGAACTGTTTTCAAGACACTGTTTTACAGAGGACAGACCTGTGAGCAGCTGAGTGTGTGGCCAGTAGGTGCCCATTGCTTCCCTCCGCTCCCAGGTGACATTATTGGGAAAGAAATTGTCTTTGAGACACATGAATGTGTTTGCAGTTCCCATAAATATCTTATAAATAAGGAAACAAACAAATAATCTCAAAATCTATTAAAAAACTTAAACAAATTAACATGAGGGAGATGATCTTGTGAAACCACTGTCCTAAACAACACAAGGCCTCCTCCTTTCTTTCAGGCTGATGATTCAAACATCAGCATTTAACAGGCTCTCAGCCTCTTAAATTGCAGAATCTCAAAGTATCAGCAGTGATCAAAGAGAGTAGAATAATCCTAGAGAAATGAGAATTTATTCCTGTGGGGAATAATCTCACCGTTTATAATTTTGTGGCATGGTATTGGGGAAGCCTTACAGAAAAAAAATAAAACAGATTTCACAGTGAATTGGAAAAAAACTTGTGGTAGATTGGAAAAATACTGGAAAAAATATAGGTTTTTTTGTTATTCCACCTCAAATGAGGTATCACCATATCTATGCAGGGCAAGCCCAGACAGGGGAAAAGGTGGTACAGCTTGAAACATCGAGGAAACACATGAAACCTAAAGCAGAGAGGGAGGATGTGTTGTGGACTGGCACCGTAAGGTTTTCTTGGAACAAATCTATCTCTTCCTACACACTGGTAGGTGGAAAGAAAACTCATTGTGTGTTTAAAAAACGGGTCATCTTCAAGAAACATCACACAAACCTTGAGTAGACATGAGCAAACAGCCCTGGGGGAGTCATTTGTCTTTGCTGTCAAGAGGAAAATTAAGACTCCAGGGGATGCAGAGGCACGGTTTGATGGATGCTCGCAGCAGAAGGCAAGTGGGTCAGCATTCCTGTCTGCCACGCGATCGGCTTGTTTCCCTACAGAAAAGTGACTCTATCAAGCGTACACCTGTGGGGAGGAGAGAGGACACGGAAAGAGAAATGGTGGAAAATCCCTAAAATGATAAGTGCCTCTTCTTGTTTGGTATTGACAGCAATTACCTCGCTCTAGAAAGGTGAACTGGATCACCACATTGTGACACAGACACACTTCAGTCAGCTCTGCAATGTATATTTCTACTTAAAACCAAAATTTGACTCTACCATAAGCAAACTATTTCAGCCAATAAGGCTATGGTGAATCATGCCACTAGTTTTTCTGATTTTTTTTCTGTTTTCTAAAACAGATTTATTTCAGCCATAAAACACAGAGTATGGTGATTAACAGCAGATTCCAACTTAACGATATGTTATCTGTTAGTAGTACTAAAAATAATGAAAAATACCCCTTTTCTGATAATATTTCAGTATTGATAACTTCCAGTGCTGGAAAAAAAAAGCTGCAGACAGGCTCCAGATCTTGAGGTTATCTTAAATACTCTTTCAACTTTTTAATTAGAGTTTCTTCATCTACTCTTTCAATTTAGGCGTTGATGGTGTACTGAAGTCTTTAAACTTACTTTTCCTGTTGTTCTCACATAATCACGGGCTGCAGGAGGGGGAAAGCGCCGTGTATAATGAGACATACTAGAAAGCTGCAGAGTTTGGCAATAACAGCGATCTCTAAAGAGACTCAAGGTGTTTATATAGACATTTCAGCCATGACAAATCTTAAGGACCAGGCTTTAAAATCTCAGTATCTGCAGCTGTTTCTGAGCAGGTAGAGAAGAAAAGGTACCTGTGACACAGAGGTAGGGCTGGAAAGAATTGCCCAGACCCTTAAAGCAGTTCTGAACACGGCAGTCACCTCCATTAGTTGATCCGCAGGAAGGGATGAGTCTCTGCTTGACAGCAAACTTTATTACCGTGTTCTCTTATAAATATGCTGAATTCCCACTGCATCCTGTGACATCCAGCCCTGAAAGAGAAGGAAGAAAAGAAAACGCTGTTTTGGTTGCCATTCCCACCACCACCTCCAAGAACACAGGGCAGCGACCGGTGGTTCATACTGATCATCTCATTGACTGCGCAGTTTATTTTAGGGAATATATTCTTATTTTGGTGTCTGTGACTGTTTCCTATCGGGGAATGATTCATGGGTGCAGCAGTCTTCCAGCTTTGCATTTGCTCAAGCTTCAGCTCATTTGCCTCTGGCAACCTTTCGATGGTGCAGCTGGAAACCAGGTCCACAACTGCCCTCAGTGAGTCTGGGTTAGTCTCATGCTGTGGGTTTTTAACACTGGTGTTCTGTCCATGCTCACTACTTACCGCAGCAGCAGCTGCAAACAGCTGTGTTCCTCCAAAAACCGGGTGAGAAGAAGGTCTTGCCCTTTGGAATTGGTCCTTCAGTGACTTCCCCAGTCCCCAGTGAGAGGCTGTGTCTCCCTGGAGAGCAGACTCAGTCAGAGGAGCGAGGGAAGCCAGTCCCAGCAGGATGGGCAAAGGGAGGAAGGTGGATGCAGGGTGTCCAGGAAGCACATTCCCGGGACATGACAGCACATCCCGGGGGCCTGGGGGCTGCACTTGTGCTGGGAAGGAAGGACTGGGCTTGCATTCAGGTTCTTCTTCTCACTTGGGAGCAGTACTCCAAACACATTTTCTAAAGCCACTTCTGTGTTTTTCCTAAATTCCCTATTCAATATTTCCACTCTAAGATTCTCAGGGAAAAATAATCTGTAAGCAAGGGTGAGCCTATAGACTGCTGAGAGCTCATGGCACAGCCAGCATCCCCTCCTGCCTCACCTCCTCCTCAGGTATGTGCTCATGTTTCCCCACGTCGGGAGGGGGAATCTCTATGGAAAAGGGACATTTTATCCCACAGCACCTAACACAGGTCCCAGTGAGCCACGACATTCCCAGACACCAGGCTAACACATTCAACACCCTCCAGCAACATCCAAGGAGGATGCGCCCAGCTGCAGCCTCACCAGGCTCCCAGCCCACATGAGGTGGAAAGGACACGATGTGGATCAGCAGGACACCCACTGGGCTGTGTCCTCACCTTCTTGGCACCTACGCAATCATTCTTGCAGCAAGGGCAGGTATAGCAGGACCTGAATACCCAGCTTCTTTTTCACTGTGTTCAAAGTTGTGTTCATTTTTGCCCAAGAGGTGCTTTAAGGAAAGGAATTGGGTTCACCTACACAATGCTCAGGTGAAATTTGAATTCACTTTCCATGATCTTCTTGCACTGGAAACCTGATTTCAATATTCACGCTTATACATTGAAAAGCAAAGAAAATCTGCCATTTGCTCTTCTCCACTGAGCTATACTGGGCAGCACAACCGAATTCCTGAAGATTATGGAAATTAGATTAATTATTTTTCAGTCACAGATACATCTGAATATACTTTAAAAACAAATGACAAATGTTGGAGGGAGCCAAGGCAGAGCATGATCACACCAGCATGGAGATTTGGAATTATACCTTCTAAATTGATGCAGGCTCCACTGTGATGATGTGCTTGCAAGCTTACAGCAGAGCTCAGAGCCTGAAATTTGCTCTGAGGGAGCTGTGGTTGAGTTTCTTTTTGTCGCTGTTGTTTTGCAATGCCATAATAAGTGTTGGTAAATTTGCAACTCATAAAAAGCATGGACATGGGTGGGTGCTTTCATCCAAGGGTTAGAAGAAACATTTTTGGTGTCAGCCCATTCCAGAGAGATTTTCAGTGATATAAATTAAAACCAACAACAACAACTAAAATTTTAAAAAGCTAAACAAGCAGCAGCTGTTTGGAACCGGGCCCTAAACCCAGAGCATATAAATGGTGTTCAGGCAAATGCTTAGAGACAGTGACAAGAAAATGCTCAGCACAAGAACAGCGGAGTGATTTCTAGCTACTCTGCTCACAGGATGCTGATTTTTGTCCATCCACGAGAAAGTAACCATTCTCTGTGATGAGAGATGACACAGAGCCACTGCTGAATCTATTATACCTAGACTGGTCCGAGGTCCCAGTGACAATGAGTGGCTGCTTCGGGATGCTTCCCCAATGACTGCACATGGATATATGGCACAGCACAGAAGATCAGGAAACATTTAAAACTGAACTAGGCAGCTGTCCATAGAAAATTTAACGTTGGGGATAACAAACCAGAGATGACAAGAGAATAAGTATCAAAAGAAACCAGCAATGTTGGACAGCCTCCTAGAAGGGGCCATACATCCTCTCCGAGTTGAATTATGAGTATGAGTTTGTTTGGAAAGGTATTTGCCCTTTGGACAGCCGTATTTGTGTTCCGAGCTTCAGAAACATAAATTACAGTCATTTAAACCCCAGGCTTACATTTTACTTCAATGACGTAAATGAGTTCCCAACTTTCAAAGGCCAGCTGTCCCTTACAGCAAGAGGTAGCAATTATATAAAATTCTTTTATTGCACGGAGGTATTTTCAGTCCTTTAAGTTTATGTGCCCCAGGTGAAGCAATATAAACAAACTATAGCTGTCACAATCGCGTTAATAATGGAAACTGCATTCGGGAAGTTTTAGGGATAAAACCTATAACTTTATACTGCTAAGGTGTCAAACCTTTCAAATGTAAAACAGAAGTGCAGCTGTGTAAGGCGCCGAGAAAGGTTTCTGAAAAGCCAGCATTCACAGACTCTTTAGTTATATAAAGGCAGTTGCTTCCAAGCTGAAGCCGTTGATATGAATTGCTGGGAAAAATAAGGTTAATAAAATACATTTAAATGACTCTGGGTTTTTGGTAAACTTCAGATACACAGAGTTAAATCCATCCCCAGCCTCACTCAAATCCATATTTTACAGATGTGCACGGATGATGATGGCAATGAGGAAATACCGAGGGACAGTATGAGTGGACAAGCCAAACAGTCCAGCCTGGCTTTTGGCTCAGGGAATTTCTTCATCAGCCCCAGCGCTGAAGTTTTCCTTTGTGGGTTTCTAATCCCTTGTCTTACAATTCAAATACAGTCCAGGCAAAGCAACTGATTTGTTTTGTTCCCCAATCCCAGTACATGAGTAGATGCCACTACCTTAAAAGAACCGTTTGAACATTCAAAACCAATGAAAACCACATCAGAAAGTACCACTACGCCTATGGATGGCTTTAATTTGCTGCCCTGTCCTCTCCAAGAGCAGAGCATGGTGCAGAAGCTGAAAGCACATCGTGTTCCAGCCGTACATGCACCTGGACTTGAGCTTATCCTCCTTTCCAGCTTTCATTCATTTCTGTACAACAGCGTCATATCAAGCTACATGGAAGATAATTCTGCTCCACGGCAATTTTTAGAACCAGTTTTCATTCTGCATTCAGAAATACTGCTTTTCTTTCACCCTTATTTAGGCAGAATGTGGGAAAGCTGAGCCTCCTAAATCAATGTCAGTGGTGGAACCAACAATGCCAGAGAGCTGCAGCCAACCTGCCTGCTCCGAGGAGTCGTACATCACTGTGCTCAGCTGAGCTAGCACCGCAGGTCACTTGCTTTGGCAAACTGAAGGGTGAACATGGTCCAGGTATGGCTCACAACCAGGAACTCAACATAGCTTCTCCACCCCGGTCCCAAAGGGGAGGTATGAAGCCTCCTGGTGAAAGCACTGTTGAAACCACCAGCCTTTCCGTGCTACAGTTGCAGGGTTGATGTGTGTATTCATGAAAGACCTTTTGCAACCTGTAAAATACAACATTTTTTTTTCCCTAGGAAGAGGGAGAAAAAAAACCCTCATCTAGTCATCTGGTTTGATTTAGGGACAGAAAATCTAAACGCATTCACATCCGGAGAACTGAGTTCACATTGGGTTGGAAGTCCAACATCTTCTCTTCTGTAAACTTCCTAAACTTTCAGCTGTCACCTGGAGAGATAGCTTTTTTTTAACATGACTTTTTCTGACCTCATCCCATGAAAGAGTCAGGGCATTTGCTATCAGGCAGGCTTCCAGCAAGGCGAGGCAGAGAAGGGAAGTTTTGGATGCAGTTCACGTCTCTTCCTCAGTGAACTGACAAGGGGGAGAATCAAACTTCAAAGCCTTCCATTGCACAGCTGATGACATTTAGGAAGAAAAGGAAAATTGTTGCTTTTTGAGGACATTTACAAATGCCACCCGTGTCCATGAGTGTAATTTTCCATTAAGGAAAAAGAATTTCAGAAGCAACATATGGACCGTGCAGTAAAGAAGTTACCATAGCAACCAGCCTCCTAAAAATCCCTGTATATGTATATAGAAATTAAATGCATATAATAATTATGGCCACATGTCTAGAGTAATTTATAAGCCACATCTTCCCAGGATTTTCGTTTCCTATTAGAAGTCTAATTCATGCTTCAAACATTGGCTCACTCTGCTGCCTCTCAAACCTGCACACGTTCTGCAACAGGAAGTCAAAAGCATCATGACTGACAGTCACTGGCAACAGAGTGAAATCTAATTTAGCTAATTCAAAATATATGCTGTTAGCATAAAAGAATGGTTATGGGATCAGAATGAAAGGACTGTGGGCATACAGCTGAGATGACATTCATCCTCAGAAAACGTTAGCTGTAAAAAACAAATAGATGAAGGGGTGTGAATGTCAGAAAAGTATTTTAAAAGCAGAGGGTTTAACCAGGGCAGATGGGAGTTTGGGGGTGTTACATCCCTTCTCCCTTCTGCATTGTAGTCCTTGTATGGAAAGACCGTGGATTGCCCTTTCCCCACAGCCCCAGTGCTCCCATCACAGCAGGGTCAGGGACACACGCTTCTGCTGTGCTGTTTTTCAGTCTCTGAGGGTATCTTAAAACATTTTGTGGCTTGGGATGACACGTTCCCATATTTCTCTATGCTCTGGTATTAGGAACTAGAGATCTCCTGCAGGGGAACTTGCCAAGGCTGATGCTGCGATCTCTGGGTTGTATGCCAAGTAGGCAGCGTGCAAAACCTGCTGCCTCCTTCTGACCTGCTGGGCAGAGTCTGTCCATCGTCAAAGCACAAAAGCCTGAGGGGCCAGACTTGCTGGCAGTATGAGGCTTCCTGGAGCTCACGGTGTGCTCATGTCTCTACCGAAGTCAGCGTAACAACTTATGTCACCACTTCTGGCTGCCACTCAGGAAAGCATCTCTAGGAAAGGACTTGCACTCCTTTAAAATGAGACCTATACACATGCTCAGTTTCCTCCTTGAGCAAAGATACCTACAGAAGCGGTGATGGTGAGAAGGTGGCACCATTCAGCTGGCAAAGGACAAGCAAATTCCCTGCAAGCTGGCATCTTGTCCTCCTCAGGCCAGCCTCATGGTGCCCCAGATCCACAGATTTACCCCCTTGGGCTTCAAGGTTGGCTGTTCACGAGACAAATTCTTGTGACCTTTTCAACACTTCCTCCAGGCTAGAAATGCCAGGCTTGAAAAGAATTCATTTGCCAAATGATTTCTTAATGTTTGTGTCTTCGGGTGAAATTTGTCGTACTTTTAATTTATTGGAGAAGAAAAGTGGAAATAGGGAAGGTTCTAACATTTATTTCAGTGTTTCAGTTTTGATTACAATTACGTTTGTGGCAGAGGAAATTTCTCAAGACTAAGAGCTAATGTTGCTCTCAGCCACTAATGCATTTTCAATTAGTGTCAGATCTCCTTTTGCTGCTTCAGAAGTGAAGAAAGGCCTCTGGCATCTGAGTGTGCAACACTGCCACTCCCAATAGAAGTGACTGGTGCTCAAGTATACCTTCCTTTTACTGTTTCCCTGTACTTAGTCACGATTTTCCTCTGTCAGTTTTCTCTTGAGCTGGATTTCTCTCGACAGGCTTCTTGGTGAGCATTTTGCAAAAGCCACTTAATTCTTTTCAGGCTAGTGTGTGAGAAGAAATCTGTTCTTTTCATAATGTTCCAACCAGAAATGCTGAATATTGCATCTCCTGCAACAGCTATTTTCCTTTCCTGCAACACCATCTGAAAGTGCCAGATTCCCCATTGGTGCAAACCAGCGTGGTTCCAGCAGAAGAACCAGCAAACTGGTGTCATCAGATGGTCTGGATCTCATTTCAAGGCTCTGGGTTCTTCCACGTGACATCTGAACCTCAAATAAAAGGTTTGCTACAGTCACTTAGCTTGTGATCCCTGCATTTCCTGCCTGAACAGTGTTAATAACTTACATCCACTTCTCGCATTATATGATTCTTATTAGAGTTGTGGAAGTCCCACCATCCACTGAGTTAGATCATGTTATGACACTTCCTCAACTTCTATGAGGAATAGAGTTATAGAGTTGGAGAGGAATGAGCATGAGGACATCAAAGAAAAAATTACTCTTTAGGTGCTGTTCTTTTACCATTGTGGTCCAAGTAGAAACTTTTGCATGAATTTCAGACCTTGAAAGATAAGTTGAAATGTAAGTACTGACAGAGGAAAGGTTCTTCTTCTTGCTCTGCAGTTTTCCTTGTATAATGCTTCCCCAGTGAACACCTGTCAATTAATCCTTATGTTTTTCATCTCAAGAATATCTTCCTGATGCCTGAAACATGTGGCTGGGTTCGCAGTTGCCTTCCGCTGTGGCAGACGGAGCTCGAACCTTGGCTGAGCGCAGGCAGCCCCTGTTGCCTGATGGAGAAGGGCTGTGCTGACCCCCCAGCAGATGTGCACGGGGCTTTGATCTAGCCCATACCGGGTTGCAGGCAGCACTACCCACTCTTTTCATCTGCAGAACCAAGGCTTGGAGGAGAACAAATACCAGACCTGGCTGCACAACAGTCACCACTCAGCAGAGGGAATGGAAACCCACGAGTAAACAGCTTCTTCTTGCTGCTTCATAATCACCTAGAATATTTTCATCCCTAATATTACAAGTTAGGAGGTGACTATATTAAATAAAATAAACACAAGTGGTGCTCTCAGAGATTCATGATGCAGACACCATATCTTGATCGTATTAGCTAAGGCTCAGAGTCTATACATGGTGCGTTAATTCACGAGCAACAAGTTAGGATGGAACCTCCTGGACTGGGATGTGAGCTTTGATATGCTCCTCTCTCATGGTGCAGAGATGTTTGCTGCAACATGTGTCCAAACACACTGGACTTGCTAAGTAAAGTTTTTTTGTCAGATGTGGATTGGAATGGATGGTAGGAGGTGATGGCAGGAGCCTTGCATGAGCCCCATCGTGTAGGTAAAGAAAATAGGGACTGACAGGGAAAGATTCTGAAGACTGAATAGCCAGGATGAGGAAAATCAGGATGGGGAAAATCTATCTCATCCTGGCAGTAAAACTGTAGAAAAGGCTCCAGTGGGCCAGATCGAAGGTTTAACTATCCCAGGAGCCTGTGGTCAGCTGGAGCCAGTGCTCCACATCTAAGGACCACAGGGACCAGATTGCAGAAGCAACGCAAGTTTATGCCCCTCCCTGTTATTTTCCCAGATTGCAGGGAGGGGTTTTGTTTTATCTTATTGAAAAGCTGCACCTCTGTTGCTCTGTTTCACTCCTCTGCTGCCTAAAATAATTTGGGGTGACACATCCAGCCTTCATTCCCTGTAGCTGGTGGCAGAGGGAGGGAGCCCTGGGGCTCAGGAATGGCAGCGTTAATCACCACCATACCAAGGCCCTTGGAGTTGTTCTCTGTTTGTGAAATGTTGCGATGAGTGTTTGGTTTCTATTGGTGACATAAATCAATCTCACTGCCTTGACGCTACTTCTTCAGAACAAAGAATTCTCAGAAAAGGGGAACCCCGCTGCTGGGTTGTATAATAGAAATGTATGATCCTGTTGGCCACATGGTATTTCCAACACTGGGTATTTTTTGTCTCCAGGATACAACCAGGATGCTAATGAAAACAACACATGGAAGACCTCAGGATAAGCCCCAGTGTCTGCTGAAGAGCACATAGCTCTGGTCTGAGTCCTAAAGCAAACACAGATGCAGCATCTAAAACAACTATCAAAGAAAAACAACATATGACTCGAGAATGAAAGTCTATATGTGCCTGTCGACTAATGGCTGGCTGGTCTAGGATCAACTAGGATTAACCTCCAGACTTTGCATGTGAAGAAGCAACATCTACCAAGAGGAACAGGAGCTGAACATAAGCATGGCCTTGAAGAGAGTGTTGAGTGTTTCTGCTGCTGAAGACAGAAAGGAGCTGCTCCCTTCTCTAGATGGAGAGAGCATCCCACATCCCCACTTCATTGGCTGGTGAACCTCAGCCTTCGGACAGGCAATCCCAAAGCCCTCCTCTATCTTGGTGCATTGTAAAAAATCCCAGGAGAAAGATGAATTGTAAGCACCACAACCAAAAGGAGGAAAAAAAAAAAATCAAGCCTCTGCTCCTCAAACCAAAGCTGTCTTGTCTGGAATTAAAGATCAGCCCATTTCTCCTTTTGAGTGTGTTGAGGACAGCCCTGGGCTAAGCCCTTCACAAACACCACCAAAACATTTTGACAGACTTTAAGGTGCAACTTCCGCAGGGAAAAATTCCTTCTTCCAGGTTAAATTATGACAATTTTTCTTAGCTACAAAGCTATATGCTTCATGTCGCTTTTTGATGAGCCAATTTTGTACTGATCGCAGGTGACAGCAGTATCCACAGACATGCCCAAGCAGAGAGCTGAGGAGAAGAAATCTTTTTTTTTTTTTTTTAAAGTCACTCAACAGAAAGAAAGTGTAAAAACAAGGCCATAATCTAATAGGAACCTTCCAGCCCAGCTTCTTGCTGTTCAGTGTGTTGGGTGGCACACCTACTGCTGTGTGCTCTGGCAGCATCCTCCCTTATTACTAATATGGCTTTAATTATATCTGTTGGGTTTGATTCCTGTAGTTTTTCAGAGGAAAGCACTAAGGAACAATAAGTGGATAGGAAATGTTTTGGTTGGGAGGGTGGGATCTTTTCTTCTTCTTCTTTTTCTTTATTTCTGTCTCAAAATATCTCTGGCAACACATAAAGTACTTTTCCATCGACATCGGCCATTCAGTATGTTCTTATGAAATTTCAGCTTGCCTTGTGATATTTACCAGTTTGCTCCATGGAAAACTGTAGTTTTGGGCAGGGTTTAGAAATACCCAGGAATTCAGAACATAGATTTCAACATCCCTCAGTTGGAAGAATTTTGGAGTGACAGCAGATCTGTTTTCCAATCTACACTGCGAGCTGAACAGCTGTCCTACAGCAGATACTGCCCTCATTCAGCTTTTTCCTGACACGCCATCGAACACAGGAGCTGCAAAGTAGCCCAGGTAGAATCCACATTTCTGCTCATGAGGTCTGATGCACACAGAACAGATACTGCCCCGGGAGCCAAACTCAAATTGCCACAAAATTATGGCTTCTTCTAGTATATTTTCAACACTTTCCTATTTCTCCTCAAACAAATGGTGTTGTAAGAAGGTTGTTGGCTGGAGCAGCATCAGAGGTGGAATATTCCCAGCTGTCCAGCATTTGGAACCAGTTCCCTATCCATCTGAGTGCACCCTATACCCCTCCAACTGCCCTGGGTAGCATTAGACCACCAGTGCCTAATTCACTGAACTTCCCAGAGCCCAGACTCGCTTTGGCGGCGGCTTAAAGGGAAGACAATTATCTTCATTCATCACAGAAAGATTTTAAGTGCCATCCATCATTCATCCAAACACCTTGTTCCTGACATTTGCTCAGGAACCATCTCCTGTCAAATAAAACTCTTCTTGAAGGCTGAGCCCAGTGAGGAACCTGAGTGTCTACATTTAATTGGATTACAGCTGTCAGAAACGATGCATCATAGTAAAATAATTTCATCCTCCTTTTCGCTCAGTTCCCCAGTATTTATGCAGACAGGTAATGAAATACTGAAGTATTTGAGCAGCTCCAGGTGGGGTTTGGTGGAGAGTAAAGTCTTCATTTAACTCAACTTAGTAACTTACACATATTAATCAATCTTTTTTAAGGGAAAACATCAAAAATTCCTCAGTGGGAGTTACACCTGCACAAAAAAGCTGCAGACATAACTGCACAAAAATAACTTCCAAACAGACTTAGAATATATGAAAAGACTACGCATCAATAGCAGGAAAGTGGATTGAATAGAGACATCCTAGCCTCATAAAAATCCCTCCTGTGCCTCTTCTACCCATGAGGTTTTGCACCATATAGCTTTTCTCTTCTTTTTAAAAAAAATAAATCTGTTCCCATCCTTAGGTTCCTCTCCTCCTGTGAATCATACTCAGATGATTTTCGAGGACATTTCATTCTCTCTCTGCCTCACATGTTAATCCAAATCTTCTTTCGTAATTAAAGTTTTACTCTACAAGAGTCTTTAACCTCCGTTTCCAAGTGGCAAAATCAAATCCAGCTCCTCTTGATAAGGAAAACTCATTTCTGGTTGATTGACAAGTTTAATTAAATACCAGTATTTTCTTTTAATTGCTAGATTATTACCGAGACAGCAGCTTCAAGGATTATTATGGGTGCATGGGGGAACGGGACCTAAAGACTGAGCTGCACAACTATTTCTTGCTTGCTGCTTTCTGTTTCTCAGAATGGGCTGTATCTGCTTGCTGCTACATGGAGGAGCGAGGTATGGGCAGGCTCTGAGCTCTGATCGTGTTTGCTGAAGGCCACTGACCTGCCTGTGCTTCTGCGTGGTCCTGAGCATCCCTGTGGACACATATACAGCGTCTCTGCAAAGACACTGAACCCCCTTCTGCTCGCCGCAGGCTGCAGACCCACCAAAATTACTGGGACTTGGTGTTTTTTAATTTGCTCAGATGCAAAATGTAAGCAGCCAAGCCGTGCCGAGCCTTGGTCCAGATACCTCTCTGTTTACACTGAAAATTGCAATTAATAATTGAAAGATGGCAGGATGGAAACTGTCTAATGAATAACATCCCATCCACATTCCTGGGGCTTCTCCTTATTACGACACTCTGTGGTGTTGCAACACAGTGCTCATTGCTGGAGAAAGTGGAAAAAACTGGTTATGAGTCTATTGCACCATTGTATGTGCCAACAGCCATTGTCTTTCCAAAACCATCGAATGTTCAGAGAAAACAGGGTGGCCATCACAAACCAGGGATTCTCTAATTAATTCAAACTTCATTTGTGATGAATCACTGCTTATTTCAGTTGCAGCCTGCAAACAGGCATAGGAGTAATCACATACGTATGTGAAGTCTCATTTTCAAGGATTTATTCTTGACACTGATTCTAATAAATTAATGGTGAATAGTCGGCAATTACAACTGTCTTGGTCTTTTTTTAGGTGGTTACACTTTGTTAGATTGTTAGTACAGAAAATCATAAGAAAAGAAGCCAATAGGTCTTTCCTCCAACGCACAGCTAAGCCCCTCCACTGCTGTCCTAATGTTATTTGTGGGATATGAGTCAGACGTTGGGTTTGTATGAAAATAAAGGAACAGAGCTGATTCATATGACAGGTATCAACGGTAATAATCTTGGTGACAGACTAAAGCCCCAAGAGCCAAGTCAGATAAACTTACCTAACAACATCTTCCACTGCCCTCCATAAACCTTATAATACGGCCTCAGACAGGAAAGCTACTAAATTACTTATAAAAGAGCAATTACATCCCAGTGCTCCCTGTCTGGACAGAGATATTTTCATGATGCCAAACTATTCATCATACTCTATTAAGATGTCAAAGCTGGAAATGTGCTTTAATTTGTTTACGTATCTTCGGAAACTGTTCATGCTTTCCCATCTATTAAAGAAACACTATTTAATATGTGTTAACCAGGCTGTAATTTTCATACGGTCTTTATAAGAATTTTGACAGCATACATTCCCTTACCTTTGAGATCTACTTGCTTTCTTACACACTTATTTGAAGGATAAATTAACCACAGATTTCCAGTTATGGTTCTCTCCAAGGACCTTCACCAAATTTGCCTCCACATAACATCTGGACCAGGATTAGGATGTTATCTCATCCATTCTTGCTTTTCACAAACAAACTTGAGCTCAACGCTGGAAAACAATTCAGATACTCAAATACTGCAAAACTGTGTGGTCTCCTACCCTCCTTCTGAAATCCTAAGACTGCCACAGGCTCTGGGCTGTTTCTCCACATCAGTCACATTAGGTCAAGTAAACATCACAGGCCAAAAGTGTTCATTATTGTATTTTTATAAAGTTAAAAACCAAAAATCACTGGTCATAGACAGTTTCCCCAAAGAGCAACCTTGATGCCATTCAGCACTTTTCCAAGGCGTTGTAAGTGATTTCAGCTATGAAAGTCTCATTAAATTTAACAAAAGCCATGAGATCGACTCTCCACATACATCACAGACTTTAAGATGATCCAGAGGCTCAAAATTCAGCTTTCAATTTAGATGATTTATATTATGACATATTCCCACATCCCATAACTCCATTCACATGCTGCTGGTTTTCTGTTTCACGTGAGCTCTGGGCTGAGCTGGTAAGTATTTTAGAGCACGAGTATATACAACGTGCCAATAGAGTCATTTTTTGTATAACCAAGCTGCTCTACCTTTTATCAACAGATTTGATTACGCCTTCTCCAATATTTAAAAAATCCCTTTCATCAGCAAGAAGAGAGTGGCTTCAGCATCTCAAGATCTTTTTTCTATCCGGTTTTCCCTGTCCCATCAGTGACACAGTGCTGAGCACCAGTTCCTCAGCTGGCACTTGGGGTCCCAGAGAACTACACTGTTCATGGGCAACTGCATCCCACCCCCTTCCCATGGGAGCAAACTCTGCCTTGCAACCTCCAGGCGAAGGCATGTGAACCATTTGGATGGGGGACAAGGTTATCCTTACCAAGTCGGAGCAAACCCTGAGCTCTTGCTCAATACTGCGAGCACTGAGTGTGTGAGAGTGGTATCTGATACACTAATTAGTGAAAATTGTTTCCTTTCCAACATCCTGTTCTTTTACCCACACGGTAATTTACTGATATTAAAAATGGGTTTGGCAGGTGGAAGCCTTCCTTGCTGCTGGTAACTGCCAGAAAAGCAGGTGTCTTGTTTCTAGTTTTGAGAGGCTTTTTGTTTTTCTTTGCCTGGATACATTTTCTTTTTGACTAGCCCTTCCCTTCCTTCACGTCTTTGTTCTTTGCAATTCATATCTTTGTTTTTTTCTAATCTCTGAATTTGGAATTTTTCCATATTTGACTGTCGCCAGTATGTAAACAACTTCCTAATATCTAGGATTTCCTTTCATCAGTAAATCACCTTTAAAAACCCAGCAATCCTTTCTTATTTCCTCTTTCATTTTCATTGTTTCATCTATAACAAGCAACTTTAAATCCAGAAAGCATTTAAGACCAATTTCAATTTCTGCATGAAAAAACGGATTTTTGCCAGAGGGAATATTTGTTCTCTCTAGTAAAAAAGTAACACAGTGCCAGTTCAGTCTAATTTAACGTGAGGCCAGGAAAGATTCATTTGAATGGCTGCAATATTCATTCAGCATCTCTTTCAGAAAGTGTCCTAAATAAACTAAGAGCTCCGTGATGTCTGCTGAGTTGTTTCCTTTCTCCCAGGGAAATAGGAGGACTGTACTTATCTTCACAGGTAGCAACAAAATAGACCATCTGCTTGGCTATTTTATAATCAGCTTATTTATCTGCATGTGGTCACTGCAGGAGGCTTCAAACTTGTCCCCCAAAGCCGATGGCTGGAGGGAAGCCACGATGTCTGCATGTTCTTTTGGGATGAGGACCAGCATCCACCCCCCTGCATTTTCCACTCCATGAGCAGTTCCATCAGCTCACAGGTGATGTTATTTGCACACATCATTATTTGCAAGAGCTGGGCTGGCACCCCAAAGGGCAACAGGTGGGGCAAGAACTCAGCAAAGTGGACATTGCAATGGGGAGAGAAGGGGGCAACAGGTTTTCTTGCTAGTTGCCTGCAGCCTAGATGGAAGGAGCCTGGCGATGTCAATAATTGCAGTAATCAAGGTAAAACACACCGTGCCACTTGCCTAGATGACATTTTTCTCCCTGTACGTGAGAACAGAGATGAATTTTCTGGTTGCATTTGAAGATGACAATTTCAGAGATTTTGCAAGAGGATTAGTTCTACATTTTGGCTTTCAGAGCTGGAAAATGAACTCGTATGGAAGAAAGAAATGTGGAGCTTTTTGTGAGATTTTGAAGAATGCTATGGGGAGCTGGACATAAGTCAGAGCAAAAACGGACCTCATGTATATCAGATCACTGATATCTTGAAAAGAGCAACTGTGCTTTGAAGTGCAATAGGAAAACAGAGATTTTTATCTCGATGAGGTATGAAGATAATTGCACTCAGACGCTTTAATCAGCATGCTTCAGATTTAAGCAGATGGATACAGAGGGCAAATCTGTGAAGGATGAATTATTTATTTTGGGCACAGTAAAACTTTGTCTCTTAAAGGTCATCAAACTTTCAACAGAATTGACAAAGTCTGCTGCATATGTGAATGCGATTAATCTTCTCATTAGTGAGAGGCAGCATTTTCTTTTGAACTTGATACGCCTGGTAGGGGAACAAAAAACAGAACAAAATCATTTGTTCTGAAAGTACAGCTGAAGAGCATCTGTTTGTCTTACATTAGTGGTTCTGCCCAGTTGCTCACTAAAAAAAATTAACCGGAAATCTTAGAGCGGAATAATATGTTTCGTCCACTAGGCACAAATATTTGACATATCTATCCTTTTTAATAGGATTATAAAATTAAAAGCCCCTCAGTCAAGCGGCCTTTATCAATTAGTATGATGCCTCTTTAGTGGCTGGCTAAGGAACTTTGGTTTCAAAGGCAATAAAAGAGTCATTTACACCCTGTACCAGAAATCAGGAGTGAAGAAAGAAGAAAGAAATGCCATTGTTCATAATTGACTTCAACGAGACTGCTCCAATGGGTGAGCTTAAACACATGCAGGAATGGCTTTAAACGCTTTACGATACTTTGCATTTAAATCAGACCTGGGTCAAAACTGGGGCCCCTGCTTGAGTTTATCCATCTGGATCCTGATCAGTGGGACCAAACTTTCATTTCTGAGGTTCCGTTCCATCTCAGATGACACGGGATGGTTGTCTGCAGAGGGCTGGGGCTGCAGTTGTCCTGCCAGCCCCCACAGCTGGAATTTCGAGGGGAATTTCACACCAGTGAGCTCAGTGCCAGCCCACATCCCAAAGCCGTTTATAAGCAGAGGTAACTCAGACTCTCTGGTCAGCACAGAGAATCAATGGAGGAACTAAAGGGAGAAACTGTATTATTAATGGAATTAAATAAAGAGATGAAGGCTCACACATGATTAAAATACTGTGTTGTCAGTGAAAGGGGTCTCCAAAGGTCTCCACTACAGGGAGACTGCAGACAGGAACAGCCAATAAGAACTTGGACAAAGCCTCATGGCGTTTAGAAACTCTCATGTCCTATCAATGCCCCAAGAACAACTCAACAACTCATTTCATTGTCTTCCCCCACATATAAAATAGGGATAATAATATTCTTTCATTGTTTTCAAATCACTTCAAATACACAGATGAAAATGCTTGGGCTAAGTTATGCAGCACTAGCTGTTTCCAATAAAAAATACTTTCTATTACTTTTATTACTCTTATTTTTTAATAGGTACTTTTAAATGAAAACATTTTACATGACTGCTTTTGCAGAAAAAAAAGCTTTAATCTATTTGCAGAAGGCAGAAAGTGCTCTATGATTTTTCAGTCAAACAACTAAATGAGCTAATTAGAGACAGGATAAGTGTTACTCTATCAGGCTTCTTAGCACATTATAGTAATCCTGATATTCAGGATATTTGACATTAACAAATGCCTTAAGAAATTTTCACGGAGGGATGGAGAGAGAAGTAGAAGAGCTGTACATGGCTCTGTTAGCAAGAGCCACCAAGTGGGAATTTAGCCTTTTTTTTTTTTTTTTCCCCCTGAATATGTCCCCAAGCATGCAAAGCAGCATCTTCTCAGGTCAGGAAAGCACTGGGCTCTGGGCACCAAGTTACTCGATAGGTCAGGTCTGCCAGTAAAACCAGCATTACTGGAGGCAGAACCCAGCTGGCTACACAAATTTTATGGAAAGATGTCCTTATAAATGAACAGGACCTGATTTGGTGTCAGGCTTTCATTTTGCCACTTAATTCCTCTGCAGAGAGTAGAAGTTAAATTCTCACAGCCTAAACCAGAGCTGACATCCCCATCTCCACCATCTCCTACATAACAACCACCAGACAGTTCTGAGAGGGAAAGGATGAGGACATGCCAGGTAGGCAACCAGAGTTCAAAAATAGAGATAACTTATTCATATTACTGTAAAATTAAGGATATTATCATAGAATCACCAGGTTGGAAGAGACCCACTGGATCATCGAGTCCAACCATTCCTATCAAACACTAAACCATATCCCTCAGCACCTCGTCCACCTGCACCTTAAACACCTCCAGGGAAGGCGAGTCAACCACCTCCCTGGGCAGATCGTTCCACTGCCTAATGACCCTTTCAGTGAAGAAATTATGTGACTACTGTGAAATACTGTGACTACTGTATGTGAAAGGGGACAATTAATTTAATCAAATAACTGATAACACATCTTAAAATTACATCTCTTCATCTTCCCAGCTTAAAAATCAATAGGAATTTACAGTCTAATGTACCTTAATATTATTATTATTACCTCAAAGTGCAGCTTATGCTTACCCATATTTTACTGTAAGTTCCTCTCTGCTCAGGGATGTACATCACGATGTACTCTTTTTAATCAAGAACTGACCAACATAAAAGGCTGTATGCATGTGCTTTTCATAAATAACTACTTCACAAGAGTTTCTTAAATAAAGTTGCACAAAAAAAAGTGCTGCGGGGCTCTTTCAAAAACCTCTGTCCAACCAAAGTGCTGCCATAAAGAGAACTCTCTCTGAAATCTGACCTCCTGAGAGGAATACATCACCTGTCTCCTGGCACAGAAAGGACATTTCCATTTAGTCTGTGAGGTACTCACCGCAGATTTAGAGAAAAAAACAAGGATCTTTAACCTTATCTTGGTGCCTTGGTCAACTCTACCTTCGTAATAGGATTTCATTGTATTGCTGGAATAATTTTCTTTCTTATTTGTGAACCAGACTTCTTCCAGTTACCACCTGTTTATCATCTGTCTGACACAATATTTTTTTAATCAATTAATTCCTTTTAAGTAGTTATTTTGGCTAAGGCTACTATTGCTTAAGAGCAGCAGTTTACAAACAGATTGCAGTTACAAACCCTTGGAAAATGGGCAACAGGAGATTAACACTCTATAAAGGATGAGCAAACGCATGAGAACCTGTTAAAACAGTAGAAAATGAGGAATTGTGAACACATGTCCCAGTATCATCCAGAAATTTGTTCTTAGCCTCCTTTTATCCGTATCAGCGAAGCCTTGCCATGCCCTGGTACCAAACCCTCGCAGGCGCATCCTGTGCTTGCACACAGCCACACCACGAAGAGAGAGAATTATTTATAGCGCTTGGGAACAAATTCCCACCCTTGCTTTGAAGTCGGCTGCTCTCCGCACAGCCACGGAAGCTGCTCCCACGACCCGCATCCCTGCAAGTCGTCAGAGCAGTTGTGGATCTGGAGATAATCTTCCCTGCCCAGACCCGCTCCTGGCTTCAGGAAGAATTTGCAGAGATGATGTGTCTGGTTTTATCTGCCAGTTTTCACTTTGGGGATGTTCTTCTCTTACACCCCTAAAGTTAAAACTGGCAGAGGACTCAGAAAAAGCCTTTCAAAACCTCTTCTTCAGGCATGCTTCTAATATTACAGGGTTACCTAAAATGGCATCAGCCTACACAAAAAAAAAGCTCAGATGTGGATTACATGTAGTCCAGCAGTCAAATTTCTACTCTCTGTCAAGCCCGTGTCAATTTAATTTTATGTAACTAAATTATGGGAGAAAGAGAAATTCCCTACATTGATGGGCTTTATTCCCAGACCTGTAGGGAAGAAGCCACCTGCATCTGACATTGAAGAAGAAAACTTTAAACACAGTGTCCCATGAGTGAGGAACAGTGCTTAGAATACAATAATCACAACGTTTTCTAGTTGAGCTGCTGAAGTTTTAATCATTGCTGGGAACTCAATTAG
The DNA here is from genome assembly GCF_032191515.1 of Phaenicophaeus curvirostris. Taxonomy (NCBI): domain Eukaryota; kingdom Metazoa; phylum Chordata; class Aves; order Cuculiformes; family Cuculidae; genus Phaenicophaeus; species Phaenicophaeus curvirostris. Next base: position 3,547,643 of record NC_091406.1, on the reverse strand, counting down.
TCACTGTCATTAAGCGGCCAAACAGACAGAATGTCAAGTGGAAATAATTGATGTTTTCTTAACAACTTGAAATATTCCAAAGCAACCCTATTTGGGGTATAATATTCCTATGGAGTTACCAAAATACTTAAGCTATTGAAGCTGTTGGAGCCTGGAAGGGAACGGCTAAGTCTGAAAAACACTCCAAACGCTGCCCTGGAAACTACGTGAGTTGCCGGGAATCCATAAGGTTTGGTGCTTGCAGGACAACGCTGGCTTTTCAAAAATTTAGAGAACCTGTCTCAAAGCCCTTTGCTACTTCACAGTAGAGGCTTTCTAAGAAAAAGGAAAATGCACTGGGGGAGCGCGGTGCCCCCAGCAGCCACGCAGGGGTGAGATCCCCAGGGAAAACGGGAGCAGACAGTGCTGGGGGAGCCCTGATGTGCTAGAAGCATCTTCCCCCACTCTGACCCATTTCACGTTTCTTTCCCAGCTAGTTCAGCTTCTGTAAGCTCCTGCTGCCTGATGTACAGGGTAGTTTGGAAACCTCATCAAACCCTGATTTTTTATACCCAAAGAGTTAATTAATATCGAGGAGGCTGCAGGGTGCAAGCAGTGGGACACGCATGCTGGTGCTGGTTGAGGCAGCGTTGTTCGTTGTTCCTGTGGCTCAATTCCTAGGAAATAAATCTCAAAAGCAAGCAAGGAAAGCTGAGTGAAGGGAGAACACTGCAATCTGCCCAGATCAAAGGGATGTAAGAAATGAGTGGAGCCCAAGCATGAGTCCCTGCCAGGTCTGTGATGTCTCATAAATGACCAAGGTTTAATGGTTTGGGACATAACCCACAAAACAGCCTCTTTGTCCCATCTATAGGCCACTAGGTTCTCCTCATGACTTTGGGGACCCAGCAGCCCAGACTGTTGGAGGAGGCGTGTTAGCGGAAGGACCGCACTTGAAACATATTTCCTGGAAAATGATGATTCCCACATGGTCTCAAATGCCTGGAGGAGCTCCCACTCCCACCTCGCATGGTTCAATAGTGCTCGCTGGCTTCAGCTTGGGCAGCATGGGATGCTGAGCTCCAGTACCTCTTTCCAGGACCAAGATGAGCCCAGGGGAGGAATCAGGCTGGGGGCTTTGTTTGAAGTGAGGCTCTGCTAAAAATGAGCATGCAGATCCAAGTCGGGATGTAGGACACAGCAGCAGGACCACACAGCCAAGAAGCCCACATTTCTAGCACAGCTGCTGAGATGCCTCCTTGCTGTGAAGGTGACAGAGAGGAATCCACAACTGACATATACATCTTTTTGCTGGAGCATTTCATGTCTTTTCTCAGGCACTGTGACTAATTAAGCAAAATAAAAAAAATTACAAAAAAAATCAGAGATTTTGCCAGTAGATGTTAGACTTAAAGAAAAAAATCAATCTACCAGGGGACAATTCCCATGACCGACCAGAAAAAAAATGGTATACAGCTGTGCCTTAACATCTGTACTGCAGAATTAGACTCTGCAAGAAGGAGTAAATGACCTGAATAAAAATTGCTGATCACTCCTCTCTTCAAGCCTAGACCATGCTTGGGGGCAGGAAGGACCCAGGAGCTGGGTAGATTCCTTTTCTTTCACAGGACAAGGAATCACTTTGGATGGGACTGATTGAAAGTCAAATTTCCACTCAAAATGCATTTGTCAAGAAAGGAGCCAAGTCTAAGTGTAGAGGTTCAAGCTCTCCTTTGGTCCGTCACCCCTCTGCTGATAACTCCTAGAAGGCACGTCCTCTCAGGGACACAGTGTTTCGAGCTGCAAAGCCACGGCAAGTGCCTTTAATGTTTTTATTTTAAATTACAGAAAACTCATGACATCTGTTTGCTTCTCATAATTGCCCCCTTAAGTGAGCTCCCTCCCGGATGGAAGAATGTCGAGCAACGAGGACTTTGCGCAGTCCCAGTGGATGCTCTTTGCTCATAGGACGCTGAGTTGCTTCACTGGATCCTGCTCCAATTATGATCGATTAGACTTGTCTTTAATTTCTCAATCTGGAGTAATGAGATTTGCGTCCTCAAACCATTTTAGTTGAACAGTGGAAGTCTAAACTTCACTAGCCTGATGGCTCAAAATCAAAAGACAACCACCCTCTCCATTTATGGTTACAGTTCACCTCATGCCAGCGAGAGCATAACTCCTCGATTTTGAATATTTATGGAGTTTTTTTGACAGGGCAGCAGCACCATATCTCAACTGTGTTCCCAACAGGTCTGAGCTTTGCCAGCACCTCTTAAAAAAAGGTATTTTAAAGCATCCAAAAGAGCTGAAGGCATATTTATTCCCCATACACTTATTTTTTTTTAATTACAAAAGCAATTAATGCCCTGTCTGTTCAGCCACAATAAAACTAATTTGCCGAAAATTGTAATTTAAGCCTGTTTCAGGCAAGCTGAATTAATTAAAACACTGAGTAAATCCAAATCACAAACGTGAGCAGAATACAACCCGAAACAATCTGAAATACCTTCTCATAGCAGCAGGGGAAGGCTTTGGGCTCTTCTAAAAAGGTTTTTTGGAAATAGATGAATATGTTTGAATTGAATGAATATTCATGCTCATTTACAAATATTTCTAAAAAGAACTAAAAGTAATTCCAAAATTGCCCATGTACTTTGCTTCAGCATTTTCTAGCTGAAACAGCTTAAGTCATAAAGAGACAAAAATACTTCTTTTTTTCTTTTTGAAAGTGTTTGAAACTGAAAAAAGAAAAAAGACCTTATAATTTGAAATATCTGGAAACAATTTTTTCAGCAGTGTTTAAGATCTTCCAAGCTAACTGGAAAAGCTGCTATAGCTTTGCTCTGACTCTTGCTAGAGAATGTATTTTGATATTAATTTTAAAAAGGGGCTGAAGAGGAGACCTCCAAGTTTACCTCGGTCAGAGGAGGGCCATAAAAAGGGACTCGGAGGTTTACACAAGCTGCAAATCTGTCCCCTTTTCACTATAAATACATGTACTGGAATGCCACGTACGCTTTCACACGCCATTGGCAGTGTCATATTAATGCTGTGAAGTCACACTTGTGAGCTGCAGATTTTAAATATCACTTGCGTAAAGGGATTTTAGAACAGAGCACATAAGTCTTATAAACTTGATTTGGCTGAAAGATGAGGAAAATGGACAGTCCTTTATACTTTTATTACTGACTCTTCTGTCAATACTGTCTTGCTGTGACATAACGTGGCTGGCGACTCTACAAACCCAAGTGAAACCAACTGAGAAAATCACCATGAACGTTTCAGGGCTGGAATGATGAGTTTTGGTAATGAATATTTTAAGCTCCTTTGACATTCGCAGCACTCATTCCCAGCACAGAGATGGATTTAAAAGACAATTTGAGGGTCCTGGTGAGGTCTGACGTCACTTGAGCCGTCACGCTCAGCAAAACCATCTAATGACACAAGTACCAAAGTCCTGCAAAACCTGCTGCTCCCATGGGTTGGAGCTTAGGAGTTACGTCAAGCCTCTTCTTCAGCCTCACTTTTCATTTTGTCTGTAGTGCTTGCTGTTGTTCTATGTCTTGATCTATTTAATTAATTAATCACCTTAAGCGCTGTTAGCTTCCCATCAGGTAGAGCTCTGTTGTTGCTTTACATGGTTGAGCTTTGTTGCTCTGTCCATGAGCAGTGGATGAGGGTATCCGGGTATCTGAATTCTGACTGGTTTTCATGATTTCTTAAATCCACTGATACACCAGGAGGAAGGAGAGCCGTACCTGGACCTTGGAGATGGTCTCTCCCACAGCACTGCCAGTCGCCTTGGGAAACCTCCATTGTCCCAGAAGGGAAATTGCATTTGATATCACATGGGCTTTGGCTTCTGTCCCCAGGCTTTTACCAACTGTTACACCATTTTACACCATCATAATTAAGTGGACCTTTTTTCCACTTGAAAAGTAGGCATCTAAATTTGTATATACACATGTAAAGGCTTGGCCTGATTTTGAGAGGACCTGAGTACAGCAATCTCCATTACGTTCTGCATTAACTCTGAAAAAAATCAGTGGGTGATGTTCCTCTGCTCTGTATTTCTCCCTTATCTTATTTAAGAGTGAGAGCAAAAGAGAAGGAAAACTTCTGTCTACTTGTGTAACAAAAACCCGTGCAAGTAGCTTTACCATATTTGCAGGGACACTGCTAGGTTGCACACCTTACCCATATTTACTGTGTTTGCATGGACTTTTCCAAGCCAAATGCTCTGCATGGTTCCCAAGCCATGAACCTTCTTCCTATAGTCAGGAAGCAGCATTCAGGCTCATGAACATGCCCCAGTCCTCCTAGTAGCCTGGAGCTATCGTTTGGTTCGTCATAGCACGTCACTAGAAAATAGCAACGGAAAGACTCAAAGTAGGTGAGGTATTTCTGTCTTCTGAGCCTCAAACAAGACTAAAAAAAAGAAAACTAACTCAAAATAGAGCTCTCTTAGATGACTCGCACATTGCAATGTGAAGAAGCGATCCTGCACACATCTTTAAGGTTGGAACTAATCTCGTATTTCAACTCTGTAATCTCAAACCATTAAATATTTATACTGTTGGGATATATGCAAAGAAAATTAATACTTGTTCAAGTGAAAAGGATCAAGCTGGGAAGGAGGTTAAAAGCAAAAGAGAACAAAATATCAAGTTGGATTTGCTTTCCACTTTTATTCTCAGCTGTCCTTCTGCTGATGTGTTTTTTCACCCCCGATACCTCTGACAATACCAGCTGCTTTGATCCCAAAGGCTTATTTGCCTCCTAAGTCAGCAAGTTTGCAATAGCTTAAATAAACTCCAAAAAGTTCAAAGCCCAATAGAGAGAGACAAAATATAATTTTAAAAGACCTGAAGTCAGGAAAGCCTCTGTTCCTTAATGACTTTCCTGGAGGCTACATCTCTTCTGCCCCCTACTCTCCTTTCTCATCTACTTTCCTTCTGTTTCCTGGCTTAAATTAGACTGTAAGATCTTCTGGATAGTGAACGCATCCTTCCTGTGCAATGGGCCATGATCTTCGCTAGAGCCCCTGGTCAATGCTGGGACTGATTTTCCATCTGTTGTCAAGGGTACCTCTTTGGTCCATTAACAAACAGCAAAACAAAGAAAGGAAAAAAAGGCCAGGTCACACGTGATGTATTCATTCTCATCTCCACACTGCTCGTTTCTCAACTCTGGAGACTCTTTTTAAAACGCGATGGGTATTTTGTGCTTCTGCCAATATAGTGGAGAGGCTGTGGACAATCATAACAAGCCCAAACAAGTTATAGAAACTGCAAGGACTGCTCTTAGGCACAGCATAATTTATTACCTGTTGCATTCTGCTAGTAGCAGGATTACGTCTGTCACTGCCTAAAAGGAGGAATAAGGAGGTGCCACATGAGTAGGATATCGCACACATTACTGAGTGTCCTAAAGCTGCAGCTGTAAAAAGCAACTTGTCCTGAGTGTGGGGAAGGAGGAACAAATGCAGTAGAGATTAATCAGTTTTCTTTGAACATAATGAGGATTTTTCTCCATGGCAGCAGTGAGATCAAGGCCATGTTTTGCACTGAGTTATATGCCTCTTTCACCTTCTTTTTGGATGGCGATACCAATACTGCTTCTTCCATATGCTACAGAATTCTGCTCTTCTCCAGATTTTGCTAAGGACATAACCAGATAGCTTTGCCAAGCTCCCTGGGCATCAAATGCCTCCAGTGAGGCAGCACACTTTAAAAACATAATTTCTTCCACATTGCCATCCTTCAAAATGCCTGTGGAGGGTTAACGCCGCGAGAAAGCTGAGACTGTAACTTTCCCACTAAAGAGGGTGGGTGGTGGAGGGGGAAAGAAGAGTGGAACTTTGTTTGCTGCCAGTGCTGGAGCCTGGCTTAGGCTGCTCATCCCACTTTCTCTCTCCCTGTGTGCAGCAGCATGGGGACTGGCCAGGCTGCCAGCACCACCAGGCAAGCAGCAAGCTGCTGACGTGCCATCAATGCCATCGCCTCTCAGAACTCCCCCACCAGCCTGTCAGCAACAGTCCACTCTACTCTTTCCATGATCTGGGGAATCTGGTTCAGATTAAAATAAATTCCACCAACGTTGCCACTAGCAAATCGAGAAGATTTGTTTACTGGCACAACATGGATTGTCAGTTTATAACTGTTTGCATTTCAAGTAAACTGGTTTTATGGGGAGAGGTTGCTCATATCCCTGGAGGAAGTTAGCATCTTCCCTTTCCCTTCTCCTTGTTGCTTGAGGGGAATGATCTGGGGAGTCGCTAAATCACCTCATGTGGGATCCAGTGTTTTGTCATGTAGGCCAGTCCACACACACTGCTGGTTACTACTGACTCGTATTCGTTTTAATTATAACTTCTGGTCATTCAGTTTGCATCAAGGAAAAAATGCTGATGTGTGAAGCTTTGGCGTGCGGGGCAGGGGGAGCTGCTGGTTGACAGCTACAGGTGGGATTATTTACCCACAGCATGGTTTACAAACATAGGGAAGAAATCAGCAGCCTCAGTCAACACCAACACACACCCAGGGACTGTTATGTACACCAGGATCACCCACGGAGAGGAATAAATGGGAATCAGGTAGTGATTTACCTGTCTTTCCTGGGTATTTGCTTTAGGAAGACGGGAATCACACACAGAAGCCTCTGCTCCTGTTCCCCGATTACAAAGCAAGCTTAAAACACCAAAGACAAATAATGGTACTCTTCTTTGACCAACTGACTCCCATCCCATGTCCCAGTTTAGGTAAGAACTGTCCAGGTAACTGCTCTTTACATCTTTAAAGTAATTCCTTTGGCCTCTGCACACCCTTAGTCCTCTAAAGTCAAAGCAAAGATCATCCAGGTCACAAACCCTCTCAAAATCTTCTGAACACTGGATGTGCTTACATTTATCTCTGCTTGTACCCACTAAGGGAACAGTCACAAATCGATCTGAACTCATTACAGCCGTGTCCCTACTATGAGCAATCTATTTCCTTATCTTTATCAAGCAGCCTCTGATCAACACTATAAAAACTTCCACATGTCAAACTCTAACACTCTTCTTGTAGAAGCAATTCCTGTAGCTGATCCTAATCCAAGGCCTTCCAGCAGCAGAAAATTACTGTGTATTAAAAACACATGTAAATCGTTGGTACATTATGTCCAAAAACACTGAGAACAACAAACATTCACATTTGACCAGTAGCCACCAATTTTGTTATAAATATTTATAGAGGAAAAAAAGGCACAAAATCTTTGTTTGCTGCACAGCAAAGCACTGCAAATTAAGGATTATTTAAAGTTTATATTCGTTAGCTGGAAATCTGTACTTGAAGTGACAAATCCTGGGTTTAGCTACACACCGTTTGATTCTCCTGAATTGAATTCAAGGACTCTTTGCTAGCAGCAAAGAGAAGTTTTCACGGACCATTCCCAATGTTGGCCATGTAAGTGCACTAAATGCTCCCAGCTGTACATAGAATCACCAGGTTGCAAAAGACCTCTTGGATCATCAAGTCCAACCATTCCTATCTGCCACTAAACCATGTCCCTGAGCATGTAGTCTACACATCCTTTAAACACCTCCAGGGATGGGGATTCAACCACCTCCCTGGGCAGCCTGTTCCAGTGCCCAATGACCCCTTCTGTGAAAAATTTCTTTCTGATATCTAGTCTGAACCTCCCCTGGCGCAACTTGAGGCCATTTTCCCAGTGCCAGTACAGTGCCAGCTTTACCCAGCCTCATTATCTGGGTTTACGTTACATTTACATCACACTGCTTCAGACCAAAAGGTCTTCATTGGCAGGACTGTATCCTTTTGATATTTTCATGAGGTCCTTATGCATTAAATTAAATGCATAAGAAATAATGATCCAGAACACAAAGGGAGTCAGAACCAACAGACACTTCCCAGCTTGCATATTTTCCATGTGCATCATATGGCCTGGCTGCTGGGGTGAACACAGCTCCTTGGGATCCTGTTCCCTCTGGTTCATGCCATGAGCGCTCCCTCAGGCCAGGGACCCTGCACTTGACCCAGGAATTCTGGGAGAAGGTGCCAGCTCCACTTTCCTCTCCCTTGCCACAGGACAAGAGGAAAAAAACTGAGGACCCAGCTTCTGATTCCAGCATGGCAAAGCAGCTGGAGATGCTCAATAGAATGGCAGGAGATGGGCACTGGCCCAACAACACAGAATCAAGAATAAATCCTTACAAAAAAACCCTAACTGATGCCTGTGGGCTTTGTTGGTCTCTCTCCTTTTTTCTCAGTCTGTTGACAAGACAGAGAACTTCATTAATTTGTGTTGCTTGGTTGTTTTTTCTCAGTATCCTGAATGTGCAAGAGACTTTGGGGGCAGATATAATTCATCATCAACCAAGTAAACACCTAGGGAGAATGAAGGTTAGGGATCAACCCACAGATGGGCAATTTTTCCCTCCATCATCAACAGTTTTCTTTTCATTTCTAGGATCTTTCCTACACCAAGATGCTTTGGCAGATCCCAGCTTTACTTCCCCAGGTAACTGGTATAGGTGGATTCTAAGAAAAGGAGGTGAGGCAGTGAGTCCTTGAGGGACAGGGATGTGCCTTTAGTCACAGCCAGGGTGGCCTGGGCAATACCCTAGAGAACCAGCTGAATCAAGAATTTAGACACTGATGCATACAAAAATAATGAGGAAGGGAATGTTTTTTTAACTCTTCGCTCATACCCACAGAGAGCCTTCACACAAATGGGTTTCCCCTCAATACTGTTCCCAGGAAACAGCCAAGTGAACTCAGCCCCTTGGAAAGACAGGGGAGAACAGTGATGAACAACTATCTCACATCGGGAGAGGCTGAAAAATTAAATCTTTTCCAATGAAGCAAACAATGAACTGTAAAGAACATAAAAATAACCTGTGGATGATCAAACCTGGAATATTTCACATTATATGTAATGAGACAAGGTTTGCTAAAGGTTTTAACCTTTCCTCAGTACCCTGTCCTACCTACTCAGTTTCTCTATTTCCTTTGGATTTCATAATCTTGATGATTTCCTATTATGGATGTGAAGGAACAAGTAATAGTCACTTAGGGAAAAATGTATCAAACGTAGCAGAGGATTTTTTTTCACTTCTGCTGCTTAATAACTTTAGGAATGTGGGTCAAACTATTTCTTTCTCTACTTCTGTTACATTAGTGACACATGGAGGTTGTAGAGAGCTCCATTCACCATGTTGCCCAGCATCTTTTTAAATTTTAGGAACTTAGGGCAAGCTTTTTTTGCGACACCCCCAAAGCAGCATTGTATACTGCCTGGTATGGGAATAGGTCACGTGTTGAAAAGCTTTTTGAGACCATCGAGCCAAAAGAATCCCACAAATCTGAAGCATCGCCAGTCAGTCATCCTTCCTAACTCTGTGGCTGGTGTGGAGCTTGGCCCACTGTAATTTAATACCTTGTTCAGAGAAAGCCCTTGAGCATCCAAAAAGCAGCGGGTATGAAGAAAAGAGGCAGTGGGAACTTGCAGAGAGATAGCAAAAGAGAAAAAAAATCTGGTGCTTCTTAAAGACAGCAAAAGAGCTTGTCTTCAAGGAGGGGGCAGAAGGTATCGCAAAGATACTAAAGCTGGCACACCAAGCACCTAAGGGTCCTGAGCAGGATGTGAGGATGCTGCCTCCCTTCTGCAAGGGGCAGGCAGGGCAGAGGTGGATGGAGTTTCTTAAAAGCACGCTTAAAGATTAAACAAATAGGATTTAATCCCACCCTAGTAAGAAACAACTTTCTCTCTCTTTGTATCACCCTATAGAGAGCTTTTTCTATCACAAATGCTTAATAATCCTCAGTATCTGCTAGTTAAGAAGATGCTGTTAGGGTAAAGGAAGAACTCATACTAAACCCAGCTCCCAGCTGAGACCTGCTACAGAAGAACCACATCCACTGTGTACCTCTGCTCAGCATAACCCCAGAGGCATCAGCACCCACTGCCCATCCCACACGCTCTTTGCAGGTAAAAAAGGAACTACCCTGGTCTTCCCCCTCCCCACAAATCTTAAGCAGCAGTGACAGAGAAGGAGCTGCAGGGAAACATTTCCCCTCAAAGAAAAATTTACAGTTGCTGAGTAATTCAGTAACTCTTGGTCTGATCCCTGAGAAACAAGGTCTGGCCAAGTCCTTCCATGCTGGCAACAAGATGTTCATGAAAGAATTATATTAACAGTTCTTGGGTTGTCTCCTTTATTTATACTAGAGGCTGATGATAAACACAATTATAGTAGATTAACTTTGGCATAACTTCAGCACGAAAATAATATACCAAGGCCAAATTTTATTCCAAGTACAATACATCTATTGCCCTGCCTGCATTTCTATTTATTTTGTTTGGACTGACAAACTTTAATTCAAAGAATGTAATTACAACATGACTTGCCACTAAGTTTTTTCAAGACTACATTATTCATTTGAAGGGAAAGTAAGTTTACTTCTCATTGCATTTAAGTATGAAGGTTAATTTTCTTTGAGCTAAAGGAGTTCAGTTTTAACTTGATTTCTATGCATTTGGGGCAACCAGCACAGCTGTGAAAACATAATTGCTCTTAGAAATTTAGGGCTGCTCATCCTCATTTTTGAAATTGCTTGCTCTTTTGTGTGCTTTCCTAATTTCAGCTCTCTGAAGCGGCCGCTGATTAGCTACCACAGGTGCAATCCATGTGGACTGTTCGCTACCTCCGACTCAAACATTTCCAACTACATTCTGCATCACAGAAAAAAAGCTTAATTAGAGACAAAAAGCTGATGCATTAAAATAGCAAAGGGGCCAGCAAGAGAAGCAGGGGGAGTTATTTGCCCCATCCAAGTGGAGGGGAAATTCACTCTCAGCATCCGCAGGGAGGGAGCTGCCCCAGGGAGATGCAGAGGACACGCAGCTCTGGGCACCCATGGTGTCAGGCAGCAGGAGTAAAAGATTGGCACAAACCTGTTATTTATGACCCATGAACACAACTAATAAATGTACAGCAGTGGCACCTCCAGGAAACCACCTCTGTGCAGCCGCTAGACAGAGTTTTTTCTCTACAAACACACAGAGATGAAGCCAAGTCCCACTATGGGATCCAAGGCCTTAGGGGATGCACCGGAGAAGCACAGGGCACTGTCCAGAGCTGTGGCTGTAACAAGCACATAAATCATCCCTAACAACCCCCTCCGCCAGCCAGCATGTGTGAGGGGACAGCGAGTCTGGCCCGAGCTCGCGGTGGCTGCTCGGAACGCTTCAGGTTGCAATGAGCACAAATGGCTCTTTCACACGTCTCAGCAGATGTTACTCATTTTCGCCTCATCTGACTTTGAGATTTGGCTCCATTCTTCCCCTGCTCCCAAAGCCCAGCAGTTGTCCTAGAAACTTCTCCCAGTTCATCCATGGGCGATAGACTACCCGGGCTCCACCCCTCCAATTTCTCATCCAGATTGCTTCTGTGTTCCCCACTGAAACTCAACTCATCTACTGGCCATTTCCGCTGCTCCACTGCATGTGATGCTATTCATCAAGGTGCTTGTCCCTTCTGCACAGCGACTAGCACTCCAAAATACTCAAGGACACTTGCAAAATTTGGATGGAGAAAAGGAACAGCAAGCAGGACCAGATGTTCGGTGGGAAAGGCTAATGATGCACCTCTAACACAGCATTCAAGGTTCAGCCCTGGACCACAGGAGGCTGAAGAGCAGCCAGTGAAGATGATGCATCTCATCCTGGGGTAGGGGCAGAAATTTCTTCCAAAAATGCAGAATTAACTCAATTGGTTTGGGTAGGGTTGCCTGTGTGTAGATGCACTCACAGAGTTTAAGTTTGTAGAAGGTACCAGCCTGTTGTCACCAGAGTGCCCACTGGAGCACATGACTTCAGGGTGTTTAGTCGAAATGGAAGACCATTTCTATGGACAAAAACCTGCAGTGTTTTGCTCTCAGTTCTGTCTATTGTGTTCTCCTCCCAGTTCTGTCTCCTGCATAGTTCCCTAACCTGTATATGAGGGATATGGTTTAGTGTTTTGTAGGAACGGTTGGACTCGGTGATCCGGTGGGTCTCTTCCAACCTGGTTATTCTGTGATTCTGTATGAAAATCAAAACATCTTCTGCACAGCATGTTGACCGTACTGCTTTGACTGAACAGTCATACGAGTGAGCAGGAGTCTGTAATTCACATAACTTCCCATGAACTATCTTTTAATTTATTCTATGGATCCCAGAAGAAACTAAAAAGCTTCAAGGAGATGCTTCAATTTTTAGCCATGTCAATAATCACAGCTGTATTGCACTTCATAAAGGAAAAACATAATATGACCAAATTCTTAGAAATGGATTGCTGACAATACCTGTGTATGTGGTTTTGCTCAAATCTATGTACCAGTTGTACATTGTAAGACATAGAAGTCACTAACCAACCTATAACTCAAGATGAATAATATTCCCTATGGATTCTGTTTGTTATATTAGGCACACAGATCACCCGAAGTCACTTGTCAGCACCAGCAGGAATTGATCTAAAATCAATCATCAGAGAGCTACAGTGCTAAGTCTGGGAACACAGGGTGAGGGGAAAAAGCCCGATGCCTCTGAGGTTCAGGGAGCATGTGTTTGCCTGTCTTGGTTCTCAGAACCCCCATGATCCTCACCAGCAGAGTGGAGGGGACCTTCCCAGCCCACAACATCTAAAGCACATTCTGAGCAATTCACAATATCACAGGGAAGGAGGAAGCCCTCCATACAAAGGGTGTGTTTTACTCCAGTTCTACATTCACCTTGGGTGAGTTTAGGAAAGCCCTGGGCAGTTAAGCACCAACATAGAAGCAATCACCACCAACGGTTAATCAGTATGTAACTCAAGTTTGCAGCAGCATTTTCATATGGATGAAGCAGCTTACAAAGTCGCTCCTTGTGCTTTACACACTTGTATGAATGAGAAAAACATAAATCAAGAATACCTTCAGGTAATCAAGCCTCAGCCCTCAGGGCTGAAAGCTGACATCCAACCAGTGATTTGTTTCTCTCTGGGAAGAGATTTGTGGTGATCCTCAACACAAGAAATGCACCCATCAATTACTGGATTTATGAACTGTCAGAAACCCCACAGCCACCAGCTGAGGGGCAGCACACACAACTTTCCTCCTTGCTTCAACAAAGAGAAACCAAGCACTTCCTTGAGGCCACCATTTAAAGAAAATAAATCTTTTGCAAGGAGTATAGTAGATGTTGGCCATGCTGCATCCTCTCCCATCACAAGCCCAGCAATCAGGGATGCAGGGAGATGAAAGGAGCTATATACAAGAAACTTGAGGAAACGGCTGTGTGTAAATACAACTGCGCTGCTCCAAGAACCCCAGTTTTTGATGACAGCTCTCAGCTCAACCGTTGCCCATAGAAACTCATCGTATCCTGTCAGATTATGGCACCAAGGTGCACGTTTCGGCGAAGGCGCTCGCCGCCGTCCCTGCGGGCGCGGTGCAGGCAGCTGCAGCTGAGCGCGAGGAAACGCCGGCGGTGGAGCTGGGTTCCAAATGAAATGAATTAAAAGGGAATGATTTCCCCAAACAGAGGCTGGGGGGAATCATCAGAAACAAATTAAAATCAAAACAACTTTTCAGCAGGAAACAATGGAACAGATGTAAAAATATTTATTACTGGAAACTGCTAAACATGCCAATTAATTTTGAAGGGACTTAAATGGATTAAGCCCTTTTGTACTGGAAAATATGAAGGAGTCATGAATCACAGCAATACCTTCAGCAATGTAGATGTGCTTTCCTGGAAGACCTTTCAGAAATCGAAGAACAAAAAGTCTGTAATGTCCCAAACTGGACCGTAATCTTTCAGTTGTATTAATTGCATCAATGCTCCCATTACTATCCACAGAAAAATCAGGAGGAGGCAAAAATCAAACTGCAATTTCCATACACCAAGTTGGTCAAGTTTTGATCTGAACCACAACAGCACTGGGGTCAAAATTAGCCACGTAAGCATTTTGTGATTCTCTAAGCACAGAAATAGTTTTAAGTTCATTCAGATGCGGGGAGCTGTACAGACGATTAAATGCTTAGATAGACCAGGGTGTAGCCCATCCCTGTGACCATATAGAGGCACTATTATTAAAAACAGGAAATAAGTACGCATCTTTGTTTATTTTGACACAAGAACATGGAACTCCTTTCCCACAAAAATGTACGTTTAATTTGTTCATCCTACGTTAGGATCTAAAGTAAAACATGACTCAAAAACATATATAACAAACCAATTCAATTTTAGGAGCACGGAGGGTGATTTTTTAATTATTTTTACATACTTGCTTAGAAGACCTTTATCCGGATTTATTCCTGCCAGTATGCAGAAAGAGAATTGCGAAATGGCCTTCTGGTAAGACTAGGAAATCAATTTAGTTTTTCCAAAGGGAACTTAAAAGTGCTTCCCAGCACTGAAATTTTCCCATTCTAAATGTTGCTTTTGCAAAGGGACAATTTCTTTCTTTTTGATCCAGAAAGATTCTGCTCAGCTCCACTTATCATCATTGCTTTCCCTTCATTTCACATTTTTTATTTTCTTATGCAAAATTGTTGTGTTCCTCCCCAAATAGTACTATGTTTAGAGAGGTTGTAAGGGCGTACTAATAAAATCATGGTTATTTAAAGAGTACAAGATAAATATGACACACCCGCTCGCATAATGAGAAAGCAGCTGGAAGAATACTAACAATGTCAGGGTTATGTGTAAACTCCATTTTCCTCTCAAAAACTATGGAAACAGAAAAAGAACCACGAAAAATTCACTGTTTGCTTAAGTGGAGACTTACTGCTGATGATTCTGAGCACAGCTCGTATGAGAGACGAATCGCTTCACGTTTCCATGCTTTGCTATTCTGATCTCAGCAACGAACTTTCATTCTAGTTTCCTCCCTAATAGCTTAAATGTATTTTCTTTGGCAGATCCATTGCAATCGTGAAAATATTTTTGTCCCTAAACACGAGCAGGTTTTCTTTTTCACAAAGTGGCCTAAACTCCTGAGATTTTGACCCATTTAGACGCTCTGAACAGCTCACCTACCACTTCGTGTTGCTCAGTGGGAGCTTTGGCTCCGTAAGGAAACTTTTTCAACAACGCCGTGGTGTGGTTTGAGCTCTCCCTGCATGGTCCTTCAGCAGGTAATGGAAAGACAAAGCCACCCCCAAAACCCAACTCATCCTAAACAAGTTATCTGGGAGGAAAGGAAGGACCACAAATTCAGTCTGATCTCGCTCATCCCCACATAACGCCAACCCTAAACCCCAAACATTGCTATCATGCAATAGCCATGGGAAAGGGTTTGTGGAAAGAGTTAAAAAGGCCCTCAAGTAATGAGAAGCGAGCTGCCCCTGGCCATTTCAGCTGTTGAAGTGCAGGTGTCACTTATGGAAACCTCACAAAATGCAATCTTTTTCCTACCACCGCTACTAAAGCCCACAAGGAATTACTCTCACACTTACAACCAGATGCTGCAATCGACCACGCTCAGAGAGCCGGGGGTCAGACCCACCGCATCTCACAGGCGGAGGACACACTGATGCAGATTGCATTCCCAGTGACACCAGCACCACGACTCCGCTAGAAGCCGTGTGGCCAAGCTGGAGCTGCCCCAAGGATGCCAGAGCAGGAGCTGACCGCCTGTGACTTAACGCAAGCAGGAGGACATCAAGCTATTTCACTCTTATTTATGGGCTTCTCCAGCAGCTAAACCAGTTCAATTGAATCCTTCCTTCCCTATTAAATATTTGACTATTAACTCTAAATTCCTTGATTATAAGAACTTTATTTATTTCATCATAGCTCAGGTGAAGGAAACACTGACAGCACAGTGTGTTGCTCATTGCCTGCTTTCTCTGGGTGATGACCTGTTTCCTCTGCCCTCTTTCAAGCAATGAATCATAGAATCACCAGGTTGGAAGAGACCCACTGGATCATTGAGTCCAACCATTCCCATCAATCACTAACCCATGCCCCTTAGCACCTCGTCCACCCGTCCCTTAAACCCCTCCAGGGAAGGGGACTCAACCACCTCCCTGGGCAGCCTCTGCCAGTGCCCAATGACCCTTTCTGTGAAAATTTTTTTCCTAATGTCCAGCCTAAACCTGCCCTGGTGGAGCTTGAGGCCATTCCCTCTTGTCCTGTCCCCTGTCACTTGGGAGAAGAGCCCAGCTCCCTTCTCTCCACAACCTTTAAATAGCAAATACTGCTCTATATGCTGTATTGCAAGATATAACACCACTAAGTGAATTATTCCTTGGGCATAAGGTACAGTAAGGTACTGCACTGCCTTCATCCCATTGGAAACTCAGCCTCCATGGCCAAAGTTAACACCTCCAGATTGCCTTTTTTTCCATGCCTTACACTGCTCAAACATAGAAGCACACCCACAAGGGAGGCTGGACACTACTGACCTGTCAGAGGAGATGAGCAGGCAGCAAAAGACTGTTTAACCAAGTCTCCCACTGTTCAATCATCACTTGCTGGGCCCTTTCTAGAGCTTCAGTCTGGATCAACATCAGTGACAGTCAACAGCCCCAACTTCACAGGTCTGTCCGCTTCCATTTCCAACCTATTTACACCCTTGTGGCCATGACTTCTCTGTTATTTATGCACCAGTACCAGGATAAAACGAATCATTCTATTTAAAGCAAGCTTGTCTTTGTGTGCCACATGCCCTTGCACTACAAGAAAGAGGAATAAAAGGCTACTCGCCTCTCTCCTCCTGTTCTGTTCCTGGCTCAGCCCTCTCTTCTCCTGGGTGATTTAGGAAGGCTGCAGCATTCAAAGACCAGAAACCTCACCACAAAACCTTTGAACTTCTCCCCCGTTCATAGGAACAGCCTGCGTGTGCTTTTCAATCACCCCAGAAAAAATGTCTTTTTTCTATATCAGCACCTTCTCACTGGGTAAAAGTATAAGAGAGCAGATCTTCGCAGAACTGAGGAATTACTTTGGTTGAAAAGGGTAGTAATATTTACATAAGCTAAAATCCAAATTGACATGGTGGTGGTGGTAGAGGCACAAGCTGCTTCCAGCCCACATTTCTTAAATCAAATAGGCAGCAGAGAGCATCATGAGGAGGAGGAGACTGAAGGCAACCATCGCCTGTTGCTGCCACACGGTTCCACACGACTGGTGCTCATATCTCTCTGCTCACACTATCCCATGCTTAAAGGAAGGCTGTTATCCACCCCAGAAACCTGTGTGTACGTAGGAGAAAAGCAAGGCAATGTGATAGTCATTTGGCTCAATCCCTGGAGAGGTAGCGTTTTACCAAATTAATAATCTCTTCAGATCTGTTCAGCTTCAGCTTCTTAAGAAGCTAATCCAGACAAGCCCAAAAGTACTAATAATATTTTGCTCTGGGCTTGAAGAGAGATTAAGGAACATTTATTTTGCTTCTAGTGTTTTCTAATTGCTCACAACCTTTACCTGCACAAACATCTAAATGAGGAAATACAAACAAAAAGAATAAGTAGTAGTATTTCTGTTGAATTAAATTCCACTGGGGGAAAAGAAAAATCAAGCTAACCTCAGTAAAACGGATCTACTTAACTTTCAACAAAACAAATGGGACAGGAACATGCTTGGTTGGACATGTAGAAAATCTAGGATTTACGGGTCCATATTTCAAAACTATTGCAATGAACTTCTTCATCTGCCACTTAAATCTTAGCTCCCGGCTCACCCACAACCCACAGAAAACTGTCATTCTTGAAGTTTCCTGCTTTGATTTGGGTTTCTTGGGGGGGAAGGGGGGGTTGAACCCTGGATGAGCATGTTGACCTAGGTGATGGAGAGCACCACCTAATCACAGAATAAAACTCAACCATTCTCCTAAAATCCTACCTTTGGCCTGAAATTCAGCATAAACACATCAAGGCAAAGGAAAGAGGGAAGGCTCAGAAATGCAGATCTGGAATTCAGATTGTCCTGAGGGCTCTGCCTGTGCCCACGGGGCTCAGAGAGAGGGCAGAGTGTTTTATTGCCCACAGAACAATTTATGAATGGAGGGTGGTTGGTCAGGAAATGTCTCAAGGTGAAAACAGCAAGTAGTAATGGCTGGGGAATAAAAATAAATCAGGTTCATGGGGGGAAGAACTGAGGCAAGGTGTGTTTGCTTTAAACACCGCTGCAAAAATATATTGCTTAGAAACTGCCTTTTTGACACACAGCCCAAGACGGTGCCTGGGAAATCAATACCAGGAACGGGTGAATTTGCATTATTATCCTCTATTTTGCCTTGCTAAGATTTATTGACTGATAAGTGGATCGTGCAAGGAGTCGTAAAGCCATAACAAGATTACGTGTGAATGATAAGGAGGTTATAGTCTATAAGGAAGGACAACACAGCCCAGGAGAAGGCTCTGGTGACTCACGGCAGTGGGGCAAAACGCAAAAGCCAGGTGGAGTTGTGTTAGAGGGGTGAAAATAGAGGCATGGGGCCAGTTCCACTCAACCTGCAATTAAGAGACAATAAATTATGCCTGTCAGCATCCACCAGGTCCTAGGACCAGCATATCCCCCTGTGACCCTCGTGAGGTTTTCCCTTGGGCTGATGCCTGCCCCACAGCCCTGCAAATGAGAGCTGTAGCTGCTGCTTTTCATGATGCGTGTAAATCCTGCATGCCAAGAGAGGAAAAGGATGTTTATTGGAGTCTTGCTGTCCCTGTGCACCTTGTTTCCCACTGGGAAAGAAACCCAAGCATGTGGGTTGCAAAGAAGCTGTGACATCTGCGTATATACATATATATAGGTTTAATATTAGGGTATTGTGAATCTATGTCTTGTGAAACAAATGTTTACTTGCTCTAGCACAAGGAAGGTCCAATGCTGAGTAGTTAAATTGAATATTTTTTAATTATATATTGAATATAATTAAAATAAACATATCGATATGTTTACAGTCTTTATTTAAAGTCATTAACACTCCATCTCTTTTTGGAAGCTAATTTGCACTGCTAATTTACAGTGAGGGAAAGCAAGACAAGAGGACAGCATGTGATTTCCACACTGAGCTGGGAGCTGGGGATGAGAGGCTGTGGCCCCAGGCTGTGCCCCAAGCTGGGTTTGCCCCAGGGCTCTGTGCTCTTGAGCATCCTGTGGGCTGGAAACAGCCCCCCCAGCTTCAAGAACCTGACAGTGACAGGATGGAGACGAGCAAACAAAGATGCCATGGACACCACCCTAGGAATAGAAAGAGAAATTTTTTCTGTAGGGGCAGGAAAGCATAAATGAACGCAGAAAAAGTCCTTGGGGATTTTTTTAAGCCCTTGCAGCCCCCATCTCTCTAAAGGAAAGCTCCAGGCAGGGCCACAGGCTGTACTTCAAACTCCTGTAGAGGTGAATACCTGCACGCATAGCACAGCGATGTCAAATAGTGATTTCAGACCTTCCCTGTCTCCTGCATGTAATGGAAAAAAATCAGCCAGATACAGGTGCCCAGCGCTGCCACTTGCAGCTCATCAGAAACAGTCTGTAAGCTCTCTGTTAAACTCAGCTTGAAATAGCTATCAGCTTTAAACATTTATTGTGGAAGGAAAAAGAGATAGTGCACTCACATAACTTCATTTCTGTAAGAACATGGCTACAACTGCTCACGTTACCAGATTACGAACATGTTGCCGTGGTGCCTTCATCACGCCGCACATAATTGCACATTTAATCTGCTCAAGGAAGGCAAAATTTATGGAGGTATTTAACATCACTGACATCTGTCTTACTATATTATAAAGTGGGTTTTAATAAATCAAATTCTTCACTATAGGCCACAAGTCTTAACTTGAGAAACAAAGAGCCAAGGAAAGGCATCTGCACGGACTCGGGCTGAACGTACATCAAACCCACAGGGTCCTGGGCAACAATAGCCAGAGCTATCAGCAACACACCCGTTGTCATAAATAATATTGTGACAAAAACAAATAAAGAAAGGGATTTGTCAAGTTAATTTTCCTTCATGGGTCAAAGTCAGGGATGATTTATAGCATGCGTCTTGAACAAATTAAGGAAAGACACAAGATTTGGCCACTGAGTTTGTTAAAACCATGCACTGAAAAGAACCAGAATATTCTGTAGCAGAGCTTCAGTTGATGGAGTTACACTGACTTGTAAATCCTGAGGATCTGATATGTTGTTTATACTGTTCAAGGCATTCCCCATACGATGTTGTATACTATCAATCCCCTCAATCCCACATTCAGCAAAATCCACCACAGAAATCAGAGAGGGAAAATTGCTATTTTTGCTTAGCTAGTTTCCACTGGGTTTCACGCAAGCGGGACTGCTCATGGTGACATTGGAGGGGTGGATATTTATATCTAAAAATGACGTTGGTTTTAATGCATCTTTTGGTTTAGTCCTGGTCAGGACTGGTACAAGCCAGTATAGCTGGAAGTTTAGGTGCTGTGTTTTGGTTACTGAAGCATTTAAAAGCAGAACACTGCAAAGCAAGAGCTTGGATTCGAGAGCACCTGGAGGATCCTTTTGAAGCATAAATACATTAAAATACTGAGTGGCAGCAAGGAGTTGGGCTCCCTAGGACATGAAAGAGGTAGGGGCTCCCCACCACGGGCTGCACACACAGAAGCAGAACTGATTTCTGCTTCAGTCACTAGGATTGTTTCAATTAGCACCGTGGTCATCATTTTGATTCTCTTCCCGTTTTGACTTTTCTCTATGGATGTTTAAACTACAGCTACCTACAACTTGCTTTTATTTTTAATGTTACAAATACCATTCAGGTTTGAACCACAACACTGCAGAAAACATTTTCTCTTTTCCTTTTGAAGCTAAAGAAAACAAGCAGTAAGCTAGAGGCTACTGTAAACCTCTACCAGTTTCTTCTTTTCTTACCCACAATAACAGGGAATCCTTTAAATTTGGACCTAATATGGACCATGGCTACACTTTCTCTCGAAAGAGCGCAAGCAAAACTCAGCTGCCCTGCCCTGAAAATTGTCTCCCAGCAGCATAAAACAGAAGATAAAGAATGGTAAAGATCAACTTGTCTTATCGTGCTTTAGCTCCAGATGGATTTGTGCAGACAGAAGCACAAATTACACCTTAAAACAATAGGTTGTTGACATTGAGAAAACAATTCCAGCACCTTTTTCCCTGCTGGGTCTCACCAGCCAGATTCCCATCTCTGTAACTCCAAGTATAACACCAAACTAAATTACACAGGAAGCCAGGGAAGAAGTAAAGGGCTGAAATGGAAATCCCTGATGTTAGTTATACTCAGTGGACAGAGGCAAGCCCAGAGGTGTATGAAAGTTAATATAAAAGGCTTCTGAAGTGACACTGGTGTGTTATATCCGCTGCTGCTGTGTCCAGAGTTTACA
Organism: Phaenicophaeus curvirostris; assembly: GCF_032191515.1. Taxonomy (NCBI): domain Eukaryota; kingdom Metazoa; phylum Chordata; class Aves; order Cuculiformes; family Cuculidae; genus Phaenicophaeus; species Phaenicophaeus curvirostris. The sequence continues at coordinate 3,526,296 of NC_091406.1, read as the reverse complement.
AAAGAAATACAAGAGAAATTTCTGAGAAACTCAGCATAACTTGAAATACCCTTGAATATAATTATGGGGGTGAAGGGAAGGGGGGGAAATGGTCACTTAACTTGAACTGGATTAATTTAAGAGCTTCTTCAGGAAAAAAAAAGAAGGCTACCCTGTTCTACACATACAAACTGGTAATTATCTTCTTAGCTGATATACCTTCTTGGCTCTTTATCAGGGAGTGTAGTGATAGGATGAGGGGGAATGGTTTTAAGCTGAAAGAACAGAGATTTAGATGAGATCTTAGGAAGAAATTTGTTACTGTGAGGGTGGGGAGGCCCTGGCCCAGGTTGCCCAGAGCAGCGGTGGCTGCCCCATCCCTGCAGGGGTTCAAGACCAGGTTGGATGGGGCTTTGAACAACCAGATCCCAAGTGTGTCCCTGCCCATGGCTGCAGGGATGGAATTGGATGGGCTTTGAGGTTCCTTCCAACCCAAACCATTCCACGATTCTACGGTTCTGTATAACCTTTTTGACCAACTAGCATGACAACAGATACAAGATTAGCCAAGTGTTGTAGCAAAGGCAAACCTATCCCATTTTTTTTTATCTTTCTGCAGCCAGCCTTACCCAATAGCTTATTCGGGGCTATTTTCATACTAAAGAAATTAGCACGCTGGGTACAAGGTGGGTTTGTTTGGGTACAAACACGTCTAAAGGCTGTGTGGGCTGTTTCTTATACTTAGAAACTGTATTTGCTATTCAGGAGCGTTACAGGATTCAATTTTCACTTCCGGAGAGCGTTTCCCAGGCGACTTTCTTCCGCTGCCCTGCTCCGGTGAGGAACATCAAGAGCCGCTGCAGAACTTTGAAGAACCAGCCAATAATTTCAGTGTCTCCCTGGCAAAAACAGACCCTGCAAGGCAGTCCTTCCATCTGAAAGCTTCAGAGCAAAGGGGTGGGCTGCGCAGGGAGCGGGGGCACAGCCGCGTTCACAGCAGAACAGCCTTTCCCAAGCCAGGCAGTAAATGCAATTAGAGAGAACAGAATATCCCAAGTATAAGATAACAAAACAAAACACGATCAGACGTTGGAAGCTGAGCATGCAGCAAGGCTACGACTGTTTGGAGCTGGCCTCCTTTCCACTGGCACCCACCACTCACAGACACAGAGCACAATAATGTTTAAAAGCTTTTTCATGTCGTTCTCCGCATTTGTGGGGAGTTTTGGTTTTGAAGTTTTAATTCCCTGTTACTGAAGTGGAGGTGTTCTCTCCCCGTGGCTCCCGTGTCACCCAAGTGCCTTATCTACAGAGAGTTCATTATGGCAAGGGGTAAGAGGTGCCAAAGTCATGGCTAAGAGGAAAGAAAAGCCTTACAAGATGCCTGGAAAAGAAACCATTGCCTAACCCAGCTGATATCAACAGCCAACATCCACAAAGGACCAGAGAAACAAATCCTAGTGAAGAATTTATGAAGGTGAAGAAGCCAATTAGAGACACCTCAGTCTTAGGAAATTAGGACAGTAGCACAAAGATAAATCATTCATTTTGGCCCCTGGCATCACTTGCCCATTACCAGCCAGCTGGCTGAGACTTCAGACCAGGGGCTCGTACATCAGGCAAAGAGCAGAGTCCAACTCTTTTCACACGGAGAGGAGGTGGCTTCAGCAGCAATATGTGGCTGCAAAACCTTGAATCTTGACTCATGGGAGGCCAGTGCTGGCTGGAACCGATCAGCAACCACTGGCTGCTGGTGCCAAAAGGATAGGGCAACCACCTCTTCGCCCCGAAGTATGATGATTTATTTTTTGAGTTGCCAGTGCAAGACTTTTCACATTGATTTTCAGCTGGGCAGAGGTTTAGTGGTTGCAGAAGCAGCGATGGGATTGTAGGAGACGTGCACAGCACAGCAACACCCCTGAACTATGGAATGGGCACAGAGATCAGAAGGAACAAAGTCACATCTGGCCTCCAAGGAAATGTGGGGAACAGAGCTACTGCTGGGGATGAGGCTTTGCGGAAAATACATCTTTCTCTGAGGGCAAGTCGATTAAGACATGAAATGCCAGAGCTCACGACAAACCTCAAGTCCCAGAAACAGTCCTTCTAAAGGCATGTGGACTGTGACTCCTGAAACGTAGAAAGGGAAGAATGGAGATCTTTCCTTCTATCTTGGTTGTGGGCATCTGCAACGCTGCTTTGTTAGCAGCCCTGGAAAAGGAACTACGTGCAGCTCAGCCTCTGCAAGATGCTGATATGGATCTGTTGAAGTAGATCTTATAATGTGCCTGCACTTAAGCTCTGACAACCTGGACTTCGAGCCCTGCGGGAAGCTGCGCTCTGGCAGACGCCGCAGCCCTGCTTGGTTTCTGAAGAGCACCATGGGAGGAGACATCCAGCAGCATCCCACTGCTTGTACCTGAAATGGATCATTTCCTTTTGAATCCCTGAGGGGATCAGCCTCCATCATGAGTTTCATCTTTGCAGTTGTGAATTATCTAGCTCTGTTAAAAATATAAGAGAATATTTGATCCCCTGAATGGAAAATTTCCTAATTCATCATATGAAATAAAATATAAAGCAGCATTACTTTGATTTCTCATTTCTTTTTATTTTTCCATTGATCTCATCACATTCTCTCATTGTCTCATCTTATAGAGCAAAGCAAGAGGACAGCTAATCTGTTTTCCCTCTGCCCTTCTTAGTGTCTTCTTGATTGGAATTCACATTAACTCTTCGGTATCCTAATCTCAGACAGCATCCATAAAGCCGTGTCTACTTCTCTAAAATTCATCTGCTCTGAAACTTCTCTTTCAAGCCACTGAGGTCAGGGGTTGTCTTGGGAAAGGGACAGATGCTTGCATAGCCCTTAGCATGTACCCAAAGAAGCGATGGCTGCCAAGTGTCTCTGCATCACAGGCTATGTTGGGGCTTTTCCAAGTTTGTGCAACACCCTGCAAGTCATTTAGCGGTGTTACTGTGGCTTTGATTAGCTGCATTAGCCCCGTTTGGGGAGCAAGGCCATCCAGCGGGCTGGCTGTCGCACATAGAAGGTTGGGACCAAGACGTGGTGACTGTACCCGATTACACCAAGTGTCTCCAAAATCCTCCTGTGGACAGAGTGATGCTCTGACACAAGGGATGAACAGAAGGAGAAAAGATGCTGCATGCCCGTGAGCCTCCCAGCTTCTTTCAAAGGTGAGTGGCTAGCACGAAGCCAACCCCATCCACCACAGGGACAACCTCAAGCAGCAGCCCTCTCCCACAGCATTTGGCCTCCAGAGCACCACTTCTGCTTCCAAATCACTTTAGCAACAACTGCCTGCCTTTTCAGAAACAGCCAACTGCCAGGAGAGGCTGCCAAAGGCCTTTGGAAAGGATCACAAGCCGGACATATTTTCATCCCCGAGAGCGAAAGCAGCAAAGCTCTGAATTTGGGGGAGACACCTAAGGCGGCTTGCGGAGAGCAGAGGCTGTGCCACCAGTTTGCCAGTGCCTGTCCCAGTCCTGCAGCCGATGTGCAGCCCCATGACATTGTTGTGTTTGGCATTTATGGGGTTTATCAGCCCTGTCTCGTTCTCTAGCCATTGTCTCATTTAATTCTAATAAGGAAAAAATAGCACTTCCATGGCAATGCGCCATTCCCGTGTGATTTTTCTTGAGGATTAACTAAAAAACCCAAAAAGCTCACATCTACCTATTCAGGAATGCGACACTGCAGTAAAGCAAAGCATGAATTCTGTGTGCTTTGTCTATTCTCGTTGCACGCGTCTCATCAGGAGGGGATAACCCGGGGTGCAGAGAGAAAGGGGATGCTGCACAGCGGCACTTGCCATTTCCCTCCCCATTCTCAGTCCTGTGATTATCCACAATCCTGGCTAAAACACCGTGCATTTAGGGAGTTAAGGATTTAAGAGCATTCGCTAGAAAATAGGGCTGTGGAGTGCTTGGCCTGGGTTTTTGCAGCCCACCCAGACCACACATGAAGACGACATGGACAATGTGGAGAATTCACACCTGAGCACACAGCCAGGTGGAAAATCTGCAGAAAGTGGGTAAATCCAGGCTGAGAAGGGCTCAGAGCAATGAGGCACCCTCCACCAAACCCTCACCAATTATACAGCTGCCAGGAGAGTCCCAAAGCCCAGTTACACTGGGAACAGGCTCTCCAGATGAGGGGAAGTGGAAGATACAGATTGAAGAGCCTTCACGACAGCCAGGCTTGGGCTTCAAGCAGCTTCAGGAATGCTGCTTGATTTACTCACACAAATGTCACCTGTTTTATCTGCAGAATGAACTGATTTCCTTAGAGAAACTAGGAATAACAACTCTAAACTACACAAACAAGTGCTGTGATAATTAAGCTTTTATCAGAGTAGATAAAATAATTAACATTTATTACTCAGAAGAACAAACTCATTTTAATGACTGATTGCTGCTTACTAATCTTTCATCAAATATTCAAAGTCTGCATTGTTAGGTCATTCATTTTATTTATTTTTAAAGATGTTGCATGTTTCGTATCCCAAGGGAGGGGAAAAATCAGTGTATTGAAAAATCCCATCATTACTAACACACAGCTCAGCAGGAAATGAACAGCGATGGGGAGCACCCATCCTGTCTGCAGGAGATAGGATTTCATCAAGCATGCATGGGCTTTTTACACATTACAGAAAGCACTAAAGAGGTAGGGAGAAATCCTGTAGAGCCACACAGGCACCTAGAGATGCTGTGGCTTTGTGCTCAAGCCAGTCTCGGTGCCACATGCTTGGTCCCAACTCCCTTGCCTGCACGCACCCACCTCCGATTGCACCGCGAGCACTCCTGCACGCTTTGTCTACCTGCCGTGACAGGAGATGCCGTGAGATGATTTACTTCCATACTTAATCACTCTAAATTATGGGCATTTTTATCTAATGGCTTTAATTCTCTGTCCTGGGGAGTTTCACTGCTGTGGTTACTGGGCAAGTGTAAACTGCTCGCAGTTACCCTGGAGCAAGCTCATAAAGAAACCTCCCAACCTCTGCAGAGGAGACCCTCCACTGAGCGTTGCATTCACACTCCCACAGAGTTTTGGGGTGGATGGTTTTCTACATGTGAAGTCACAAGCCCCCAAAAAGACGACAGAAGCCTGTGGTTCTTGCTGCCACAGCCCCCTGGCTAGGTAAGGGCTCACCTGGGACTGGATTGGAAACTTATTCAGATGCTGATTTCATTTAGTCCTATTCTCTTGCAAAACTAAAACACCTTGTGGTGGCCTTTCAGATTCCCTGGGCTTTTGAATGCAATGGGTTGGCAGTGGAGCTACTTCTTTTCAGAGAAATGGCATTAATAGCACAGAGAGAGGCTGCCTGTAGTTTAGTGCATACAGTAACACCCTACTCTACTCCAAAAGCCTTTCATCTCAAAAGATAGCACCCACAGATTACCCAAAAATACCCCCACAGAAAAAGAGATGCGATGAGCAAATCAGGACAGTACAATTTGTTTCCAGTTCTGGGACAATAAGAAAGCTTGTCCATCCAACCTCCCTTATGGTATTTAGCCAGTGTAACGCTCCAACTGTACATCTGGAGTGTAATGCAGCATCCTTGACTAAGTGCTCTTAGTCCAACACCAAGGATTAAAGAACAATCAGGAAGCAGAGAACACAATAACAAGGACTGTGTTGGTGCCATCCCCACCCCTGTCCCAAGCAGCTCTCATCCCACCCACCAGCATGGAGACTTTTCAGAGCCTTGGCCGGTTCCCTCAGGAACATGACTGAGTCAGATCAAACAAATTGCCTTTCTTTCCTTCACATTATTCCCTCTACGCTATAGCAAGCATCAGGGCACATTGCAAAAAAACCCATCCAACCTGCTGTATATGATTAAGCACAAAATGAATACCTACAACCCTTCTCATCTTAGGTGCCTATTAAGGAAATTGTATAAAGTGTAAACTGTACTCACACATGAAAACCGATGATAAGTTGTAGCATGCAAGGAAATGAGTCAGTAGGAAATTAAACACAACTTACTACTTTCTCAATGTAAAAAGCCACAGGCAGGATTAATCCTTTTGTGCATTTCTAAAGGTGATTCTCAGATCACCTACACAAAGAGCCAGTTCTCCCTTTTGCCATGTTATTGCAGCCCTTTTTAATGATTCATGACAGAGAGCTTCAAAGAGCTCCAAGCCACGACAACAGTCCTGGATCCAACCTACTCATCAAAAAAAAAAAATCCTTCTTGGTGAATAATTTAGGTCTATGAAGAGCACTGCCTTAAAACTATTCCCAAGAGGAGGAGCAGCGTCTAGAATCTAATCTCATCATGGAAATAAAAATAAAAAGAAAATATCAAAAGAAAGCGGCGACTGTCACAACAATACAAGCCTTATTTTGCAGAATCCATCCGTTGTGAAACTCTGTGGAGAGCAACACAGCTGTTTTCCCTAAAATATGTTCCATGTTTCCAGTGACAAAAGCTTTGACTTTAAACTTGTGATAGACAAACACACGCAAGGATGACACAACTACCATTCAGGGCTACTGAGGAAAGAAAAAGACCATTTAAAGCTAAAGGTGAAAATAGGACTTGACCCCAGCCTGTAGCACATCCTCTGCTGACTAAGGACAACGCCGCAGGATTCCGCTTGCAACACCCTCCTGAAATCTGAGGCAATTCTCCCCTCATTTCAAGCCTGGGATTGAGTTTTATACTTGCTCTGTTGCAAGGGCTGAAGGCTCATATATTGCAGGAGGCTCCCATCTCTCCCGCATAACATTACGTCTGGTGCCCAGTACAAAATTGTTACAACACCAAAAAGGCCTTAAAACTGAAGCGTGGCACCCAAGAAACTAAAGATGCATACAACATATATTGCGTCTGTGCACCTCTACCTCAATGCTGAATTATATAGTGAGCATTTATGTCTAATATCTCTCCTAAATTCCTGACATGACATGCAGGGATTATGTCACATCAGTTCAAATGCCTTACAGGCTGATTGGGATATTCTTATATGTTAAACTCAGATGAGCTGTTCTCATCAGTTTGCCTCAACAGCAGTGAGGAGCTTCAGTTTCGTGGCTATTTTACAAAGACTTCTCACGATGACAGGCATCTTCACCTCTCTTGTATGAATCCAAGTTGTTCATCCTGCATTCGAAATACACAGCATAACCAAAACCGGCAATACTGAAATATTTCTCATCATGATAAAAGCTATAATAGTAATTTCTTCTGCTCCCTGCGATGCAAAGAAATAGCTAAGAGGTGCTTTCTGTGTGGTGGGTCAGGACATTTTGTGCACCCTCAGCAGGAAGAAAAGCCTGTCCCAAGGGCTGGTCAGGTCACAGACCCCATTCAAATCTTGTTTCGGCACAAAGACACAAGTGCCCTTGCCCTGGCAGACCCCAGAGCTCATCTAAAGCCTTCCCTTTTCCACAATGATATTATTAATTTGGGGGTGAGAATCTCTGTTCCAATAGCTCCTGCTTCAAAGAGCCTCCAGGATGGCAAACCTGTATCTGGGATTCGTGCCTATGTCTTGAGAGTGCAATTGTTTTGCTCTAGCTCAGCTATGTATCATGCTCAGCATGAAACATTTCTACTTTGCAGTGGACAAATTTGGTGAAGATTTTGCTTCAAAGGGTAATCCTATTGCTAAAACTCTCCTTTCTTATTTTAAGAGGAGGCAACCACTCACCCCTACCTCTGTGCTGCAAGCCACCCTCCTAGGGGTGTCAAAGCACCACTGCTCCCACCAGCTCTCACCCTCAGAGACAAAGCCAGGCTTCACCTTTGGTTTGCCAAGGACCCTTATGCGGGAGCAGAGACCTAAAAAGAATAGTTAATGAGATGAAATGACAAACCTTTCACTACAATGCCCCTCTAATTAGCCAGACAAAGCAGGTAATATGCGACCAGGTATGGTTCTGCTCCCCTGGGGACAGGTACAGCTCTCTGAGCATGTCCCATCTCCAGAGCAGAGGACAACAGCTAGACCGCAATGACTACACCTGGTCTGAAACGCTCCTTTTGTGGGGGGCAAAACCTAAGCCCTGATTAATTACTATGTTCTCAGGCGGCTTTGTGAGGACTGAAATGGATGCTTGATGTGCTCAGGCTGCAGCTAACCCAGCACAGCCTTCCTCAGTGGCATGAAAATACTGGCTACTTGCCTAAACGCATTTGCTGAGGCTTAGCAGATCTGCTAGAGATACCACTGGTGCAGAAAGCGGTGGCATTTGCTGAACAGCTTGGCATATGCTCGCACATCTCAACTTTGACATGGCCCCCACAGCATCTTTCTCTCTAAATCGGACAGATACAGATTTGATGGGTGGACTGTTCAGTGGATGAGGAATTGGTTGGTTGGTCTCATGCAGAGGGTAGTGGCCAATGGCTCGAGGGCCCAATGGAGATCAGTGACAAGTGGTGTCACTCTGTATTAGGACCAGTAACACTTAATATTTTCATCAATTAAACAGGGTCGAGTGCACCCTTAGCAAGTTTGCAGATAACACCCAACTGACTGGGACCATCGACATGCCTGAGGGATGGAATGCCTTCCAGAGGGACAGCACAGAAAGACATCCATGCCCTGGGCTGCATCACAAGCAGCATGGCCAACAAGTTAAGGTTAAGGGAGGTGATTCTGCCCGTATGCTCCACGCTGCTGAGACCCCACCTGGAGCCCCATGTCTAGCTCTGTGGTCCTCAGCACAGAAGAGACACGGACCTGTTGGAGTGAGCCCAGGGGAGAGCCACAAAAACAATCCAAGAGCTGGAGCACCTCTTCTATGAAAAGAGGTTGAGAGAGTTGGGGTTGTTCAGCTTGGAGAAGAGAAGGCCCTAGGGAGACCTTATTGCAGCCTTTCAGTACTTACATGGGGGCTTATACAAAAGATGGGAACAAACTTTTTAGCAGGGGCTATTGCAAGAGGACAGAGAGTAAGGACTTTAAACTTAAGTAGGGTAGATTTAGACAGGATATAATGAAGAAATTTTTTAAGCTGAGGGTGGTGAAACACTGGAACAGGTTGCATAGAGAAGCCATGGATGCCCCATCCCTGGAAACAGTCAAGACCAGGCTGGATAGGGCTCTAAGCAACCCAATCAAGTTGAAGGTGTCACTACTCACTGAACAACGGTTGAACTAGATGACCTTTAAGGGTCCCTTCCAAAGCAAACTAATATTCTGCATCTGGATTATGAGGGTTTCTGTTTAGGCAGACAATGGTGAATTCCACTTAATAGCAAATCAGCTCAGCTCTATCAATACAAGTGTGTGTCATGCAAGAAGAGGGGATGTGCTTTTGGAAAGTTTCAGAATATCCTTCAATTTTTTTTTTTTTCAATTTTTCCAGCCTGTACACAAGTTTCCTAGTCCAAACTGCCATCAACTAAAGCTGCACCCAAATTTTTATTGGCAGGGGGGAGGGAAAATGGTTTTCCCTTCCCACAGTTTCCTTCAATCATTCCTGTGCAGAGCAGAGAGGAGGATGGACGGAGGGAATTACCCTGAGCCACAGCAGCGCAGGATTACAGCCCTCGTTGGGATGGGGATCAGTTTAAGCCATTTCTCCCTGGTACTCAGCAAGCATCCTCACCACCCAGCCAACAGTGACTCTGAAATGAGCCTTTTGTACTCTCCTTCAGGTTTTTTTAATTCCTCATATAAGGAATTGGATAATGACAATTTATTTCAAAGGTTTGAACAGAGGTCTGCAGTTTTTCACCAGGCTGTGGTAGAAATCTCTCTTTAGTCCTGTTAGCACTTAACACACACCCCAAAACATCCCCACCAGGGTGCAACAGAAGTCTTAGGAGCTGGTTTAGAGCTGGGCACTGCAAATGCCTGTCAGTAAGACAAAACTCTCCAGGAACAGGGCTTTCACCCCAAAAGCTCCCTGCCACGTTGGCTGCCGCCCCTAGCCTTGTTCCAGCCCCGCTCCCCCATCCCAAGCAGAGGCAGGCTGTTCCCGGCGTGTCGGCACGTCTCACATGAAGCCCAGGGCCAGGAACACGGCAGCTGCCTGTGCACAACGTGCAGGCTGCGTGTGGTAGGGCTGTACTCGCAGGCTGCCAACACCCGGGAGCACGGAGGGGATGGCTGCTGCCAAGGGGAGCCAGCAGGAACCAAACCCTGTGGGAAACTTAAAATGCAAGCGGGGCTGGGAGTGCGTGGCGTGTTCCTTCCCAAGCGTTGCCTCAACTGGCAGGATGGCTGGTTTCGGTTGGTTTCAATAACGCGGATGGGCGTGCGAGCAGGGAGCGTGGGCAGCAGGAGAGGGTCTGGGATGAGCCAGGGATCAGCAGAGGCATTAATCTGCAATAGGTTTGGGATGCATTACTACGAAGGAGATTAGAAACCCGACTCTGATCTTCACCCATTTCAGTTACACAGGCAAAAATATGGAATCGGGATTTTAAAGATGCTACTCTAGCTGTTATTTAAATCAGAAACAGACTTTGCAAGGGAGAAGGAACACGTATTTACATCCATAGAGTTCCTACCCTGTTCTTCACAGAACAGAGCATTGCTGGCGTGTTCATTCAAGCAACCCCAAATCGATCTTATTTCCTGAATCATTCCTCATGCTAAACCCACCTAACAATGCTCTTAAGAATATTTTTTTCATATAACTCATAGAATGGCTTAGGCAGGAAGGGACCTTGAAGATCCTTTAGTTCCAAGCCCCTCGTTTAATTCACTAAGATTTCCTTTAGATTTAGAATCCTGTTAAAGCTGGAAAATAATATTAAAGATAAGAAATCTCACCCAGGTGAGATCTCTCCAAATCTTATTCCCCCAAATCTTATTTCCAAGGCGCATGGGAATTTCTGTGAAGCGCAGGCTTCCCTCAGAGCTCGCAAGCGGGGTGGTTTGGGGGGTTTTATTTCCCCACCCAGCACCCCCAATTCATCCAAATGCCCCCCATAACAAACCTCCTCCTGGTGAGGAAGGTCCCGGCTGGGCAGGAGCAGCCGCCCCATCCGTGCGCTCCCACCCCCGGGATGCTCGGGGAGGCGGCGAGGGGGTCCCCCCGGGGCAGGAGCTGGGCAGGAGGGGTCCCCTCCCTCCCCGCTGGGGCTAAGGGAGCCGTGGAGTTGCTCTGCATATTAATGAGCCGGCAGCAAGGGCAGCGGGAGCCGTTTTAAAAGAGGACAAGGGGAAGGAAAAGCCGCAGAGCGAGCACCGCCGGGAGCCGGGGCTGCTCTCCGCTCCTCTCCCCGTTCACAGCCAGCCCCGGGGACCGACCCCGAGCCAGCAAACCCTGCAAAACCCTCCGAGCCTCTTCCAGCTACCTGCTTGTCTCACCATGAAGCTCCTGACAGCAGCTTTGCTTCTGCTGCTCATCGCCATGTGCTTGGCCAGCGCAGAAGGTAAGTTGGTTTATTCTTATTCCCATCTAAACCTTTTTTTTTTTTCCAGGGCAGCGCTTTTCCAGCAAATTTTATTTGCCTCTTGATAGCCCCGAGTTGGATTTAGCTTTCCTCTGCGTGTCGGGAAAGAGGGATGTATGAAATCTGTGGGTAGCGTAGTTGTGAGGTTTCTAAAGGTGGAAGAGGAGATAGAAGACGCTCAAAGTTGTGTCTTCATAGCAACCAGCCTCGGCTCCCAGTGTTCAGAGCACAGCCCAAACAGCTCCTTCAAAACCTCTTTTTTCACAGAGAAAATAGAGCAGAGCCGGATTTGACACGGTAGCACAAATTCTGAGTGTGCCAATGTGGGTTTTCTGCTGCGCACAAAAGTGATGGTGAAGAAGCACTCGGCTTTTGTCTGGCTGCGAATGCATCACAGCATCCGAGCGAGGAGAAATCAAAGTCCTACAGTGACCAAGAGAGACGGGAGCAAACGAGAAAGTAGCCGAGATGTGGGTTGGCTTGCTCGGTTTAAAGCGAGTTCTGACTCTTTTTCCTTTTGTTAAAGCGAATTACATTGAATCACAGCAGGTGCGCTTTAAAAAGCTCTCCTATTTACTAAGCCCCAGAACATACATGGGGCTCTAAAACATACTTCCCAGAGAGTCATTACCTTTTCCTGGGATATAGCAAAGAAACTATTACTCTTTTTAGCCTCAACAGCATTACAAAATTCAGCTTTTCCCACTGAGGCTTGAAAGATTGAAGTGAAGTTTGTGTGCGCACAGGCTGGCGGGGAAGGGACGCTTGGTATGCAGGAGGCTTTCCAGGCACATGAGAAAATGCTTTCTCTTGTAGGCGTAAAGTGCAAGTGTTCAAGAAAAGGTCCTAAAATAAGATTCTCTAATGTACGGAAGCTGGAAATAAAACCGAGGTACCCGTTTTGCGTGGAAGAGATGATTATGTAAGTTTTCCTTCATTTATTGCTTTCTGCTCCCTTATCAGCTGAGTTGTTTTACTTTCTACTGCGAGTTCCTTCTTTGTTCTTTGTTTTCCCCATACCCCGAGATGCTAAATTCTGGGAACAGTCATTTGCTGTATTGGATGCAATAAAATGTGCAATTCTGATCAAAAATCCAGCTATCATTTTTCAACAGCATTTTTTGTTGCTCAAAGAAATATTTACAGAACAGGTAGTGATAAAAGAATAATCATTAGCTCAGGTGAAGATGGGGACAAATCCTACTCCAAGCTGCCTGATGTAAAATGCAGAATTATTTACTCAAGTTAGCCTGGGACTGCAGAAGGAGAAAAGGAGCAGAGTTGGGTCCATGGTGGTTTCTGCAAGGAAAAGTTACTCCAACCAGAGTCAGATTTTTGCCTGCTTGGTACCAGAGCATCCTCTTGCATTTGATAGGATTACCGAGAGCCATGACCAGTGCTGCCATCAAACATCAAAGTGATGTAGCGACTCACTGTACTGGGGCAGGCACAGAGAATTTTGACACCTCTAATGACTGGCTCAAAAGGAGGGGGGTTTAGATTTTAAATATGGGTAGTTTGTAGAGGTTTTTTTCTGTCCTGGTTTGGATATCTTAAGATTCTCCAAGCCATCCAGCACATGGGGCTGGATAAGGACCAGAAGGTCAGATTAGCCAAAACTGCCATGAGCCCCTCTGCCAGCCCCGAGGGAGAAAGGGGGTCCCAGGAGCAGCAACACCTCAGAATGCCAGTGTCTTATTTACTCCAGCATTTGTGCTCCGTCAATGAACATTTGCAATTTGCTTCATCTTAAAAAGGTGCTTTAACAGCAGGATCAGAGTCCTCTCCTGCCAAGCTGTGTCCCACCTCTGGTGCTCTACAATGCCCACAGGGCCAATCCTGCCCATCTGACTGGCACAAGCAAGGAGATCAAGGAAGCCTGATCCTGCCAGTGCAGAAATAGCTCGCCAGACTCGATGGAGGAGGAACAGAGAAGCTTTCTTAGGCTTCTTCCAGATTTACACCAGAATCAGTGAGCACCGCTTAGCTCAAGAGACAAACCCACCTCTTTGAAGCCCAAATCAGCCAATGGTGCCCTGAAAACAGAAAAGCTTGCAGGGCATCACTGCCTGAATCGGTTCCTTGCAGCTTTACTTTGTTTGCATTGACCTCTCAATAGCAAAAAGATGCTGTAGAGGAGTGCTAACCCTTTGCATCCCACTCCAGGCATCTGCCCAAAAGCAGCTGGTGGTCAGAGAGTATAAAATCAATCTCATTAATGCAACATTTTGCTTTCAATTAGGAAGATGGGGAAAGCTGGAATGCCATGCACGAGCAGGTTGCTTTCCCAGCTGGATAGCTCTGCAGATGCCGAGCAATGCTATTCATGCCCTGAGGGCTGCCCTGGGCTTGCAGCAGCTGCAGGGACAGAGCTGTCCCCTCAGTCTCCCATGGCTAACCCACTGCCATCGCTGCTTTTCCAGCTACTCTAATGCAATCTGAAGTCAGCACTGAAAGCAAACTGAAATTAATATTCCGAGAAACAATTGAATTGGGATTCTCTGGACAAGGCACAAAAGAGCTAAATTCCCACAACTGAGTTTTTATTGCTGCAGTGGTCATCTAAAATGAGTTGTCGAAGCTGGGTCTGCTACCCGCCCTCCTCCAAAGCTCCTGTATCTTTTCGTATAGCAGAAATGCACTATAAACTATGTCTGACAGAAGTAGTAGGTGTGGAGGTGCAGTTCAGGAAGGAATTTGCCCCTAATTCCCCCAGCAGATCTGTGGTACAGGGTAAGAGCCAGCTAAAACAAGCCCTCAGTCTAGTCAAAACCTATCAAGGTTCATGGTACATCTAGCAGCGATTGTGTATCTGCCTTCCAGAATGAGGAAAAGCAGCTGAAAATAGAAGGGAGGTTTAACTCTTCCTGCCACCCCTCCTCCATGTATTCCCCCTTCCCAAAGAGGAGGAAAGTGTCCAGGTGAGAACAGCTGGTGGGAAACAGGCACCGCTTGGAGCCTTCCTCAATGGACAGCAGAGCTGGATGGCAGATCCTGCACCAGCTTGGGATGAAAGGACCAGAGCCAGGACCCTTGTGGCCTGGGGGACCAGGTGTCTGTAAGCAGAGTTGCACCCCCACCGTTCCTGCAGACAAGACGCATGAGGCACCGGGGGTCACAGACTGACCCACGGGTGCTCACATCAGCTCTGGAAGCATGGACATACTGGAGGGGTATTTGGCACAGGGACCCTTAGACACTGGGGGTAAAGACTCAAGCCTAGCCCTCTGCAGCTAAGAGACAGCTCGGCACGTAGCCCTGGGGTGAGCTCATGCCCCAAATCCCACTGGAAGGATCTCACTGGATGCATAAGTGCTGGTGCTTTCTCCATTCCTCTCAAATTCTTCTTGCAGCCCATCCAGACAACTCCTCACTCGGGGTACCAGCTTCCACACCACCTCTTAGGCACATCCCATTACATCCACCAGACCAGCATCCCCAAGAGCAGGGACAAGTCAGCTCAGGGCACCCAAAAATCATACCAACAACCCTGTGCCTGCAGCACCAGGGACTGTACAGGAACTTCAGGGGACCGCAAGGCTGCTTTTGGAAACATTTCTGCTGACCAGCCTATGGAATCTAAGCAGAAAACCTATGTGTGGTGTCAAAGCAACACAACTCTGCATGAGAACAGCTCTGGTTGTTTCACCTAAGAAGCAAGCTATGCATCTCTTCCTCCTTAGACTGTAGGATCTACTTAATGCAGAATTGTCCTTTTTCACTCATGGTGCAAATTTAGGGTTTGCTGCTTTCAGACATGCTCCTGCTCTGCCTCTCCTGCGCTTCAGCTTGTACATCACTTTCTGGAAATACCCACTATGGTCTGTCAGAAGATAAGTCCAAGTCAAAGTCTGATATCAGCCAGTGCAAAAGGCACAGCCAAGAAAGTGGCTGCTGGATGGAGAAACTTTGTGCTGACCTGAAGTACCTTAAAATTTGCATGCCTTGTGCCTCCAGTGAAGGTTTGATTTCAGTCCCAATCAAAGCTATAGGAAATATCTGCTTCTCAAGTACAGAGAGGTTGGCTGAGAACACTCTTGGAGCGGAGACAACTCATAGGTTTCAGCAGCGATCCTTCCCTTTCTGGTGTTTGCAGCCACAGAAGTTCTTAGAAGCTTTCCACCACTCGCCCATGTGCTGGGGAAAGGGCCACATGCTCTCAAAAAAAAAAAAACCCAGAAGTTACACCTTGTCTATTTGCAACTTTAACTCACACCTGATGGAGGTGGAGGAGAGAAGGGGGCAGGGAAGAATGTTAATTGAATGGAAAGAACTATTTGAATACTTTGCATTACACTGAAATGGGAAACATGGTGAGACCCATGTCTGAGTTCTCGCAGGCAACATGCAGCATTTTCCTTCTAGTCAGACACATTCCCCCTGCACCAGGAGGTGAGCTGAGAAAGTTTTCAAGGCAGCTTTTCTTGTGTTAGAAGATAAACAGCTCCTTTCTGAACCAAACCATAAAAGAAGCTTATCAGTGTGCAGAGGTATTTCTGGTTTTCTACCATCATTTTACTCATCTCACTAGCAATGTTTAAATAATTTCATTATAGGTTTTTAGTTAAACTGAAAACCACATTCCTCTTTTATAGATAGCGTGCCCAGAAAATGAATAATGTCAATAAAATTTGTAAGTTTGGGGTCTTTTTTTAATTACAGAATTAATAACAAAAACAGAAAACTGCTTGATTTTGAGCCCTAAGGAGTGACAGCAGTCTTGATGTTTCTGAAAAGCCATCTTCTTGGGAAGCAGATCCAGGTCTTCTGCGTCCCCTCAGTTGTAGTAGAACAAGCAGCAATGGCTTCACTAAGCTTTCCAGGTGAAAGTCTAAAAAAACTGGGAGATCTTTGCTGTATTGTCCCCCCCAGCATATCTTGTCCTGACAACAAGGGGACACCAAGCCAGTGCTGCCTGCAAGAAGAGAGGAATCAGCCTGCAATCAGAGGAGGCTAAAGCCCCCAGGACTGCCTGCCTGGGGCTCAGAGCTAGTTTGTTGGACACTCAGGCACTCTGCCACGTGCAAACATTTAAAATATTGCAGACTAAAAGAAAATAAAAAGGAAAAAAGTCATTAATGACCCAGGTCTGATCTTTCCTCTTGGATGCCACATTGTTGAGTGTCAGGGAACGGACCTTGTGGCTGCCTAAACGAGCCCTAATTAAATAAGCTATTAAGCTCAGAAAAAAATATCTAACAGACAGGCAGAGCAAACCCACTGATTAAAACCACTGGGTAAAGTCTTCATCTGGTACAACCTGGTAGGACTCTGTGGACAGATTGTAATAAAATCAGAGCAGATCTTAATCTGTGATCAATGGACGCAAATATCTGCCATAAAACACAGAGCAGGGAAACCCTTTCTGGGCAAGAGCCCCCTGACCAATTCTGGCTCTGGAGTGGGAGCAGGGGATTGGCATTTCCCACAATTCCCATAACCTCTGCTCACTTGCCTTGCAGCGTGACCCTGTGGACACGGGTGAGAGGGGAGCAGCAGCACTGCTTGAACCCTAAACGCCAAAACACAGTGAGGCTGCTGAAGTGGTACAGAGTATGGAAAGAGAAAGGCAGGTGAGTATGGATTTACTCAATGGGCAAGGGGGAGAAATCTTAGTGGCAAACTAGGTAATAAGCAGCATTCAGAGAGCACCCAAGAAAATGCACACACTGCAAATGCTCCATCTAGCACAGAGGATGTATTTCATCACCAAGATTATGCTTATAAATGGATGTTCTTGGTGTTATTTCTTTCCTGCCACATGCTGTCCTCACTTCTATTTAGGATTAGGCTGTTCCGACTATAAATAGTAATTATTTTCTGCTAAACTGTTCATCAGCTGATGCTCTCGGTTATTTACACGCACTCACCTCCCTTCTGTGGGTAAAAAGCCAAGATTAAAAGCTAAATTACTTCCACACAGTCACATGGAAAGCAGTCAGTAGAGTTGGGAAGAGAGTGCCCAGTCCCACACTTTAATCACACAACCTCAAAATCTTCAATTGTTGATGACGCATATCTTTGCCAATTTTAACTACTGTATCATTCCCAGAAAAACAGTAACTTGCTGGAAAAAGCTCTGCCACCTTCTCCTTTGCAAAGAGGACTGGTTTTCTTTTAAGAGCCATCAGTCATAGACAGAAAAGAAAGAGTGAGAAACATGGATTCCTGATGGTCAGTGGTGATGTCCCTGTCTGTAATAAGGGGAGCTGCCCACCTCCTACCATCTCTCCAGCTGTGGCCAAGAAAGAGCCTCCGCAGTCCCACCAATTCCTGACCCTGCCAGCTCCCTGTGCCTGCTCCATCAACAGAGCACGTGGGGAAGCCCTGGTTATTGCATAACCTATTTACACTCTTCCCTTCCTCTACCTCCATTTTTAATATAATGCTGTCATTAAGATGATGAAGGATACTCAGCCCCAGGCTTGTGCGTTCTGGATACATGCAGGGTTGCCCTGAGCAGACCAAGTCCCACACAAGGCTGTGAGAGGCTGAGTCTGCATGCTGCACACTGGCTCTGGTCTGCAGATAACACTGCTGCTTGCAGTCTCCTCTGCAGCCCAAAATATTGGTCCACTTGAGGCTTACCCACATTCCAGGGAATGTGGACTGTCCCTGCTGCCAGGGAGTGGATAGCAAGCCCAGCTTCCCCATGGCTTTGGCTGCCAGCATGGGGTGTGCAGAAGGGATGCAGCACAACCCTCAACATTTTACCTTGCTCTGCATCGCCTCGCTGCATCACACCACCCCTGCATCAATCGCACCCAGCACATCCACAACACTGCTGATGGGGCAAGAAGGGCAGCCCAGCCCAACTGCAGCTGAAGAATAATCATCAAGTGATTATTTCAGACTTACAGAGCCCAATTTAAACCAAGTCCTCATAATAAACAAACAATTTGTCAGTGTCTTCAGTGCCAGCTGTACCAAACCCACTGAACCACTCCCTAGGAAAAGCCAGGGAATTTAAGTCCCATTTACATTTAAAGTCCAAACATTAATCTCTTCCCCAAAATAACATTGCCCCTACTTTTCCCCATGCCACAGAAAACCACTTCCATGTATATTCTGCAAAGAGCCAAGGGTTTTTCAGCAAACAATCTTGTCAGGATGGAAACTAGGAAGGGAACACTGCCTATAGTATCATTCCAAACATAACAGACACTGTGAATTCATTATCTACATACACTTCACGATATAGTTCAACACTGGTATATGGGATAAGGATTTTCCAGCAGTTAAAGTGTACTAGCAGACCTGCATTTCTTCATTTTATGTATCCTGATAATCGTGGCAGAGCATGTTATTCACTGACTGCCTGCAAGATGCTGCAGTGTCAGTCTGATCCCCCTCTCAAATGTTTTACAGAGTAACCCAGTGACTGCTGAAGTCAATAACTTACTTCCCAAATTACTTGAGCAAAGCCTAAAAATCTGGTTTCTGGGTTTTTTTGTTGTTCACGGGGTTTTTTATCATTAATAATTTTATTGGTATTGTTTGGAAGGCAAGGGTTTGTTTTTTTCATTTGCAATTTAAACATCTTCCTCTTGGCTTTCCTTCCATTTAGGGTTTATGAAGAATAAGAGGAAGCAGCATGAGGAATGGAGCAGACTCCCTTGGCTGGTGTAGGACTGGGCTCTGCAGATGAATTTTTCTCTCACAGACATAAGACACAAATTCTATATTATTATAAAGCACTTTTTACCAAGGGTCAGTTTTTACTTTTTATAGCCGTGTGCAAAAGGCTTCCAGATTTCACAAGCATCTGTTGCACTTCAGATTTCATACCCATCTGCTCTGTATCGAGATTGGGAAAACTCATGCTTTTCATTTTAAAGAGGTTGGGGTTGGGTGTTTTTTTAATTGTTCTTCATTCATACTTCACTATGATTGCAATCGAGCTTTATAAGCTCATTAGACAAACAGTCAGGTTTGCAAAGGTGTTATACAGCCGCGTCCCTCACCCCCTCGCAGGGGGAAAGCTCCGGGGCTGAGGTTGGTTGGCAGGTTCGGAGCCTCCACCGCAGTCAGGCAAAGCAGGGACCAAAGATGAGTTTGCTGGGGAAGATGCCACTGAAATGTCATGGCTGTAACTGCAGAAGTGAGGCCCCTCAGCACATCCTCAAATGAGTATGAGCATCACTCGTGTACCTCCTCTTCCAAGAACTTGAGGTCTTGCTGCAAGTTGAAGCGCACTACATCTCCCATGTAATGTTTCATGCATTAGAAAGCATTGAAGTCATTTTTATTACGAAAGAAAATGTTTATTATTTTTTCACCTGAAGTTCTTACAGAAAGTTCATGGCTTCAGTACTGAGACATTTTAAGCTTCAAGACTATTGTGTATGATTTCCTAGATTTGTAGCAATGAAAAAAAGCCTTTAAAAGGTACCTTTTTATGAAAAAAATATGATAGGGCAAACATATAAATACCTATATATGTTTTAGTCACAATACAACTTATTATTTTGAATGTAATACTTCAATGTTAAGCAGTGCATTCCTCTTTTTAAAAAATAACAAAACTACCTTTTCATTTGTAAATATACTATAGGAAGTCTCCCTATATTATCTTTCTGTATGATGTACTGTACTGCTAAATTATCATATGCTATTTAAATGTTCAAAGTATTTAGAAGGTTGCATGCAAATTTCATATTTCTTTCTAAGACAAATGAAAAAAAAGTAATAAAAATATATTTAAAAAAACCTGACAGCTGCTTTTAAATTTCCTTAAAGCCATTGGGGAACTCCAGCTGCTTCTAATAATTTCTTTGGTGGATGAAGAGTTTTGGGGAAAAACACCAAATCAGAGAAGCGGATTTAGAGATACGGTATCTTGATGACATTTGAATTAGAAAACGTTATTCTAGTCCGATTTACTTCCCTTTCTCATTTTGGGATTTGGACTTCACCCAAGCACAGAGGAATCTCATTACATAAGGAAAGGCCACACCAGGCACCTACAGCCACTAATCTAGTGTTGTGTTAAATAAATATAAATCAACCACTTCTGATGCAAAACAAGTAAAATTCAGTGATTTATTAAAGATCTCTTAGACTAGGGGAGGTTGTACACTGATGGATGGGCAACAAACATCTGTCAGCCATCCCCTTCTCCCTCTGTGCAGTTTCTGCCTTCACCCAAAGGCAGAGATTTTGCACCAAACAAGTCTCCTCTCCAGCTCCTACACCACTCCTGGTTCTCCCGAGGCTCCTTGTGGTTGACTCTGAGGTTTAATCCGCAACAGACTGAAATTTCTCACACTGTCTTCAGCTAAAATGGAAAGCAACAGATAGAAAGGGTAGAGCTAGGAAGAGCCAAAACGTGTTAAATCCTCCTGGTGCTCCCTGCTCTCCTTCCTGGCTACTCCCAGCAGGGCAGAGGGAGCTTCACACGGGGCTGCTGCCAAGATCAGCACAGCTCCTGTAAGAAGGGTCTTAAACTACATAAATCAAAGCAATGCCTGCCCTCACCTCCAATTCAGACAGAAAATACATACATATGCACACATGCCCTTACACACTATATACTTATTTACTGTGATAATACCCTGGCAGGGCTGAAAGAGAAAGAGCTGCTAGATTTTGAAGTATTTTCCTATTCTGCAAAAGGATTGAGCCACAAGCTTCAAATGCCTGTCAATAAAGCTTGAGAAAGATCCCAGAGTATTTAAGAAATTAAACTTCTGGGGATATAAACAACAAGGCGCTGCTTCAGGCTGAGCTTCTAAACCCAATCTCCCAGCAAACCCAGACCTACGGGCTAGCCAAGCTGCCCCTCTCCTTCCAGTCCCATTTTAACAAAACCAGTAATTTTCCCTCAAGGAAACTTGATTTCAACACTCCAGCAGACTTCAAGAAAAGGTTTATGCTTATTTAGCAACTACTGGGCAATGCATTTCCTGGAAAAGTATTGATAGGGTTGCACAAGCAGTAGTTAATGCTCTGCTGGGAACGCTGAGCGTTGCCCAAACGCAGTGCTGGGTGACTCACGCCGCGCAGGGCACAGCCTGCACGAGTGACTCTTAGCTCTGGGTTCATCTGACAGAGCAAAAACCACCAGCAAAAACTGAGCACTGTATTTATTTTCCCATTTGCTAGATGGGGAGACAAAAGGAAAAGAACCATTTGGTTCAACACACGTGTTCCTTTCAACCTGAAATCTGTGCTTCAAACAAAATTACTGGATACAGGAATGGAAACCACAAATAGAAAAAAACTGACTCTGAGCTGGTTTTCCCAAGCCTCTTAAACTGCATCTCCAGGCAGGCTTAAGGTCCCAGAAAGAGGAGAAGCACCCCTCGCCATCCCCAATAATGCAGTCGTAAAGCAAAATACCATGTCAGAAGGTAACCGCTACACACAAAACATGAAATGCTTTCCTTCAGACTGAAGCATCTTAGCTAAAATATTTAAAAATATTTATGTAGGCATCTCCTCCACCTAGATTTGGAAGCAACCTTAGGGTTTGCTTTTGTCTTCCCCAGCAGGCTGCACAGCTACAGGAGACCATTCAGTCCCTAATATTCAATCCCAAAGCACAAATTTAGGGTCTGTAAAATTAAGCTGCTGAAGCATGGTCTGAGCACACACCAGCCAGCCCTGACTACTCACCAGTTACAGATTTACCTTCTCAAAAGCCTGAACATTTGCAGGATAAGCTGGAGTCTTGCTCCACCCTGGGGTGCAGGAGCAGCACAAGCAGACCCACAGCAGGCATGCCACTGCCCCCCAGTTCCTTTACTCGAGCACCAAGCCCTGCATAAAAGAGCTCCACAACCACTCCCATCCCTCCCCCACAGGGCACTGGGCATCCAGGAGCTGCACCCATGCAGAAACAGCACTATGGGGTTTTGTTTTAATAAAAGCACAAAGGTGAAGCCAACAGCTGCAGTGAAAGGACACAATAGCAGGGAGACCTGCCTTGTCTTTTCAGCAGGAGTGCTACGTGGGATTAGTAATGTTATACAGATCCTTTCACCACTTGCCTTTCACTTGTTCATATATGGGCTAGGTCAGCAATGGCCAAAAAGTTTATTAAGAAGTGATAGATGCTTGGTGGTCTTGTCAAGTCCAGCTGCCTGCCAGCTCCCCCCCAGGCTTCCTAAATCAAGGCATGAGGCCATCCCAGACTGCTGCACACCAGGGGACCTTTCCTGACCACGTCCATGCTATGGGAGAGCTGGCTCTATGCTAACGAGATTTCATCAGGGTTGTGGGAGCAAACATGGGGCTCGATGGTAAAGTCATCAGAGGGGCCTGGGAGCTTGCGCTGGTCACCCCAGAGCCCCAGGTGGCAAGTGGGAGGCAGCATTACAGCAACAGAAATGCTCTCTCAACTAATTAAACATCAGAGCTGGGGCTCTCCTGGGCCCACATTCATCAAGAAGGTGAATAAAAATCCACTGTCCCTCGAGACTCACCATCCTGGTGAGATCCATAACCAAGGAGCTGCACCTCTCTGAGGGCAAAGAGCCTCCCATGCAGCCTGACATCACTTAACAGGCTTTGTACAAGCCCAGACTGAGCTTAAAGCCTCCCAGTAGGTCACACATTTCCCATTACGTCAAATGAAATACCAGTCACATCTTGGGTATTTTTTTTTTTTTTTTTCAAAGCCAACTTCCAAAAATGAGGCATCTAAATCCAGATGTGCACAGCATCGAAAGACCTCACTTATTCCATGTAGATCAGCACCTTAGGAAAAAAGCAAACTGGTTTTGGCTGTTAGCTTAATTCAGACTTTGGACCAGAAGGATGGGAGGCAATATTGAAAGCCCTGGCCACGCTGACTTTGCGCCAGGGTGGGTCTAGGTTTTGGCACTCAGTAGATCTGCCATGCATAGCACTCACGCTGGGATTTGTTCTTAGCTTGTTCCCTTCAAAGAGTTGTAGCACATGTGGTCACAAATAGGCAGAGAGGTATTTTTGAGGAACGCTGCTTGTGGCTCTCACCACTGTTAGCTCTACCAGAAACCCTGTGTCCTTTTCATTGATTCCCTCTGTTCCCAAACTGTGAAGAGCCAAGCACTCCACGGAAGATGCTCAACTTGCCTTGAAAGCCTGCACTCCACAAGCCCCCAGAGATCCTTGTAACCAGCACAGGTTTCTGGCAAAGCACTCCAAAGCAGATCTCCTGTAATTCCTTTACCTGACATAACCCACCCCATGACAGCAACTGGGATTGTCATTTGCTGAGGAACAGTGGCTGCAGCTGTGTTTGCAAGCACAAAGCTTACAGTGATTTTTGGTGCTTGTAGCTATCGATACACACCTTACATCAATCTTCATTGTTTGTTGAATTCTGGGCATCCAGGCAACATGGAAAATCCCACAAAACTGTTAGTTGTGCTTTCTGAAACCACATAGCTCTGGAAAAAAAGGAGCCACCATCTCTACAGACTGTGCTCACAAAGGGATTTGTGCTGCCTTTTCATAGAGGGAAAGCTAAAAACCTGCACAAAATTAGGCCACCATATCTCATGTGAAAGTGAGCTAGACTAACCAACTTTAATACCTCTAGTATTCCCTCCTGCCTGGGAAGGTGAAATATTTAATACTCAGCACAGATCTAGATGTTGGGTTTTGAGCATCCAAAGCATCCTTATTTCTATTAGCACTACACAAGACAAAACTGAGTGAAATCAAAGCAAGGTTTGGAAGGCCTCAGCAACCCAAGGTTCAGCCCCATTCCCTATTCCACAGCTGGTTGGTGTCCAGCTGCCCTTGGGCCATGGCCAGCATGTCTCAGCCCAGATGAGATAAGGGAAAGCAGGTCTGAAGGGACATCTAGTGGCAAACCAAAGACTTCTCAACCTGAGGACACCTCTACAGACCTTCAGCTGCCTGGATTATAAATCAACTTGGAGCCTACCTATTGCATTGTGATGCTGGAAAAGCCCTTCCCCAGCTCTGCAAGAAAAGCTTCGACTGTTGCATTTCCTTACCCTGGTATGGAAAACACCCAAAGCAAGGAAAATGCAGCCGTATTCTGGGAAACCTGCTCAGAGGTTTGAACAGCCACATTCGACCAGTAATGTGGAACATACACTGTGGGCAAAGAGGACATCTGGCTGCCACTGCATCTACAGGAGCCACATCTACCACACCGGCATGAAAAACTGGATTGTAGCACAACCCTGGGAAGATTCATTCCCAAACAACCTGCTAAAACACCTTTACAAACAACAAGAGTTCCTGCCCAACACACCAAACCTTGTGGCTTTCTTGCCTGGTGGTTCTCCATCCTGCACCAGCTCTCCAGCAAGCACAGGACCTGCAGGACCACGTGCGGCTGCTGTTCCCCAGATGTCATGTTCAGGTCCCATCCTCAGACACAACTTGACAAAGGCAAAAAACCACACACGCACGCTATCATCTTCAATGCCTGGAGGGAAGAAAGTGGTCCCTCTCGCTGAGTAGGAGCACAACTTCATTCAACCATTAGTGCAAAGCCAAGATCCTCAGAGAAAATGTTTTGTAGAGACGCAACAAGCATTTATTTTCTGAACACTGAGCTGCAGGCTGCACTCCTGGCCCTTTTGCCAGCCTGTGAAGCACTCAAATCATCTTAGATATTCCTCTTATATTTTGCCTATGTGTCTTATCAACTCTTTGGGCAGAGACTGCTCTGACAACACACATGGAGAGCATCCAGCGCGACAGGAGCTACTCGCAGGCACGTGGGACCTGGGAGGGAGGAATGACATGACATGAAGTGACAGGGAGGCAGGCAGCCAAGGCCTGGGAAAATCACCATGCCTGTGTTTTTGTTTTTCTTCCTGCACAAAAGAGGTTGGTGAATTCCTCTTGGATGGGTTTCAGAGCCTCCCTCAAGAAAAAAAAAGGGGAAAAAAAAAAAAGTCCTGCTGGTGTTCACTTAAGGCTGATAATTACAGGAATAATTATGATTGATTCCCATCATAAATCTTGGGGCAAGAGAAGGGTTTTGAGGTTTGCAAGATTTGCTGGATGACAGAAGCAAAACACAGCTCTAATTGCCCTTCTTTGTTGAGTTTAATTAAGGATTCTGAAGCAACTGATCTCTGTGCCTTTTCATGGTTACAAACCTGCAAGGAAAAGAAAATCTTTCTGCAGAGCCACCAATCACAGCTTTGTTGGGTTACTAGGCACTAAGTGTGCTACATCCGAACACTCAGGACACCCAGAAAAAAAGAAGCTTATTAAGGGAAAAGAAATGCTACAACAACCTTTTTTTTCCCCTCTTCCAGTAAGCTTTGGCAAATTTGAGCTCACTTCTAATCCCGGAAGAAATGCCTTTTGTCTCTATCCCTCAGCATTTTTGCCTCATTACTTTCCATTCTATTGTGTTGCACAAAAATACTTTTCCATCCCCATTACCTTCATAATTGCACCATTTACATTTTTCCTTGGGCTTTGCTTCAGCTTCCTCTCTAAGTCTAGAAGACTTATCACTTCTGCAAGCACATTAGCAAAACCAAACCAGCCTAGAGCTCCTCTGCTCCTTCCTTGGACCACTAATTCCCAGTGAAGTTCGACTCCTCCCCAGCAAGAACCAGCTTGCCAAGTACTACTTCTCAAATTTAAACTGTAAGTGACTGGCAGGGTGTTCTCTCTCCATTTTGTGCAACAGTTAGAACAGCTCTACCAGGGAAATCCAGCTCCTCGTTATAACAATCAGCATCAAATCATCACACCTGGCTCCAAGCGATGCCACCAGCCCACAAGCTCCCACAGCCAGAATGCTCAGCCCAGACTGCACGGGCTCAGTGACACTAAGGGATAAAAAAAGCAAGAAATCCTTGGGATTTTTTTGACTCTGAAGGCACTTGGGACAGTGTTTTTGCAGAAAGAAATTGCACTTTATAGTGTGGCGCATCTTAGGGTGAGAGCAGGACCACCACACATCCCAGGGGGAGCACCCGCAAGTAGGCAGAGGAGGAGGGGTGTTGCCCAGCAGGTGAAAATCAACAACACTTCAGCTGCACAGAGTAACATACTGGATAACGATGCCTGGAAATGCCAATCTACAAAGGGGAAATATCAATTAGAGCTTTAAAAGAAAAAAATAACCCAAACTTCTTAGGCTTGTCGTGCCTAGGAAACGGAGGAGAATCGGAGAAAAGGATGGAGAACAAAACCAGCACAGGTACAAAAGGGAAAACACAAAGTCAGCTGCAATACTTTGATCAGGTAAGATCAAAGCGATCTTATCTGATCTCAGGTGCTTGGCTTAGACCATAGAACAAGCATAATGAAGCCACAGCCCAAAACCTCTTGCTGGTCCTACTGGCCCTGCATCAGCACAGAGTCACAGCCACACATGCCATGAAAGGCCAACACTTAGGGCTTTGATTGCTTTTAACATAAAAGTTGATGGTGGAAGCTGGCAAGCAGCAAGCACTAAGTGGAAAACTCAAATTGAAAGATGTGGTTTTCTACAGGAAAACCTGTTTCCTTCCTGTTTTCCTAGAGTTTCAGCTCTATATCACCTGTACCACAATAATCCAAATAGTTGATTAAATGCCAGTTACTCAGCTTTAACAGTAAATACAGCATGCTATAACCCGCAGGAGAGGAGCACTGGGTGCCCAGCTCCAGCAACTGGAACCTCAAGACTCATGGAAACTCACTGCAATGACTCACTACTCATATATATATATACACACACAAATATAACATGGAACTGATAATAATCTTTTTCTTCACCATCTTTGACCTTATATTTTTTTGGATAACACATTCTTGGTACTAAGTCCAATTCCATTTTCCACACATACTGAAAAGAACATCAATTTTGGCTGAAGCTTAAAATCGAAAACAACAGAGAAATCCAATAGAACTAAAGAATAGCTACAGAGCAAAGAATGGTAGCAAACCAATCAATTTCCCATTTCCTAAAAAGCCTCAGGGGATTTTTCCCCACTTACCTGAAGCAGGTAACAGGGTTATCCAGCAGAACCTCTGCACAGAGTTCTCCATCCCAAGTGCTGCCTAGAGAGCAGGGCTGGCTCTGAGTAGCAGCTTAGTAAAGGTTGACACCTTGTGGCTGCTTCCACCACTTACAAGTCAGGGAAGTGAGGTTTTTCCTTTTTTTTTATAGTGAGGGCTGTGGGTGGAGTTCAGAAATCAAGAGCTGAACTCCCAGCACCTGGCATGTAATGGGTGGGGCTGAGGTCATCAACAGGCTAATGAAGATAAATAACACCAAACAATAAACTATAAAAAAATCTATAAAAAAAATTAAAAAAACCCAAGCTATAAAAAAACCACAGTCATACCCTATTTGTTTCTTAGGATAAATAAATAATTAAATAATAAAACGATTCTTTGAGGTAGGAGCCATCTGTATATACAACAGACCCACAAGGCAAGTAATAAAGCAACTTTATGAATGATGTTTCTTTGCAAATTTGCAGCCCCGTTGGATCCCCTTGGCTGTTTGCACCGTGGGGTGAGGGCTCAAAGCCCTGCTGAACTCCAGCAATGGCTTTGGAAAACGGTGTTTGCATGGACTCCAGAGAAATTCTCTCTAATTCCCACCAGAGTAAATGGAAACAGGTTCGAGACCTGCAGTGCATTAAACCTGTGAGGAAGGAATAAACAATACTGTGGGGTTTATCCAACAGGGTTAAAAACAAGAGACATCTATAGTCTGAAGAGGTAGTACATTGACTTAATAATTAGCAGTTGCACTTATTTTACTATTTACCTGTAGACACTGAATTTATTGTAATTTAATGCATGTTTAAATTGGAAAAGAAAGCCGCATCCCCAAACACATCAGCCAAATCTGTCTCCCCTCGTTAGCCAAGTACTTGTTTCAGAGGAGCTGTTCCTGAGGAAGCGCACACAGCCCCATAGAAAAGAACTCATCTAGGCCAACATTAACCTTCCTTTAATCGTGCTGCTCCACTGTCTTTCCAATTCCTTGAATGCCAGAACTAGTACTTTGTATTTATTTAGCATTTTACACCTTTAAGTGGTTGTAAAATATGTATTAGACCAAAAACTTCAACCTACCTTAGTAGAAAAATGTTCACTAATTACAAGAGCTAATCTACAACTGGAAAACTCTTCCTTCCACCTAACTGTGGGTCAGGCTCACCTGCACACCCCAACCCTCCAGGCATAAAACACAGCACCTGCCTTGCCTTCCTGCAGGATATTTCCTTTGCTGTCTGCCCAGTTCAGCTGCACTGTTAGTTACTGGTCCCAGCAAACCCAGCACTTTGGACCCATATGCAGCCTGAGGGCTGCTCCGCTTGTACTTAAACATCATCCTTGAGCAACCTGCTCTGTTGCAGTTTTACTGAGATAATAATTTTTATTATTTATTTTATGCAAAACCAATAAAACGGCAGCATAAGCCCAAAGGAAAACACGAGGATTTTATGTCACTAAAGGAGGTTTGCTTTGCTAAATAAAAACCCCATTCCAGAGAGCTTTTCTGGAGCTCAGGGAGATGCGAACCCTGAGCGGAGTTTGCAGCGCTGCGCCTTGGGGTGTCACCCTCGGCCCTCTCATGGCCAGGGCAGGGGACCTGCCCCGCAAAGGATGCAGCCCTGGGCCCAGGATGAAGGGGCTCCATCCAGAGCATCATCTTTGCCTTGTCTCCTTGCCTTTTCTACCTGTCCTGCTCTTCCTGGGGCTCCCACAAGCACCGGTTAATCCCTGCCCAGCTCTCACAGCTCTTCTGGAGTGAATTCACCTACTTCAGCTTCTTTCTCACTGGCCTGCTCTTTTATTATAGATAGTCTCTACTTATATATAAAATGTCAAGCCTCCTTTCACTTGAGAAGCATCTAGACGGTTTCATAGCGATATCCCTTTACAAAGGGTCAAATCAAGAACTACAGGCAAAACACTCCTGCCTGCAACGAAAGCCTGCAGGTGGATGCATTCCAAGATGATGATGATGATCTAGATGATTTTTAAGGTCCTTTCCAACCCAAAATATTCTGATGCTATGAAAATTACTGTCCGCTTAAAAACATGTGAAGCATCTCAGTTTTCTTTCAGGTATGTGTACTCCAACTGACACAGCAAAGCAGAGACTGAAGTGCGATAAGAAATTTTCATCGAAACCACCTCAGAACAGCTGTGACCCAGCCTTTCTTTTCCATTTTGCGTACGGATGTACATATACCTATAAACATCACAGAATCATAGACTCATAGAACCACAGAACCATAGAATGGTTTGGGTTGTAAGGAAGCTTTAAAGATCATGCAGTTCCACCCCTGCCATGGGCAGGGACACCTCCCACTGAATCAGGGGCTCCAAGCCCCATCCAACCTGGCCTTGAACACCTCCAGGGATGGGGCAGCCACCTCTTCTCTGGGCAACTTGGGCTGGGGTCTCACCACCCTCATAGTGAAGAATTTCTTCCTGATATCTAATCTAAATTTTCCTCCTTCCAATGTAAAGCCATTACATATATGTAAAATATAGAAATATATATTAAAAGTTGATATCATCATTGTTATTAACAATTTATATTTGCCTTAGCTATGGCCACAGTTAGAATTGCAAAAACCCTGCAAACAAACCCTCAACTATGACAGCCACGGGTATTTCCAAATCTCTCTGGGTGCTGTCACTGCTGTTCTTACACAGGTTAGACGTCTCTAGGACAGCAGTTAAACTTCCCACAGGACCTGTGTGTGCGCACGTGTTCACATGCACCTGTCATCACATGTGATTGCGTGTGTGCACAAGCGTGCACGGGCACGGCTGTATGTTCACACACGTGTTTGTGTGTGTATCAGTGCAGGGTTTGCTCCCCAGCCTTGCCCTCCTGTCCTGAAGCCCGAGGAAGGAAACAGGCAATTCTCTTGCGGGTGCAAGCCTTGTACATACAATGCCAGGGAAGGGATTATACCAGGGATTAGCATTTTAAACTCCCCTACCAGACCTACTGACTCAAAGATCCTCAAACCAGTGATCGAATTACTGTCTCTGGGATTACCACGTTCCTGAGTTCAAACCTGAATTTCAGGACGAGTCGGTGAGAGCTGTCCCCCAACCCCAGCACACCCCAAAACACCCTGGGCTGGGGCACGAGCTGCTGCGTTCAGATTTTTCTCCTTTTCTTTAGCCATTCTCTCCGTTTCCCCTGCTGCGATGGGGAGAAGAGTCCACGAGCACTTTTCTTGTCGCCTGCCTCCTCCTAATTCCCGGTAATTTATCCCGTATTAGAAGTCCCTTATGGAAGAATGGCCCAAGATCCAACACCTGCTATGCAAATAGCAGCAAATCCCCCCAGCCCCGCAGCGGGGCGGTGGGGACCTGCGTGCTGCCGGTGGTCCCACAGCATCCTCCCCCAGCCACAAAACTCCATACCCAGAGCTGGGGGGAGACCTTGAGAGCCCCCCCCGAGAGCTCAGGCTCAATTTCATCCCACCGTTACGGTGCTTCAATTCTTCCAGGTTATCTTTATTGCAGTTAAAAGAAAATAAAAATAAAAGCCACTCCGAAGCGGAATTATTGATAGCAAAGATGTAAAAGAAAACCTGAGCATCTCAGCATGTAGTTAAGCTTCCTGCTTTACACAGTGTTGGGGAGGATTTCATCCACAGAGCGGTCAATGAATTTTCTTCCTTTCTTTTAGGATAAGTGTTCTAGCTTCAATTAACAAAATACAAATCAACAAAAGAGGGGGAATTGTGGGCGGGAGAAGTGGGGGGAGAGAAGAAAAACCTCTCGCACAATAAGGTGGGGGGGAGAAAAAGGGCTTATTTCTCAGAGGTGACATCCTAATCTCGTTTTTCCCAGTTAATGTGGTAGCTGGGAGGCTGGGGAAGTGCCAGGCAGGGACTGTGCCCCGGTAGCATAACCACATTGAGAGGGTTTGGCCCTTTTCCTTGGGTGATTTCAATTAGGGGTGTTGAACTGTCAGGAAACCAGTCAAACCCCTGGGCACCTGTGCTCCCCGCGTGCTGAAATCGGGGGAGACGGCACCGCTGCGCGAGGACCCTGCACAAACCCCTCCATCCCCACGCTTTCTTCCCGTGGCCCTTTACCATGATGATCTATTTCCCAGCCCTGAGCACTTGACTGACACTCGGGCTATTATTCGGGGAGATAGATTGTTTGGCCTGAAGATGCATTGTTTGGGCTCCTCATAAAAGAAACAAGTTAAATGCCACAGCTACCACACACAAAAATGACTCCTTCTGGCCATAAAACCAGTGGGACAAGGAAGTGGTTGTAGGAGTCAAACATAATTGATGCTCAGAAAGATGTTATAAATAATCTGCGCTGAGTCCTCTCTCATGTGCCTCAAAACACAGAAAGTGGCGCTTTTTTTTTTTCTTTTTCTCTTTATCTCCCCTTGAATTCAGGAGCATAATACACCGTGAGCACCAATAATTGATGTATGTTATAATTCTTCATTACCCTATCAGTAGTCTGGGAAAATTGGAAGAAAAGAAAATGCCAGAAAGTTATGGTAAAACTTAAGATGCGACAGAAGTAGCTTTCTTTGCTCATGCTGTGAGTGTTTGAATAAGAAGAATGTCCTTGCACTGTAACAAGCTAAAAGAATGAGGAAGACAAAGGATTTCACGAAAAAGGTTTAGATAGAAGACAAGGCAAGTGAAACTGAAAGGAAGGAAAAAAAACCATTTACAATGGAACAATGCGTGTACTAATCGCTTTGATATATTATACAAACCCAAAGACCCAAAACATTGTGTAATTATTTATAAATGACTTCTCTACTCCTGTGTATAATACCGAAGAAAGAATAAAACTGCAGGCTACTCTCTAAACTATTTCTAAATAGACCTAGCTCAAAAGGAAGCAGAAGTGTTTGGAAAAAAATAATTAATGGTTGATTTTATGGTTGTCTCATTAAAACATTTTAATTACAACAAACAAAATACATTTGTGCTTGCAAGGAACAATCCTTTACCTACTTGCTCCCCCACCCATTCCAAGAAGAAGAGGAAAAAATGTTACATCACATTAAAAACCTGAAAATAAAACATTGCTGCTATTTTTGCGCAGCAGCCGGGAAGGGTTAAGCCTCTTGAGAGGTTTCATCTTCTCCAGGCCAGGACCCCTGCAGTACTCAGGGTCCCTTTATGTGATGCCCCCGCACCCCCTGCATCCTCAGGCCTCAAGCCAGCCGCAAGCAGGTAGATGTAGATGAGGCCAAATCCAAAGATGAAGCCCCTGAGTTGCTCCCAAGGTGGTTTCCCCACAGGAGGATTGGCTCCTGCTCCAGAAAGGGTTAACACTACCTCCATGCAGGCTGAGATCCTTTACAAATATTGGACTTCCAGAGCTGCCCATTAGTCTGCAGCCGAGGCATGAACACCTGAACCCTCCAGCAGCCTCAGGCTGGGAGCTGTAAGCTGACTCCTGCCCAAGGGGTTGGTCCCAAGGGCACGGCACCTTATGTCCATCCCTACACGTGCAGTCCAGCCACGGCACTGGCCCTTGCTGCACCTCCATCCCCAGCCTGGGCTCTGCACTGTGCCCACACAAGCACAGGGCAGCCCCATCGACCCGTTTTCCACTCTTCTGTTTCCAAAATTCCTGCTGCATCTGCTTGGGCATCCCCAGGAGTGAGCTAGGACAATCCTCCCTTCACTTCTGCAAGGCGCTGACTCAAGCTTTTTGCTTGCAGGGTGATGGCATAGCCGCCAGCCACGTCTCCTCCCCCCCTCCCAGTTCAAAGCATCTTCTGCAGAGAGCTCTGCCTTCTTGCTCTAGCCATGCTTTCAAACAATGAGGGAGCAAAAAGTAGTGGGAGGTTTAAACTAGGTATTAGGTGATACTACTTCCCTGAAAAGGTTGTCAGCAGTGGAACAGGCTGCGCAGAGAGGTGGTGGAGTCAACATCCCTGCAGCTCCTTAAAAGACATGTGAATATGGCACTTAAAAGAAATGGTTTGGTGGTGGGCTTGGCAGTGTTAGGTTTACAGTTTGACTCAATGATCTTAAGGTCTTTTCCAGCCTAAATGATTCTGTGATTTTCCTGGCTGATACATTGTTTTGACACTCATCCCAACATCAGTTTAAGCCTTCATGTACTAATCCAACAAAGCACGGAGTTTGGTGAGTTGTGTTGGTGTGCATCTTAAGCCTTAAAAACAGAAATCAGCACCTCCAGTTCCTCTGAGGCACCTTCCAGTTGCGGGAGCAGTTCTGCTGTGAACCACTCATTCCCATGCCTGAAGAGAAGAGTGATGTTAAAACTGCTCTAATGATGGTAATTCTGGTCAGTTTTGAAATATGAGGCTGATATGTAACGTGGAGCTTTATTTGCCTTTACAAGGTACAATGAACACCAGGGAATGGGTTTCTTTTCATGGATGAGCTTTTCCTTGCTGGAAATGGTGCATTCAGAGAGCAGGGCTGAGCACCAGCAACTTTCATTGCAAGCACTACCAGCCCCAACAGCCTTTCCTCTGCCTTTACTTACTAATTCCTGCTTTTTCTGCCATCCAGCTGTGAGCAACACCCAACACACAACATCTCTACACGAAGGAGCAAGCTTCATGCTCAGGGCCCCACCAAGAGATAAACATGACACGTGGAAATGAGCCCACAACAGTTTGCTCTGATTCCAGATGAGCAGTTTGCCATCTGCTACAGTGAATGTGGACCCAATCCAGTCGTGGTTTTATGGTTTCTACAATAAAGAAATGCCATTTGAATTTTTTTCCCCTCTTTTTTTGTTTAAGTTCTGTAAGGTGTCTCAAAGCAAATGGTAAAATATTTCTAGGAAGCCTCCTTAGAGCTCAAAATATGAAACTAATAACATCGACAAGTCCCTAAGAGCCTGACTGCACTTACATCAAGGTAGAAAAGTTAATATCCAAGGCTAAAAATCAGAGTAAGACCATCAGAGAGATGCTGAAAACACACCCTGTGTTCCTTGAAATCAAAAGTCCTGTTTCATTTGGGGATTTTATGGCTTCTCGATCCCAGAAAACCTCACAAAACTTTAGCAGGCGACTTCCATCGTAGCAGGTCCATAAGGTATAAGAGCTATTATCTGTGTCCGCTGAATAATTTATCTGCAAAATTAGTAGACTGCCTGTGATAGAACTGGTTGAATTATTCATCGGGAATAAATTATCCAAGATATTTAGCACTTCTTTCTGTTTGCGAAGGCTTCCTGAAACAATTCTGGTTCTGTGAATGCATTCGTTATTCATAAGTACGCAGTGAATAGATTATGCAAACAAATTTCAGCCTGTGGGTTGTTTGTGAAACATTCACTTCAGGTCTGGCTATTCAGGGCTGTGACTGATCACGGAGACACATGGTGCTCTCTCCCCTCCTTGATTGGAGCACAAACTTTTAAAACAAGAGAATAACAAATGACAAACTGCAAATGATGGATAAGGACTAATGAATAATGCACTTTCACCGCAAACTTTCAGACAAGTGATGGGTTGTGCCAAAGTCTGTGAAACTCTAGGGAATCATAAACATTTTAATGAATAAACTATTGACTGCTCAAAGACACCTAAACAAAAGACAATAAAAGTGTTGCAGACAACACCGGAGTTCATATCGCTATATACAAGATGCACGTTGACTAAAGTTTAACTTTTTTTGCCATATGCTTCCTTAATCTTTACATTTTGGTCCTTTCTCCTGCTTTCTGCTGGAAAATCCACCACCAATCGCTGCCTGCCGACCGAGGCCTCTCATCGTGTCGTCACTTAAGGACACGAGTAACTCAATGAAGTGGAACTACTTAGCACAGAAAGTCATTTATGGATACACGGGCCCTAAAAACATCAGCCTGATTGCAGGTCGGGTGATGGAGTGAGCTCAGGCCCTCCCGTCAGGCCCCGTCGCTAGGCCTGACGTGGTTATATGGCACATGGAAGGTCTGTAGCCACAGAAAGATGTTACAGAAAGCAGAAAGGGAGCTGATCCCGCAAGCTTAGCCAGTGGAAAACTGCTTCGAGTTTGAGACTCGTTAATATTCATCACCCAGGGCTTTCTGGATTGCTCACTTCAGTGCGTGATCCTCTTGGCACAAAGAAGGTTGGTTGTGGCAGTTCGCTGGATCATCTCAAAATGAGGAGAGTGAAAACCAGAAAGAATCTCTCTGGTAGCAAGATCCTCTCTCAGGTCCAAGTCCAAAAGTGGTTGCTCTGAACTTAAAATGCGAAGATAAAGACAAATTACACTGTCAATTTTCCCTGTTCATCAAAGGCATAGCGGAAAATCTCAAGAGTGGGAATTAATCTACATTTAATATATGGGGAAATCTTATAAATAAATGCGAGTTTAGGCACGGAGGTCTAAAAATATCTGCTGATGGGAGGGTGAAACTGAAAACCTTCCAGAGTGAGAAGTACCTGAGGGCTGGCAATGAGGCTTCCAAAGAGCCCCGAGAGGCAGGAGCAAAAAGCCTGATGACAGATGTTTTAGCCACTTACAAAAGTGAGGCTCCCCAAAGTGTTAAACCGTGATACCTGCACACTTTCTGAGGATTAGCAGTGGCAGTGTGAACTTTAATCAAGCCGGCGTAGCTCTAATTTTTTTATCCAGAGACAAAGAATCGTCCAGACCAATTGGCAACTGCTGAAGTTTGTGAAACAAGTGTAATTTGGAATTTTTAACTTTCTGAGCACCTGCTGAAAGTTTTATCGTTTCAGACTGCGTCACTTTGATGAGGAATCACAGGAGAAAGAGAATAAAACTAAAGGGAATAAAACAACTAGAGGACAGGGGAGATATGTGGGTGTCCTGGGGAGAGAACACGGAGCTCCCATCACTGTGCAGCGGGCAGGGAAACGGGAGAGGAGAGGGAAGATGAGAAACGGATGGGGAATAATGAGGAGAAAGGGAATAAAACTAAAGGGAATAAAACCACAGGGAATAAAAAAGGAAGGGGCACAGTTTCGGAGGTTGAGGAAACAATGCGAAAGGAGGTTGTGGAGAGGAGGGAGCTGGGCTCTTCTCCCAAGTGACAGGGGACAGGACAAGAGGGAATGGCCTCAAGCTCCACCAGGGGAGGTTCAGGCTGAACATTAGGAAAAAATTCTTCACAGAAAGGGTCATTGGGCACTGGCAGAGGCTGCCCAGGGAGGGGGTTGAGTCCCCTTCCCTGGAGGGGTTTAAGGAACAGGTGGATGAGGTGCTGAGGGCCATGGGTTAGTGATTGATGGGAATGGTTGGACTCGATGATCCGGTGGGTCTCTTCCAACCTGGTGATTCTATGATTCTATGAAAACAACTAAAGGAGAGGGGAGATACGTGGGCGTCCTAGGGGGAGAACACAGAGCTCCCATCACTACGCAGCCCGGGCTGGGAAAGGGGAGAAGGGAGGGAAGGTGGGAAATGGAAAGGGAAGAACGAGGAGAAAGGGAATAAAACCCAGGGAATAAAACCACACGGAATAAAACCACAGGGAATAAAAACACAGGGAATAAAAACACAAGGAATAAAACCACATGGAATAAAGAAAGGAAGGGGGAAAGTTTCGGAGGCTGATGCGAAAAGTTAAGCAGAAGCGGGGACTAACCCCCCTGCTCGGCGGTTCCCCGGTGCCCCTCGCCCCCCTGTCCTTCCCCCCCCCCCCCCCCCCCCCGGCGCTCCCCGGGGGCGCGGCAGATGCGCGGCTGCCCGCGGTAATTGCGGGCACGCTCCGGCGCACGGGGCCGACCTGCCGCCTCGGCGCGGCCCCGCGGGGCGGCCACGGGGCCATTGTCCGCCCGCCGCTATAAGAGCGGCCGCCGCGCCGTCGTGTGCCAAAGCCGCCGCTCACACGAGCGGATCGCAGCCCGCACCACTTCAAACACAAGGGCGGGCGCGTGGCCCCCCGCCCCGCCTTTCCCCGGCGCTCCCGGCCTCGTTTTTTTCTTTCCCACTTTTTTTTTCCTCCTTTTTCCCCTCCATTTTGCCTCCTTTTATTCCCTCTTTTTAGTTTTTCTCCTTTTTCCTCCTTTTTATCTCTTTTTCCTCCTTTTTATCTCTTTTTTCCTCCTTTTTATCTCTTTTTTCCTCACTTTTATCTCTTTTTTCCTCACTTCTATCTCTTGTTTCTCCCTTTTCTTACTTTTTCCTCCTTTTTAGTTCCACTACTTTTTCTTTTTCCCTCCTTTCCCCCCTTTTATATTTTCCTCCTTTTCATTTGTCCCTCCTTTTAATTTTTCCTCCTTTTAGTTCTTCCTCCTTTTCATTTTTCCTCCTTTTTATTTTTTCCTCCATTTCATTCTTTTCTCCTTTTTATTTTTTCCTCCTTTTCACTTGTTCCTCCTTTTCACTTGTTCCTCCTTTTCAGTTTTTCCTCCTTTTCATTTTTTCCCTCCTTTTTATTTTTTCTCCTCTTCTTTCCCCTCCTTCTCTCCCCCCTTTTTTTGTCCTTTTATTTTTTTTCCCTCCTTTTCTTTTTTTTCTCCTTTTTTTCCCCTCCTTTTTTTTTCCTCCTTTTTTTCCCTCCTTGTTTTTTCCTCCTTTTTTTCCCTCCTTTTGTTTTTTCCTCCTTTTCTTTTTTTTTCCCCTTAACCACCCTCGGAGCCAGCCCTTCCTCCCCCGTGCAGCGGGAAGCTGTGGCTTTTTCCCTGCCTGTCACACCGCTTCTCGCTTCACGGCATCCCCGGGAGCGCCTTTCCATGTGAGTACGGGGGATGCCGGCACCTGCGCGGCGCTGCGCCGCCGGGCCAAGCGCTCCCACACCTCCACCCCTCCCTCTCTCGCGTTTTATTCCCTCTCCCCCCAGCTTCTTCGCACCTTCCCTCCCCTTTCCCTGCCGGGGCTGCGCAGTGACGGGAGCTCCGTGGTGACGGGAGCTCCGTGGTGATGGAGCTCCGTGTTCTCCCCGCAGGATGCTCGCGGAGCTCCCCCTTTCCTTTATTTGTGTTTTATTCCTTATCTCCTCGTTATTCCCCATCTGCCTCCCATCCTTCCCCTTCCCTCCCTTCTCCCCTTTCCCTGCTCCGCTGCGCAGTGATGGGATCCCCGTGATCTCCCCCCAGGATGCTCGCGGAGCCCCCCTTCCTTTAGATTTATTCCCTTTCCCCCCGTTTTATTCCCTTTCCCCCCGTTATTCCCCATCCGTCTCGCCCCCTTCCCCTTCTCTCCCTTCTCCCCTTTCCCTGCTCCGCTGCTCAGCGATGGGATCCCCGTGTTCTCCCCCCAGGACGCTCGTGGAGCTCCCCCCTTCATTTAGATGCGTTTTATTCCTTTTCTCCCCATTATTCCCCATCCGCCTCCCACTCTTCCCCTTCCCTCCCTTCTCCCCTTTCCCTTCTGGGGCTGCTCAGTGTCGGGGTCCCCGTTCTCCCCCCAGGATGCTCGCGGAGCTCCCCCCTTCCCATAGACGCGTTTTATTCCCTTTCTCCCCGTTATTCCCCACCCGTCTCCCATCCTTCCCTTTCGCTCCCTTCTCCCCTTTCCCTCCTGGGGCCGCTCGGTGACGGGATCCCCGTGTTCCCCCCCCTCCCCCAGGATGCCCGCGGAGGCGGCGAGCAGCGGCGGCCCCGCGGAGCCCCGGGAGCGGCGCAGACGGCGCGGGCGGGCGCGGGCGCGGACCGAGGCGCTGCTGCACACGCTGAAGCGGAGCCGGCGGGTGAAAGCCAACGACCGCGAGCGGAACCGCATGCACCACCTCAACGCCGCCCTGGACGAGCTCCGCAGCGTGCTCCCCACCTTCCCCGACGACACCAAGCTCACCAAGATCGAGACCCTGCGCTTCGCCTACAACTACATCTGGGCTCTAGCCGAGACGCTGCGCCTGGCCGAGCAGCGTCTCCCGCCCCCCCCCAGCCCCGGCAGCGACGCGGGGTCCTGGCTCTCCAGCGCATCCCCGGCCGCCCCCTCCCTCTGCGCCTCCGGCTCCGGCCCCAGCAGCCCCGCCACCTCCGAGGACTGCGCCTACGCCCCCGCCGACCCCCTGCGCATCTTCCGCGGGCTGCCCCTCCCCGCGGCCCCCGGCGCTCCGTGCCGCTAGGGCAGCGCCCCCCTCGAGGGGGGAGGAATAGGGGGGGGCGATTTCTCCTCCCGTTGCACTTTTCAGCCCCCCCCCCACCACCACCTCCGTCCCTTTCCCCCTCCTCCCTCCCCCTCCGAAAACGGGGAAGAAAAGCGACAGATTTGCTGCCGCGGACGAGGTGAAAAGTCAATTTTACAATTTGTAGCTCTCCGGCGAAGAGAAACGAGCATGAAAATTTGGTTTGAACGCCCTGACAATGCCGTGAAAAGGCTTAAAGGGGAAGGGGGGGGGGGGACCGATGCGGCGCGGGGCGCGGCGCGGGGCTCAGCGCATCCCTCCGGCTCAGCCCCTCCCGGCGGGGGGACCCCAGCACCCGCCCCGATGGGACCCGGGGGGACGAGCCGGGGGGGGGCTCATGCATTATAGATGCTGACCCCCGGCGCGGGGTTTGCTTTAGAGCAGGAGCACACACGGGGTATTCAGCCACGGGGGCCAGATAGCGCTTTAATTTATTCAAGATGTTCATTCATATGAAAATTGTATTTTTGTACATAAAGAGCTTTATTCTATTATTATGCCTCTTATCAAAGTGGGTTGTTGTTTTTGGGTTTGGGTTTTTTTTAATAAGAAATTGTGCTTTACCCTGTAAATAAAATTTTTAACGTTTTTACTGAATTTCAGCAGTGCCTCTGGAGTTTTGTTCCTTACTCTCAGGGGTTTTTGCTCCTCAGTGGAAGGGAAGGGCTCGCCCCAAGGTGACAGTAAGCACAGGCCAAGCCATGATTTCTCACATCACACTGGCCACAGACACGTGTGGCTACCTGCAAACATCAGCTGGCCTCTGACTCTCAGAGAAGGGATTAGACATCTGTCCAGGATATGAAGGCAGAGAGCAGCAGCCAAGCAGAGAAACCAGCAGCTTTGGTGTTCAGGGCCATGGGAGTTGGAAGGTGTCAGGGGATTTGGGGTAAGGAGAGCACAGTGCACCCTTCAATAGGGTATGGAGCTCACATCTTTGCCTGAACTTGCAATGTTGGGAGAACCTGGCTGGCATGAGCTGTTCCTTTTCCCCAAGTCACACAGAAGCTCTTCCTGCTCACTCCCGTGCAAGTGAAGGGAAAGATGGCTGGAGGTGCATTGCACAGGCTTGGTGCCAGCCCTGGGCCACCTGTGGCTCTCAGCTAGAGAATGGGGGGGTCAAGAGGGGCCCTCACCTCCACCAAATCTGCTCCACTGCTGTGAAGCCCCGACCTTTCTTTCCTCTTGCATTTGTGTGCGATGAGGGAAACCTCTGTCCCCCCAAATCTGATCTTGCTGGAGGGCTTCTGTGCTTCTCATCTCCATCCTCCCCATCCTCAGCACTGCTCAACACCCCCATATCACACTAGGTGCACAGACACTTAAAAGTAACGGGTTCATGCTCTTTGCCCTGTTTTATGGAGGGAATGAGGCAGCTCAGCCATGTCTCTCCAGCCAGCTCCAAAATGCTGGTGAATCAGAGCTGTATGGACAGTTAACGGGGTGTTTGTGGGGAAAGGATGAGGATGCTTGGATAGATGGTGTTGTGCAAATCCAAATAAGTCAGCTTCTACACATCTTGAATGGGACAGCCCAGGGTTAGTAAAATGAATTGGCTTTCATTTGCCATGCCTCGGTTTCCCGTCTGTAAAACTGGTATATCACCGCCCCCCTGCGTCATCAGTGAATTTAATTATTTCATTAAGCAGAGTTTTCACATCACTCAGTTGCTCAGGACTGCTATAAAAGCCCAAGATGATGTTCAGTCTTCAGGACATGATCATATACTGTGCAGGAAAAAAGGCAGAGGGAAAACACTGAAAATATCAGGCAAAACACCAAGAAGCTGTTCATTACACAGGCAGAATCTGTGCCTGAAAGTCAACCCTTCTGTGTAATGAAGCAGGTGGATATATGATCAAAAATATTACATGGGGACACATAATTGCCACAGAATGAGAAGGAGAGGAGGTGAATTAAGACTACAGAGACATCTCAGTGTCAGCATTTCCTTCTTTTAAGTGCCTAAGTCTGCAATCTTTGTACATCTAACACAGTTTTCATTCGCTTGCCTATTCACACACACATCCAGCTCTTTCTCAGTGAGTGTAAATGCTGAAAAGGAAATACTATTGCTTGGAAATCCTAACAGCAGCATAATACTTCTATTAATTAAAGGTACCAGCAACCAGTATAGGCAAGGTCCTTAATGATGTCCTGTTAAATAAAAGAGATTTGTGAAATCTAATTCTGGCAGTAACAGGTCTTGATCTGTGACGCAGTGAAGCTTTGCTTGCACCTGCCCTTGAAAGCCAGGAGGTTTTGTATGGAGTAGCCTCCAGGGGCTGAAATTTAGTACAGTCCGTGGAGACGGAAGGTCATCTAAAGTCACTGGGTCCCAAGACACTGGACTTCAATCTCAAAGAAAAAAAAAACTCCACAAAACTTCAAAAATATCCTCTATTCTTTTGTGTTTTCTTAGCTGCGAGCAGAGATCTGTGGACATTAATGCAGTGTATAAAGACCATACATCTAGCAGGACTCGGCGTATGATGTTAATGTTCCTAATGGGCAATGAAAGCTGCAAACTGCGTGAGGATACAATTAGATTCATACATTAACATGAGTCAGAGAACAGTTTTTCCCCCGAGCGATGATAGGTTCAGACATAGTTGAACAAATCTGCCGCCGGGACAGATGGAATGCCTATATTCAGAGGCTGCAGTACCAACTTGCACCCCCATTTACAACCGTGGGGTTTGTATTTTTTTTTTTTTTCATCAAAAGAATAGTTTGCTGAAGTGACAGGGAGCTGGAACAGGCTTCCCCGACTGCAAACAGGTGGCTTTTCCTAATTGCACAAAAATCACTTCCTTTAATAAGTAGGAC
Organism: Phaenicophaeus curvirostris; assembly: GCF_032191515.1. Classification (NCBI taxonomy): domain Eukaryota; kingdom Metazoa; phylum Chordata; class Aves; order Cuculiformes; family Cuculidae; genus Phaenicophaeus; species Phaenicophaeus curvirostris. Next base: position 3,484,114 of record NC_091406.1, on the reverse strand, counting down.
AGGAAAAAAAATAGGTGAACTAAATGCTAGGGCTGATGAAATCCTTGGTAAAATTTTTGGAAATGTCAGGTAGTTACATGCTACATAAATTCCACAAACAGGCATCGATCTCAATCCCACCAAAACTAGTGGCAAGACCATTAGTTTTAGAAATAACTGAAATCCCTTGAATTTTAATTTTGGCACCACATTATGTGTATGTATACACATTTCATCACCTAAAACGTGGGACCAGGTGTTCCCTGAGGTCCTCTCCAACCTGGCATTCTATGATTCTATGATTTTTTTTCCGTTTTGTCTACTGACAGGTGTTAGGAATCCTTTATCCTTGCTGGATCCAAGCAAACACCTCTGGGGCATGCAAGCATTAGGGACCCTCTGCCAGGAGGTTCTGCAAATCCTTAGGTCTCACTCAATTCCTTTTTTAGTTAGGAGCGAAAGTCTGAGATGGCCCCATAGATAGGGCATCCTTGCTGGCTGGGAAACCTGCTTCCAGCACAGACTTTTTCAAAACACAACTGAGATTATCCTACTTTCTTTCTGCTTTACTGTGGGGAAACAGCCAACTACCAGCATCAAGATGCTCATGTGCTCTGGGAACAGGGCCCACCACAGCCTGACAGGGCTAGGGTGACTCTGTCCCAGCCTTTCCCAACTGATCTGAAACTCTAGAGAGCCTCTGCGAATTGCCTGTGCTCAAAAAGTAAGCAAATAGCTGTGAATCCAAAATTCTGCACAGGTTTTAGGCAACAAGTATTTTCAGTGATTTCGATGCCACGCTTGCTGTCATCCCTGCTGGGGTGAGACTCAAAACAAGGCTTGGGGTTTCTTTATTAACAAGAGCATCTTCAGGATTTTCATTATTGGGTGTCAATCTGTTGTAGATTTGGATTTTATTCCGTACATGATCTGTAAAATACAATCTGTGCTACTACCTGTGAGCACATGAAATTTAAGACTATAATTATAGATCTCTGAGGCTCAAATGCTCCATTAAGACTGATTTGTATAGTAGGCAGAGATTACCAGAACAGGAGCAGGTGAGAACTAATTTTCAGGAGCCTTTTTTATTGATGGCATATGCGATTAAAAGAAATCATCTGGAGAAGCAGAGCTGTTAAGGACCAAGCAGATTTACTGACTGTGCTGCACGTGAGTGCTGCAGGATGGAGATGGCAAAATACTGCATAAAATACTTCCAAATAACACTTTGCTGAACTTTTATAGACTTCAAAATTAGCTGACTTATTAAAGCCAGTTTTATGCCCAGTAGCCCAGTAATAGAGCCTATGATCAACTAATCCCTTTATTCTTTTCCTCCTGAACCAAAAGGCAATAAAGGTCAGTATGAAAAAACACTGAAGATATCACAGATATCGTAGAGCCATGATGTAGTAACAAATCCTTTTAAAAGGCCTCTGGGACCCAGCCCCGTTATTAATCTCCAGGGCAATGAGGAGTGTAAGGCTGAGCTGAGGGGGTGAAATAGCTGAGCCCCCTGGAAACAGGGTTTTCCTCCCCGCTGCCTCCCTGCTGGGGTTTCTGTCCTGTCAAGAGGGATGGCAAACGGTTCACGTGAGGCATTGTTGGTGCCAGATCAAGGCTCCGCATGCCGAACAATGCTGCTCTATTATCATCAGGGGATTTTTTTCAGTTGTCAGTTGTCTGGTTTAAGATCCACTAGACAAGAGCAAATAGACTCTTCCCAATGGATAATGCACAGAAATGCTGATGGCACAGCACTCGTCGTTATTCAGGGCTCCCACTTTTGCCTCTATTTGACTGTCTCTGCAGCAGCATCTGTTAGTGCCACTCATCTCGCTGTTTGACAATCTCTAATGGCTCGAAAAGGGAAAAGAAATATCACATTAGAGAGGCTGGGCCAGAGATGCCACCCTTCTCTGTGCCATGTGCACAGCTCTGCAGGTACAAACAATGGTTCTCACTCAGCTCCTTCCCCGTTCAACTCATTCACACTCAGTAGGACTTGGGCAAGGGTCAGTAGGACAGAGTGCACAGCATGCTACTGCATAAAAAATTGCTCAAGCAAGACTTTTAGAGGAGGCATTAGCTTTATCCTTTGAGTAACAGTGCATAAATGTCCACATACACTGTCTTGCATGCACTGTGCCAATGGAAGCATCGACATAGAGTTCAGAAAGTGAGTTTTCAGATGCTGTAACTAGAAAGAAAATGCTTAGTGTCTCACTAACATCCCTGCTCTGAGCATATTTGTTCAGTTGTACGATTTAGCCCCCTGCTTCTTTGCTTTCCACCCAGGAGATTCATTTTGCTTTGGAGAAAGACCAGCCTATGCCAGTGCACCGGCTCCTTTCCACTCTTGCTTCATGCCCATGAGATGTGCTTAGTTACGAATTAAAGCTTGTGAGGAGACTGATGCCTCTGTTTCACAAACAGGGATTTGGCAAAGTCCTCAGGACTTCACTGTCTCTTTCTTGGATTATTACATTCTGCACATTCCAGGATAATCTTTTTTTAAACCTGAAGATTTTACAAACTTGCCTTCTAGGAAAACATTTAAAGGTGTCTAATGGAGGTCCAAGCTGATTACGGACCATAATGGTTTGTTGCACAAATAATGGATTAAGTTCCATCTGTAGGAGTTAATTGGACTTAGTTCTACAAACAAATACCTTGTTCTTCTCTCTGCATGGCAGATGTCAGCAATCCTCATAAACTCATACCCAGGAGTATCTCCAGCAGGACTGTCCACAGCAGCATTTGGCATCTATAGCTCAGCACAAACCTGACAGATCCTGGTGCTTCTCCAGCTTGCAGGTTTCCATTGAGATGAAGGCTGAAGAAGCACAACATTTGCAAATATGAAAGATGCAAACCCAAAATCCTATAGGTAAGATGATGTTAGTCCACTTTTGAAGGTGGCACGAAAAGGGACAGATAGCCCAAGAGACTCAGTAGTTTGTCCCTGTCTCTACCATGGGGACCAAGAGATTAAGTGGCCCTTTATGGACATTTCCATTTAGATAAATGAGCCCAAACAGGGAAGGCAAATGTTAAAAAACAAAGGGAGGGAGGCAATATTCCCAGTGTGGTCATATTCATGCGGGATTCCCCATGTTGACCTTCAGCAGAACATACTGAAGAGAGTCTCAAAGGCAGGATCAGAAAGAATAAAAATCACTAGTGGCAGGTAAAGGTTGAACACTGCACTGAAGAGTCGTCCTCCTTGAAAACATTCCCTTTTGTGAGAGCACGTCCTCCTTGGCAAGGCTGCTCTCCTTGTGCAAGAATGGCACGAGGCCTTAGGATGTAACTCTTAACGTGGACCAGAAAAAGCATCTCTTCTGCCCCTGCGATTTTCCAGTTTGATCTCTGGGATTCATAGGAAACAGGCAATATTTATAGATTATTTTGCCCAGAACCTAGAAAAACTAGAGACCTTACCAGTGAAGAGCAACAACTTTGTGCATCTGAGTCAATCCCTTCCCTAAATAACCTGATCTGCTTTTTTATGTTTTGCTCGGCTTTCCCTAAATACAAATGCACAAATTGTTTCTCTAGTTCACTGGTAGGACTATTCAAAACAAAAGAGTTTAACTCCTGAGATAATTTCCTTCCTGAGATTTTCCTTCCTATTTGAGTACCATCTCTCCTGCAGCAAGTCTTTTGTAATCTGAAAGGAAAACCTTTCCTGTCACAACATCAGTAATGGATATTGCTCTCTCAATTACCCATTGCTTCACCAGGAGAGCAACTGATGCGCATCGTGTTTATCCAGCTCACTGAAGTGCTTTCATTATCTAAGAAAAGAGGTTAATTAGTATTTAATCAATCTTTTCACAGGGTACAGTTTCCTCCTCTCCTATTTGAAATCCAAAAAGATGTCAGCTTCCAAAGCCATAATGCCCTCTTGATAAATCAAGTGGCAGTTAATGAGGTCTGTGGTCCCAGGCTACCTGACCTGCCTGGCTGTCACCAGCACGCCTGTCACCTGTGTCACTCTCCCGGGAAGCACTTGTTGAGATGCTGGGAGATGCACAGAGCTGTCTGGGATGCAGGGGAGGGAATTGTCAGCTGAGGGAAGGTGGAGGCAGCTGTGCACACCCCAGACTGAGGTGCATGTGTTCAGTATGTGCTTTCACTTAACCAGGTTTGGAGGAGCCACGAGGTAAATCTCACAGAAACTCTGGAAGGAAACAGATGGGATGGATTCCCTCCTTCCTTCCTTCCTTCCTTCCTTCCTTCCTTCCTTCCTTCCTTCCTTCCTTCCTTCCTTCCTTCCTTCCTTCCTTCCTTCCTTCCTTCCTTCCTTCCTTCCTTCCTTCCTTCCTTCCTTCCTTCCTTCCTTCCTTCCTTCCTTCCTTCCTTCCCTCCCTCCCTCCCTCCCTCCTTCCTTCCTTCCTTCCTTCCTTCCTTCCCTCCTCCCTCCCTTTTTCTCTCTTTTTCTCCCTTTTTCTCTCCTTTTCTCCCTTTCTATCTTCTTTTTCTTTCTAAGGTGGATTTAATGATAACTGAGGAGCTATCCTTGCACCTGTACGGGGCTGAACTTCAGAGGTGAATAAGAGACGCTAATGATGCTTGGTGCCAAATGTTATGGATAATAAAAACATTAGCCCATTTCAAAGAAAGATATGTAGAAGGATGGAGTTTCTTTCATTAGGCAGTAGGTGAATTTTTGTTCTTCCCTGAAAAATTCCAGGAGCAAAACTGAACCTCTCTCTCTCCCCATTTCTACTGCATTGTCCCTGCAGCTCCGCACAGCTGTACGGAAGCTGAACTGTGACTGAGGCAAACACCTATTGACACACAGAAAACTAATTTTGGCCACTCTCAGAAAGGATCTTGGATGAGATACTGGTCCAGGACGGCTGCTCCAGCCACCTAATCTTCCCATCTTAGAAAGGGCCTTGCAGCCCTTGTAGTAATATTTTTTTTTGAGATATTTAAGCAGAGAAAGTGGCCCATGCGTCCATATGCTCGACTCCTTTTGGCTATTGGCCTATTCTCTCCGTTGCCGCTGCTGCTGACAATGAGGGGCTGAGCCACATGCCCTGTGGTAGCCACACTCTGGATTTCTTTCCCTGACTTTGGGAAATTCATTGTCTTTAGCATCGTCTTTAGGTTCAAAGTCCGCTTTCACTCCGTGGGGCGCCCTTTCTAGGTTCATAAAGCTACGTTCAGAAATCCTTGGGCAGACCCAAAGCTGACAAAAGTGTCATTAAATAATGCTGCCCATGAATGAAGCTACCAAAGAAGACATAGTCCAGTTTGCATCTCAGTTACAAGAAGAAAGTGCAATGACAGAGTGAGTAATTGGCTAATTGTCTATACGAGCTCTATTTTAACAGTGCAGTCGTGCGATCGCACCATCTGGGGGGAGCTCGGGGAGGGAGCCCCAGCACACACAAAGCCAGGGTGCGATTCCCGACACACAGGCCAGGCAACTGCCTCCTTCCCAGGCGAGCAGTGGGAGCAACAGCCCCCCAGATATCCTCAAATATGGGCGCAGATGCTGAATATTGAAAAGTGAGGGGTGTGCCAAGCAATTTCTACATTTTTTTGGAATGCATGTTGAAGCTCACCTGAGTTGCATAATGAAGCAACCCAAGTGGCAGCGAACAGTGATATCTAACTGATTGCAAGGCTGCTAATGAGCAGAATTAAACGGGTGATGTCGGATGGGTGGAAGGTGCAATGAGCCAGCATCCCTGGCCCAGGCTTGTGCGAGGTGGCCCTGGTGTGCTTTCTGGGACCTTCAGAAATGATGGCATTTCCCCCTCCTCGACTTGAAAAAGCTGAATTACTGCCTTTGAGTTCCCATCTATTTTCCTCCAAAGTTACCATGAAGCAAAAAAAAGTATAAATCACACTTTTAAGTGGGCCTGGCACTCGGCTCACAAGAAGAAAAAAAAAAAAAAAGAGGTAATGCCATAATGTAAAATAGTTAAAAGCTTATTAGAGCCGTTCAGGGCAGTATGATTTCCACTTTGTTTCAGAACACCCCAAGCCCATCCTTTCATGCTATTGTGAAGGCAGCAATTCAAATCTCCCTTTGTCAGTATGAATGGCCCCTCTTAAAGCTCTTTTATGCCAACATATTCCCTACAGGCATATGCCCTTTAGCTCTATTACTGATTTACCCAAGTATTCAGCCCATACCTTCTGCTTTTCTTTTTCGCTCACTGAAGTTCCACATGACACGAGCTGCAGCCTCTGCTTTGGTGCCTGCCCCACACCCCAGTCGGGATGCTGCTGTCCCCTCCGCTATCTATCTCACCAGGAAAAGCCACACACACAAAAAAAAAAGTAGAACTAACAGAGAAGACTTTTCAAATGATTGATTTTTCTCCCCCCTCCCCAGCTCCCTCCCTCCTTTCCATCCATCCCGACATTTGTTAGCACAAACAAACGAGGGTATCTACCTCCCCTCCACCCCAGCCGAAGGGGGAAAAGAGCCCTTGGAGGCTTTGAGGGGGGAAAAATGCGAGTGTAAAAAACGCAAGTGGGCCTATTACCTCTACTTACCCTAATTAGACTTGCTTTGAAGGGCTATTCAGAGATTTTTGAAAGGCTGTCCTCTCCCTGCATCTCATTGTGCAATGTTTGCAGAGACATTTGCATCTGTTTGTGCTGCTGAAAATAGCACGGGATGCTTTCAAGAAAGCAAAGCCACCTCCGAGCCCCTCCGCCCCAAATCGCAATGGATGCTTTCAAGAAAGCAAAAGCCACCTCCGAGCCTCCCTCCACCCCTCGAGGGCTGCGGCAGTCGAGGTATGCGAGGGGGGACACCCCGGTTCCAAGGGTTTCAGGGTTCTCGGCCGGTCCCTATTTAAACAATTCCCTTTAACAATGCAATTTTAGGCATAAAATCTGCTAACTAGATTAAATCCAGATGACACAGGGTGCAGAAATGGGAAGGAAAAAAAGAAAAATCAACGCTAAAGCAAACGGTCGGCAGTCTAACAGGATAGAAAGTGTGAAATCCATGCAGAGCTAGAGAGAATAGCTGGCAGAGCAGCCCGGGCTTTCATACGCATATGGCCTTGACCATTTGACTCTGGTCCCATTGAGGTGATCAGCTGGAGACGTGAAGGGGCATCTCTGGCAACACACCAGTCCCCCCAGCTCCTTGAAGAAAGCTCAGGAAATAAAGCTGCATCAAGGTGATTGATAGTAAACATTTTGTAATTTGGAGGGATTAAACTTGCGGGATGATCTTGATCAGGTTCTCAAGGCGTTGCCAGAATGCAATTACATTAGAATAGCCGCTGCTGGGTCGCTGCTGGCAGAGCCACAATATCCGCCAAAGAAAAGGGGGTGTGAATGGGACAAAAGGGTTAATTTGAATACGTGCTGAAAGGCTTGGAGGTGGACGAGGAGCTCTGCAAGGACTTCATCAGGAGCCATGAGCAGAAGGAGACGGTCCTGCGAATACAGAGGGGGAGAGGAGAGGATGTAAAGCAGGCTTGGAAAGGGAGAAGAGTTAAAAAAAAAAAAGCAGGGGAAAAAAAAAAGCCCCCACAAAGCTCAAACTGCTTCTCTCTTACTTTGCCCTTGGCTACGCTTTAGGTGGATTAATCACAGGGGGAAAAAATGGGATAAAACAACGGAATAAAAGTTGTCTTCTACCCTGTCTGTCCTGGGCTGCAGAGGGGCTGATCCTGCCCCGCTGGCACATGGAGAGCACTGGCCTCTGCCCTGGCCACCCAGCCCCTGGTAGGGCCACCTGTCTGGAAGCTGCAAGTCCCACGGTCTTTTTACGAGGGAGACCCAATATTGTTACCTGTACAGTTATGCCACCAGCACGTTGTGGGTTTTATCAGATTAGAGTCCACCAAAAATGCTTAGCGGGAATTAAGCGTGCAAATCCACTCGGCCTGGCCGGGGACAATGCACTCCCTCATGCTGGTGGAATTCTCCTGCTAGCTCAGGCACCCATGACATGGGCTTTTCCGCTCATCTTTTTAGCCTTTAAACACACACTGGCATCTGGAAAATTCTCCTGTGCACGGGCCAGGCTTGGATGCGCTGGGTGGGCTGCGACGGGGCACATCCCACCTCTCCAAGGTGATCATAGAATCATAGAATCACCAGGTTGGAGGAGACCCACCAGATCATCGAGTCCAACCATTCCCATCAAACACTAAACCATGTCCCTCAGTGCTTCGTCCACCCTTCCCTTAAACCCTTCCAGGGAAGGTGACTCAACCCCCTCCCTGGGCAGCCTGTTCCAGTGCCCAATGACCCTTTCTGTGAAGAATTTTTTCCTAATGTCCAGCCTAAATCTCCCCTGGCGGAGCTTGAGGCCATTCCCTCTCATCCTGTCCCCTGTCACTTGGGAGAAGAGGCCAGAACCCTCCTCTCCACAACCTCCTTTCAGGTAGTTGTAGAGAGCAATGAGGTCTCCCCTCAGCCTCCTCTTCTCCAGGCTAAACACCCCCAGCTCTCCCAGCCGCTCCTCATAAGGCCTGTTCTCCAGCCCTTTCACCAGCTTTGTTGCTCTTCTCTGGACTCGCTCCAGAGCCTCAACATCCTTCTTGTGGTGAGGGGCCCAGAACTGAACACAGGATTCGAGGAGCGGCCTCACCAGTCCGAGAGCAGGAGAATAAGCTCCCTGGACCTGCTGGTCACGCCGTTTCTGATACAAGCCAGGATGCCATTGGCCTTCTTGGCCACCTGGGCACATCCCGTTGTAGCACCTATTTAAGGAGGGAGGAGGTGTCCTGCGCCACGCCAGAGGTGCTGCGAAGAGCAGGATCAGAGCCTGACGCTGAGCAGCAAGGCTGGAAACCAAGTCGGGATGGAGAACACAGGTGGTGGGAGCCCAGGTTACAAGAGAGGGGATGGGAACACGAACCCATCGCTGCCGGCTTGTGATTTATGGCACACCTCACACTCTTTGGGGCTCCCCGCGCAGTGGCCACAGGCTGAGTGGAGATGTCACTGTCTCGGTTAGGCAGAAAGCAGCAGCTGGGCACAGGCTTGAGGACTGGCAGGGCCAGGCAAGGGTGGTGACCCCCAACACCCCAGGTCAGCCCCAAGCTCCTGGGGTGGGGGGATGTGGCTGTTTGTATAAGGGCTCCTCCCTGCAGGAAGCCACAAACCGGGATCGAGTGTCCTCTCTCGGGCATTAAAAACTGTTCAAAGGGAGGCGCTGGCTGTGCATAAGCACAATGGTAGTGACCCAGCCTGCTTACTCCCCTGCTGCCCCTGCTCCCAGCCCCAGAGGGTGCCAGCCCCCAGGACAGTGCCAGCCCAAGGGACAGCACCAGCCTGGCCATCTGACCCACACGTTGTTGATTATAGACCCTGAGGAGGGGAGGATCAGGGCTTGGCATCCTCCATGGCACAGGGACCTGGGCTGCTCTAGCCCCTTTCTAACATTCCAAACTCCAAATGAAGTTTCAGCATTTTCTGGCCTGAGACACAAGTAGGATTTGGCTCTGCTTTTTTCTTTTGGGACGTACGGATACAGCATGTAACCTCCACACTGATCTCTGCCACCACATCATTAAGCACTCCTCAAAAGCAAAACAAGCCTATTTTCCTTTTATATTTAGAAATGCAGAACCCACAGGGAAACCCACTTTCCATCACCTCCTCACAGCTTGCTCAGCCAAACCTAAAGCAGAGACAGCGCAGCTGTAGGAGCCCAAGGATCTCCAGAAACCCCACCAGCAGTGAGTTTTTTGGGGTGGCTTTGCCTGGCAGCACGTGTGCCTGTGTTTTCTCCCTGGCCGTCCCTCACTGCCAGTTTGGGGAGGGTTTTTTTTTCCACTGGGTTTTTGTTTCCTTTGAGAGCACCCCGTGTTTGTGTTGCTCTTTCTCCGCGACACAATGCGCCTCTCCATTTCCTCGGCCGGGGGCTCGCGCAGGCGTCAGATCTCGGCAGAGCAAAGTCGCAGGGGTCGCGGGTCACCCGAGGGCATCGGGGACAGACAAAGTCTCTTCAGCCACTAATGTAAGCCAGGGTAGCAGCGCGCTGAAAGCGCATCCACTTGAGACTATCTACAAGGCACTCAGCCTTCTCTAAGGGCTTATAATGTTGACTCTCCTGTCATTGGATCCAACCTTACTATAAGCCCTGGAGGTATGGGGGGCTTAGAGACATTCATTCAGAAAAATAAATCCCCCTGCTACCATTCTCTTCATGAAGATAAATATACCACAAACAGAACAAGGAAAGAGGCTGAACTCCTGATCTCTGCTCCAGCCGCTTGAAAATTGCCGTTAAAAAAACCAACACTTTATTGGACTACTTTATTATGTGCCATTAAAAAAACCCAACACAGTTTATGAGACTCCAAAGCAACTTATTAGTATATTTTACTAGAAAAACTTGCTTTTAGCTCAACGTCATTTCGAGTCCCCTCCAAAGAGAAAATTTTGCAAAGAAAAAGGGGTTTTGTTTGTATTTGAACTCACCGTTTCTTGTGGTGTTACAACCCAAGCTGCTTCAGCCTGGGGGCAGGTTTGTATCCCCTGCTGGGGGAGGATCTTTGCTTAGCTCCAAACTGTTGTTCTTTGCATTGGTATTAAACCTGGGAAGCCTCCTTGGCAAGCAGGACCACGGCTTGGCAGGGGTTCTACAGACACTGGGGAACTTGGAACACAGGTTCCCATCCTGGAAAGACGTTCCCGGCACATCATGTAGGACAGTCAAGCACTGCATTGTGTGTCACCCCTCCTCTAACTACTTTGCGACCTGTTTTGCCTCAATAATTCTTGCCCCAAGCTGGTTTGAACTGGAATGAGGCTCTGGTGTAAATCCCCCTGGGATGGGTGTATTCAGCTGGTGCTCAGCCAGAAGGAAAACCAGTTATCAAAGGGTTGTGCCTCAATCTCCCAAATGAAATTCACCCTCTTTTGCCATGCCTTGTCTTCCATCAGATCTTGCTGAACTACACCTGAGCACCTGGCTCTGCTGGCAGAGCCTTTGGTGGTTGTGGATCTTTGCCCGAGAAAGGTGCCTCAGCATCTCCTGGGAAAGTAAGAAGAGCAGCAGCTCCCTCTAAGTCCTTGTTCCTAAGTGCATCCAATCTGGGGTGTTCCCAGTAGACATACATCCAGGTGAGCTGGCTTCTCCAATGTGCTGCCTACAAGAGTGGAGGAGTTGTGTGGCCAGAGCTCCCTGCTTAATCCTGTGGGGGATGAGTTAGAGCTGCCCATAAGCTGATGTGAATGTCAGTGAACCCGTGGAAGGTGTCCAGCAGAGCCAAAGCATGGCAGGGTCTCTGATCTACAGATCTGGGCTGGCATCACTATTTCTTTTTCCACTCCTATGTGGCTGGCTCACACAAAAAATCACCATAACCACAGATTTTCAGGAGAATTTTACCTTCTGCTGTAGCTACACCTAGCTCTGGATGAAGACGTGAGTTTTAGCCCATCAAGTTTTGCCTTTAACTCGGAGGTACTAAAGCTTTACTGGCATCTTGAGAGCAAACCTGAGAGCATCAATGGGCTTTGAAATGCAACAGATTCTTCCACCTTGAGTTAAGAAATAAAGCCCGGTGAATGTAAGTGTTCTTGCAAACAGACTTCCCTCCTCTGCCTCCACCTGTTCATTTTCTGTCACACCTGCTGGCATGATGGGGACACCAAGTCACTGCCACTTGCAAGGGTCGAGGCTCTGGCATCGCATGAGTGCCTGGTGAGGCACTCAGATCTCAAAGGGGAAAACATGCACAAAGGGGGAAAGTTGTTGCCTTGGGGAGGGAAAAGGCTGAACTGATCAAACTGCTGATCTAAAAGAGGAATAATGGGATTTTGTGGGATTCACATTGATGTTCAGATAAGAGGAGTCTCTGGTTGTCTTTCTTCTTTCAAGCCACTGAACAAGAATTTTAAAGCCCCTTTAAAATCTGCCTTGGCTGAGCTAATTATTATCACAGGAGTTATTAGACAAAAGCTCAATGACTTTTCCAGTGGCTCTTCAACAGCTTCTGGGCTGCCTCAACAACAGGAGCTTGAACTACCGTTTTTCGATTGCCAAATTCTTCTTAAAGTTTTCAACTGCTGATCTTTAAACAAACCTTTACAAGGAAACACAGGCAGCTGAGATGGGTGCCCATCACCCCGACTCACTCTCCTCTCACCCCATGGCCTGAGGCAGCGCCGTTCCCCATCCGCACCACTGGCCTGCACACAGCTGTTTAGTTCTAAAATCCATTGGAGGAAAAATAACTGTCACAACAGAGTATCCAGTTTTTGAGTAGCGAGACAGAGACCTACGGGAAGCAGCAGCCAGCCTGTGCCTGGCCAAGGCTATCCAGTGACTTATTCAAGAAAGCCATTCACATCCTCTCCCCAAGGAGAGGGCTGCCCTGGGAAGCAACTGGCCCCTGCACAGAGACGTGCTTGTGGGGTTTCCATCTGAGCAGGTCACCGGAGCACTCCCGGGACACAGCCTGGACCGTGAAGCCCTGGTCCTGCAGCCTTTGTTCTCCCGTTAGCACTTTTCAAATCTTCTAAGGTTGATAAGCTGTCTTTTTTTTTTTTTCCCCTAGAAGAAGTAGTAATTACATGGGTTTTTTTTTAACCAGGAGTACCCAAGGAAATGCAAAAAGTAATAAGCAAAGCAATAAGTAATAAGCAAAACAGTGAAGATAACAATAAAGTTGTGTGAAGTGGGAATTTGTCAAAAATCTTCCCAGCACCAGAAGGGACCAAGGACCTCATTTAGCCCCTCTGAGACTTATAAACCTTTGGTAGTCCCCTGGAGGAGGATTTCGCCCCTCAGAAGCAGAATGGCAGGGCACGGAACAAGGAAATGAGCGGCTAGTGCCTTTGCAGCTCTTGCCATTCCCATCCTTACCCAGCCCTGGGGCTGCGTGGCTGGGCTGCACTTGTGGACCCCGTTATCTACCCTGAAAACACCTCATCCCATGCCAGCACAGGTGCAAACCTAGCACTGTTTTATGTACTTTTTAGGAGAACATGGCTAAAAAGAAGCTGCTGCTAGTGTAAGCAAGCTGTGGCAATGGTTGGAAGCTGTCCTACAGCAGGCGTGCGAGCTGCTGGCTCGGTCCTACCGGTCCCAAGACTTGCAGTAATAGCACTAAATTTCTGCAGTGATTTCTTTCGCACTGATTTGAGAGGGTCCTTCAAGATAAATGGACTCTTTTTTTTTTTTGTCTCCGTAACTGAACATTGAAACAAAACCCTTCCGAGGGCTCAGGCAGAGATGCCTGATGGACAGCCAGGAAATGGGAACGATCCATCAAGTGCTGTGGTGCTGTCACCTGGGCTCAGGTTTCAGGACTGAGCCTGGTAACGAAGCACCTCTCATTTGTGCTGCCTGACCAGCTGCCAGACAGTGTGCTGCCTGCCTTCCTCTGCAGCGAGCCCCTCTGGATGGGCAGGAGCCGGAGAGGCTGGTGCAGGCACCAGCTGGGTGGGAGAAGGATGCTTGGGGCTTTCTCCATCACTTGAGCTTTCTTATCTTTTAGCATAAAGCAGAGCAACCAACCAGCCCACCACCTTCCCTTTGACTATCTGCACAGAACACTGATGGGAAGGAAAAACATTCAGTGTTAAATAAATCACAGGTGAGGTGAACTGGCTGTTTCTTCACACTGACCCAGCCCAGGAGGTCACTATTGGAAAGAGATGTCCCTGTGGCTTCACCACAGGGCTGGGACTCGGAGATTTTCATTCCCATGTTACTCATGGCTTTCAAAGTGGGTTCAAGTGACCTGTGGGCTGCATGGGATGAGATAACACTTATCCCCTCCCAGATGGGCTGTGAGCGTGTTTGCTGCTTTTTGCAGTGGCAAAGACCAAGCACGCACATTGGGTCAGGGATGGCTGGTGCCTTCATCATGTCCCTGCACAGCACAAGTGCTAAGTTTGCTATGAGGAAATGCCATTTCTACTTGCCTTAAACTATATGGGGTTTAAGGACCTTCTTATCAGCTGTGCATGCTGAGCCTGGGCCATGATGGGGATTTTAAACAAAGATGAAGAATATTTTCCCTCACAACCTTCCCAATTAATTTTTTTAAGTGATTTTTTGGACTTGTCCTCTCTTTCTGCCCAGAGGTGAGTTAGGGATGAAGTGGTGCCGCTCTCTTGGAGCCAGCACAGAAGGAAGAAGAGCCCATGGGTGATATAGCTCTGTTACGTGCCCTGGAGTGAAAGCACTGATCAGGCAAAGAGAAAGCAACACTCTCTTCTGATTTCTTGGGAATGGGTAGGTGCAGAGCAGCATCCCCAGTCCAGGCCCAACGTATGGTCCAAGACAGCTCTGGACCACGGCAACTTCCCAGCTCTGTAGAAGGGAAAAAGCTCATCTCCTGTCTCTATTTCCCCTTCCCTTCTTCTTCTTTCTCCTCTCCATTGCCCTCCGTGCCCAGAGGTGTGTGCTGGGAAGTCACTGACTGCAGGGTAGCGACCGCTTCCCTCGCCATTGACACCGAGATGGAGAGATCAGCAACCCCCGGCCGGCCCCCGGCTCCTCTCCCTTCCCCTCTCCAGAAGTCATCTATTTTGTTGTGTGTACACACAGAAAACAAGGGGCTGCCCCTTGTTCTCCTCCAGCCATGACACATCAAATTATCCTGCCTCCAAATATCCCATCTGGCTGTTAGTTTTTAGTTGGGTCCCCCCCACCTCTTCTAGGTTGTTTCTGCTTTCCTCCTCCTCCTTTCTCTGCTCCCCAGCCCATGTGTAAAAGTAGCAGGGGGGCCTTTATTAAAAGCAAAGCCCCATGGCAGCAGCTTCCCAGCCAAACTGCTCTTGTATTACTTTTTGATGAGTTTTCAATTTAGGCCTTTGCAGACAGGGGGAAGAAGGCGACTTGAGAGACAGAGGGGGGAAAAAAAAATGCAACAGATGGGGCCGATTGTGCTCTCTAGGCAAATTAAGGAAGACATCTGTAGCTCCCAAATACTGGTGGTCTAAAGCAATTAGTCCCCTGTGAAAAGGGGCCTCTCTGAGCCTCCTCCAGCCAATCCGTGCCCCGGCAGCACTCACGTTACAATGGCCTTGACCACAATTCACTGAGCCAAAAAAAAGAAAGATTAATCCAGGAGGAGCTGTGCGGCCGGGCTGGAGTTGCTAGGCTTAAAAGGGAAGGTTACGTCCGTTTCTTCCCGAGTTTGGAGCAGAAAAGCAAAGCGGGGGGGCTATATTTTTTTTTTTCTTCTTTCCGATGGTCACCCAAGGCGTACCTGGTTTATGTGTGATACCTGCAGCGAGCGTGTGTGTGCGTGTGCGCACATGTGTCCCTGTACCAGGAGAGAGCTGTAATCTCTAAATTGCTCAGGGACTTCAGTTTTCCAGTGGCTTGTTTGGAAAGTGATGAATGAAGATGCAAACCCCTGTGGTTGGAATTATCTCCCCCCCAGCCCCCCTTCAGTCCCCCTCCATCCTGAATAAAAAGAAGCTGTTATATGATAAGACCCCTCTGTAAGTGATAATTATAATGATTGTTATGATGCCAGGGTTCTGCTTTTACAATTGGAAATAGGAACTCCGGCTGAGCTAATCCGGCAGTGTGGTCCCTTATTTCATTCGACGTCAGGAAGCTGAGAGTGGAAAATTCAGAAAAGGACTTTATCCAAGCTGGTTATGAGCCCCTTTCTCCCCCTCCCCTCCTCGCCCCTGGCTCTTTTATTCATGCATATTTATGATCAGTAGATCCCAGTGGAGAAAAAAAAAAACACATACAGAAAACAAAACGGCCGCACAATGGGGAGAGCTGCTCATGGGAGGTCACAGCACCTTTAAATTACACCTCTTGGCTTTGTTCACCCCCACACAATGGAGCTAAGAGATAGGAAGAATAGCACCCTGCGCCCCAGCGCATCACAATTCTCCTGATGATTTCGAAAAGAACAGAGAGCCCCAACTAATTTGATATCTTATTGAGTTTCTGTTAAACGAAGGCCATGCCTCATCCCAGCCAGCGAAGCTTGGTGCGTACAAAGAGCATGGCTAAGTCTGCAGCATTCTAGGCTTTCTAGTCAAAGCAGATCTGTCTTGGTCAGGTTTGAATTTGAGCTGAGTTAACTGGTTTGGAAATACAAAAGCAGCACCCGCCCACTGAACCTTTGCCCCTTTAAATTAATTAATTTAATTAACATGTTTATTGTCATGGCGCCCGTCAGAATGGGATCTTCCTGGGGCCACACCAAACTCCAGCCTGCCCTCACATACAAAGGAGATAAGCTCAAGGTTTGGAGCTGAGTTTGAACCGAGTGACTTCTCAAGGCGCTGAAATTTGAGTCTATAATTTATTTCTCACTCAAATTTTTCCTAGGATGGAAAAACTGGGTGACCTCAGAATCCATGGTTCACAATGCAGGATAGGCACCAGTGAAGGGAGAAAGTTAAAGTGAATAACTCCTGGAAATAAGCTGATGTCCTTAGGCTGCTATCATGCAACAAGCTGTTAAATGCACCAACCTGAATATTTGGTAATAATTGCCTCTGAAGGCAAACTATAAAGTAAAAAGTGAAGCTGGTGCTGATAAGGGGCAAAATAATGCCCTTCAAGAGAAAGCAAACCTGCTCAGGGAAGGAACTGTCTGTCCTAGAAGACAGCCAGGCAGTCTGTGACTACCAGCCCATAAAGCCCAGCGTTTTCCCTTCTTTCTTGTCCTTCCTTGCTGTCATCATTTGTGGATGAAAAGCAAGGCAGGTCAGGGCAACAAAATGATCCTAAGTCATTTTCTGATCCTGAATTTTGAAAATATTTAAATGTTGCAAGTGCTGCCTGGGTTAAATCTAAGCCTTGTGTTACATGGCCGAAGGATTGGGAATTTAGAAAGCTGTTTTTATTTAATAAATGCTGTACAGAATTGTTACCACCCCGTGACGAGCTTGTAAAGCCCAAACTTTTCTCTCTGTGCCCAGGAAATGCACAAACCTTGCTATCTGTGTCAAATTGGGTTGGGTTGCATTCCCATGCCTATCAGACATTAAAATCCTTTTCCTATAATTCAATTCAGATCTCTAAGCTCTGAAAAGACACTCAGGATTCATACTTCATTATCTCATTTAATTATTTGTAATGACCAGTATTAATGTTTAATTACACTTGCATTATGATCTCTCCCTGCAAGACCACAAGACTCCCAAATCTGCCTGGGAATGTCATTAGAAGAAGAAGGAAAGAGCTAGAAAGAGGCTGTCAAAGTGCCTTCCAGCAGCAAGTGACTCTTTGCTCAGCAATATAATCATATCTGCTGCGAGCAACCTGCAGAAAGCTGCTCACCGGCACCTCTGGAAGAGGCTGGCTGGGATGGGGTATGGATTTCTCTGCCCGGGAGCAGGAGCTTGGCTTGACTGACATCACCATGGGGACTAATGACAATGATTTCCCCAAAGAGCTTAGGGCTTTGAAGAATGGTCTTTCACTCTGTGTTGAACATACAGATAAAATGTCCACAGCAGAAAACTAATCAGATCATCCGTGGTTTGCTTCACTGTTTGCTCAGGTCACCATCCCATGGTTTACAATTATCTCAGTCAAAAACCATACAGATGTCCAAACTGGCCTCCTGGCTTTTTCCTGAATAGTCTTGCTTTGGAGAATAATGTTTTCTACCAGGAAGTTCTTAGCCTAGTCCCTCACATTTAAACCTATCTCCAAGGAAGAATCTTACTCCAGCCTTCGAGCAAAGCTGAAACATCCCACCACTGCGCATTGCCAAAAAAAGCATTTAAAAATCATAAGTCACACAGCAGAAACCCAGAGACAAGGATTTATATATAGGGAGGCAAGGAAGTGGGGAAAGGAGATGAGACTCTCAAGGGATCTGCAGGATTAGATTTCCACGGCCATTTAAAACATTTGGGAATTCAGTGTGTACATTTTTGGGCTATCTCTGGGAATTCCAGAATTTCATTCTGCAGCTTTTCCGGTGAGCATCAGTGCTCGTGTGCTTCACTTCACTCACATGTCTCTTCTGGTGGCTCAGGACCAACATCGAGGTAATGCAGCAGTAGCGTAGCCATGGAATTCTACTGCCGCTTGCTCAGTGTCAATCATTTCACTGTAAGAATCGCTTTTTAAATAGGAGAACTGTTAATAATCTACTAAATTACTCTGATGGGTATAATAAGGATGCATGGCCACGTGGCAGCATTTGCCTCTGCTGCAGGGTGATGGGGATGTCCTTGGAGCCACCAAAACGCTGCCGGTGAGGGAAATAAATGGCACCTGGCCCCAAAATTCAGACCCTCTGCCCGTCTTTGTCCCAGCTGAGGTCTGGAAAAGTTTGAAGTTATTCTGGTTTGCTCACGGCTTTGATCCTGCAGAAGAAGCATGTTCTGTTAGGCTGGCAGGAGACAGGGAACGCAGCGGGGACGTGCAGCTTCACACCAGCAGATCCTGTGCTCCCCGAGGAGCCCACCTGCTCGTGGCACCTCCTCTTTGTGCCACCAAACACCATTGCTCTTTCTACATGAGGGGCAAGAAAGCTTTCTAATATGTAACAGCCTCGTCCCCTGACTTGTCTCACCTTTAGGTTTTTAGTCACGTAAGAGTTTACAAACCTGAAATAATAATTCTAAAGATATTTAATATCTAATATATCCTTAAATTTAGTTTTGATTGATGTGGAAGATCCATGGAGACCCTAAAGCAGCCTTCCAGTACTCAAAGAGGGCCTACAGGAAAGCTGGGGAGGGGCTCTTGGTCGGGGAGGGCAGGGATGGGAACAGGGGGAACAGTTTTAAGCTGAAAGAGGGGAGGTTTAGATGAGATTTTAGGAAGAAATATTTTACTGTGAGGATGGGGAGGCCCTGGCCCACGGTGCCTAGAACAGTGGTGGCTGCCCCATCCCTGGAGGGGTTCAAGGCCGGGCTGGATGGGGCCTGGAGGCCCTGATCCAGTGGGAGGTGTCCCTGCCCAGGGCAAGGGTGGAACTGGACGGGCTTTGAGGTCCCTTCCAACCCAAACGGCTCCATGATTCTACGATCGTGACAAATAAACTATAGAAAGTTCAGTAAAAAGAGTAGAAAGACAGGCCAAACCCAGAGATTTCCGTTCAAGGCAAGTAACCCACTGCAGGTGACATGAAGGAAATTAAAAGACTCTTGTATCTGCATTTTTTATGCTTTAATTTCGAGTGGCCTCTACTCTACACTCGCTACTCTTTCCTAAATCAGCTTCT
The DNA here is from genome assembly GCF_032191515.1 of Phaenicophaeus curvirostris. Lineage (NCBI taxonomy): Eukaryota > Metazoa > Chordata > Aves > Cuculiformes > Cuculidae > Phaenicophaeus > Phaenicophaeus curvirostris. Next base: position 3,465,008 of record NC_091406.1, on the reverse strand, counting down.
TTAGAGGTAGTTCAGGTCGAATATCCCCTAAAATGCTCCATCCCAAGTGGTTGTTGGTGCTTCTGAAGAAAAATCCGACGGTCAGGAGCTGCCTGTGCCCCCCGGGGGTGCAAACCTCCCGTCCTCTCCCTCTGCATCCAGAAATGAACCCGAAACCCCAGCAGCAGCAGGGAAATCGGGAAAGCAGGTCTTGAGCACCACCCTCTGGCACGAAGCTAAAGTGGAGGGGAAATGGGGAAAGGGTTTTTCTCCACGAAGATGGATAAAGCTCTTCTTTGCTGAGTGCCCCGAGGTGGGTTGTGCGTGGCACTTCAGCCCTGGGAGGGGCAAAGATGCCTTTGTGCAATTAGAGTGGCCGCATGAAGTTAATTAGTACATCTCAGAAGATATGAAGGGCTCAGATTTTTCAGGCAAGATGCACCCCCAGAACAAAGGAGACACCTGAGCCTTCCAAACCTGTGCTCCTGGGGTCCATGCTTGGCTGCCCTTGGTGCTGCCCCAGAGCTGGAGCATCCCAGGCAGCATCACTCCAACCCTTATAGCAACACGGACAGCAGCATTTCAGGGCCAGAATCTCCATCCCTTATGCTCTGTACCCCCTGGTACCACCTGCTCTCAGTGAGAATGACAGCAGCTTGATGCTGGGTGGGGAAATGCCACCAAAAAGCCTGGGCTGATTGTGCACTTGGGTTGCCCCATCCTCTGCACGCTGAAGCTGAGCAGCTGTGAAAGCCAAGACTGCTGAATTGGCTCATTTGGAGAGGATGGGTTATGGACAGGTCCTGTCCCAGCATTGTTGATGCTGGATCCTGCTAAAACCTACTCAGAGAAGCTCTGAAACCCTTCCTCAACTAATTCTCTTCTTGTTTTTCTAACAGAAAGGCCACTGAATAGCAAAACCAGTCTATCTCTAAGATGCTCAACACCCTGCTCCTTACCTACACTTTGGGTTTCATTTAACCGCTTCAATGTCTTCTTTTCCTACTTTTTTTCTTGTAGAGGCACTTTACAGAGGTTAACTGCCAGTTATGAAAGGGATTCGTTTGCTCCAGGTGTATTACAGAGCCCACAGGACCAGCAGGTGTTTTGTAAACTCATTACAAAAGCCCAGGCTTCGATAAATCTATATTTTGTCTCACTTCCAGAAGATGGAGCCAGAAAGCCGAGAGTAGTTTCTGCAGGGTGAGAAAGCCACCTCATCCTCCTGCTCATGAACAAATCCTGCTCCTTCTCAAGAGCCTTCCCAAGGTGACAAAGGTAAGAAGAAGAGATGCCCTGGGCCACCAGCGTGTGCCTTACGGTTGCTGGAAGGAGACTGGTTTTCCTCTTTTCTGCTGCACAATGCCCTGTCAGAGGACAGATGCACCAATTAGCAGGTTGGGATCAGGAGGCACAGGTTTTATTCCCAGTCTTGCTGCTGGTTTCCTCCAGAGCAGAATAAGTCTCTGAATCAGCCAGTGTCCCTGTGTTTGCTGGAGATTCGTGAGTGTGGGATGTTAAACCTGCCTGCGATGGAAAGCAGAGGCACTCAAAATTTATGAACTCTTGTGAACTCTCATTCACAATTTGTATTTTAGTGCCAGGTTTTAGCCTCTTTTTCAGACTGCGGCACATCCTGGAGCAGAGCATGGTCTGTGGGAATGTATTCATCACACACAGTAACCTGATGGATATGTTCAAGACACTTAGGTTTTTTTGATTAATAGTACAACTTCAAAATCTGGGGCAAGAATTGAATGATTTGGACAATATTTTCATGGCAGCTATCAGCAATTTTTTTTACTCTCTGCAGAACTATACAGAGGTCTTTGTGTCTGTCATTTTTAGATGTTTCACTTGCAAAAATAACCTACAAAAATAAAGAAGGTGACATTTTTCTGAATGACCTCTTACTGTTTTACTTCTTTGGGGTTTAATGGTTTTATTTTGTCAAGGGTTAGACCAGGCCACCTGCTAGGAGGATGCTGGCAGGAAATCTTCTGTGCTGTGACCTTGGAGGCTCCGTTAGGCTGAAGAAAGCTCTTGTTGGCTGCTTTGTCCCCTTCTCCTTGGTGCCAGAGAACGTGTATGACAGCAGCAGGCAGACAAACCCTTTACACCTGTTAACAGGGGTTTCACCCCTTCTTTATGCCATGGGATGCTGCTGCACCAGCACACCTGAAGGGTACCTGAAGGGGCTATGAGAAAGCTGGAAGGGACTGTTTACAAAGGTTTGTAGTGATAGGACTAGGGGCAGTGGGTATAAAATGGGGAGGGGCAGATTTAGACTAAATATAAAGAGGATGCACCTCTTTTTTTTTTTTTCTATCATCTCTCCTAGTATGCCCAACAAATATAACCTGACTGACAAACAGTTTCACGGTACTTATGCAGCTGCAATACTTTCCTCTCTCCAGTAGCAAGAAACTCAGCATGTTTTGTTTTGTAGATTCAGGTAACAACGTTGTTTGAGTGCTGCTAATGATTTATGGCCTTTCAGCAGCACGACTCTGGAAAACTACTTGTAAGATATGAACACCAAGCATTTTTTCATTTTCTCATCGGATTTCAGTTGTTACAATATATGCCCTCAAGAGACTGCAGGGAGGGGAGAGGGGGGCAGGGGAAAAACCTTTTATGGTATATTGGGATCCATATGGAAAATATATATATTTCCCACACATCTGATTCAATACAGCGTGCACATTTGTAAGGCACATGTGAATGAATGCCAAGAGAGGTGAATTTTTATGAAAGCAGACTGATTACATGGCAAAAAATATATCGGTTGAAGCTAGATTTATTTACAGTGTAGTAAGTAGGTTGCTCAGAAGAGCTGGCACTATATTGGTGATCAAGATGTCTTGGGAAATGCTGAGTTATGTTTGACAAAAGCCATCTGGGACAGTATTCTCTGAGCCAAAGGATCGGCGTGTCGTGTCTTCTTGTGTCACAACAAACCCAAGTGCTGAATAACATTTGCACCGGCCTCCCAGGGATAAAGTCAGAGAAGGGAATGATGAATGCTGCAGGCTCCAAATGTCCCGTAATGCATTAGGTGGAGCTCCAGAGATATGGGATTCATTCCTGTTTCTGCCGTTGCCAAGATATTTCACTGTTTCCACGTGAGCTGGAGGCAAAGTGCCCTCCCCTGTTGGGGCTGTGAGACCTATGAGGGAAGCGAAGGAAGAGGAAGGTGGGATCCTCTGTCCTGGGCTTGTGTGCAACCACCTCAGCACCGTTCTCCTGCCTGTTGCATGGCTGGAGCCTCATCCAGACATAGGGTTGTGGAGGATATTCCCAGGGAAATGGGTTTCCAGGAGAAAGAGGGGAAGTGTCACCCCTGAGTTGGCACAAAACTGCTCCCTCGGGTCTTCTTCCAACACAGAGAGAAAAATCTGTAAAGGAGTAAGACTTTTTCCCTGTCTGTCTTGCAACTCTAGACTATCACTTTTCAGCATTAGAAGGAGTCTTCTGTAATTCAGAGTTGCCCTTTGGTTCATTTGGTCCCATATTTCTCATTGTCACCTTCACATTCGCTCCAACCCCATGGTGATGTAGAGCAAAAAGGGACTAATCTTTTATTTCCCAGCATTCAGGACTGATTTTAATACCCAGCCCTGTAACTAGGGGTTCATTTTCTGACTGGAGATGAACTGGAGCAGAAGGGATCACATCAAACCTGCAGAAATTGCGCTGCACCACTGATCATCTCTGGAGATGCTCAGTAAATGGTAAAGCTCTTCGTCTCTCACAACAGTCGGTTGTCCCACTAGATTTTCCTGGGTTGAAATGATGGGGCAGGTGGAATCCGTCATCCTTCCTGGAATGAGGCTAATTTGGGACAAAACTAATGAGCTTTGAAATATTTATTTGCATTGCAAAATAGCAATGAGAGTTTGAAAGAAGATACCAGAATCCTGTTTAAAAAGCAAGCCAGTGTGTTTAATGCGCACACACACACACACACACACACACACAGAGGCTTTTTTTTTAAGCAAAAGCAAACCAGATTGCATTACTCCATAAGATTAGTACTTTATTGAACCTCATTATAGGTTCACGTCCTCCCATAGTCATATCCCACTGTGTTATTTTTGGCACATGGAGCCATCATGATTTAGTATCCTGTGTGAGAAAAATGAAGTCTCTTTCTAAAATATGTTGACTATTATTCCAGATGTGGTAGTTGCCTGAGATTCTTTTCAAGCAGGTTTTTATGGCCGAGGTTGTTTGAATCAGGCGTTATTTATTTATATGTTCGAGTTAAAGAAGGGGTGGGAGCAGTTTTTAATGAAAGCTAAAGGAAAAGGGATAATAAAGTGTGCTCACTGGAGAAAGAAATATTTACACATAACTTTTGTATGCTCCCCAAGAAAAATAAAATGAGGGTATATAGAAAAGCACAGTTATTATTTGGCATTCTCCTGCAACAGCAAAATCCCAGGAAAAGGCTGAATTTTAACTAATTAGACTTTCCAGTTAATTAACTGGCTGTAACTAACTGTGTTATTGGCAGTAGGTCCAGGAGAGGCAATGAGTCATTACAGATTCTTTCAAGGCAAGATCACAGATCTGCAGATATAAATGAGGCAGGGGCTGGGGGAGGGAGAAAAGACCCAAATTTCCCGCTGCCGCACAAAGCTTCCCATGTTCGCAGCTGGAGGCTTGATTTACTGTGGACCCACTATAAACACAAGAGGTATTTGCGCAACCAAATCAGGGGCATAAATGCATAAAACGAACATACTGGGGGTCAGAATAGAAAGCAGTTGAGTGGGAATAAGAAAGATTAAGAAAGTAATGGATTGGATAAGGAATAGTAATAAATGAAAGCAAGGTGAAGTGTATCCAGGGTATCAGCATTTAGCCACTGAAGTCAGTAGGGCCAGGAGGTAACCTTGATGTGCAGGAAAGGATGCTGCCCATCATTGCACTTCTGGGCACCAATTGACCTTTTAATTATTACTTTTTCCATGAGCAAGCTCTTTATAAATGGTCGTGGAGGAGAATCCTGTGGGTGGCCCTGGGCAGGAGACCTGATGAAGAGCAGCAGTTCCCTTGGAATGCAAAGCGTGAGCATCTCCGCAGAGCAGCAGGCTGGGATTTGAATTTTGGGTTACAAAGAATCTCCCTTAAAAATGACCCAAAAGAAAGAAAAGAAAAGTCAGCGAATGCTGAAGAAAACAACCAAAACACAAGCTCACATCAGAGCAGAAAAAAAGGATTCAATTCCAAATTTCCACAAAACATTTTGTCATGTACTTTCCCTGCATGTGTCTTGAACAGGACTGAAAATGGAAGCACAGAAATATTGAGTAAAGAGCTTTTCCATGGTGTTTCCTCGACTGCCGTGAAGAACAAAGCCCTGGGAACCACGTTGCGTTTCTAGCCCATTTTGTCTGATTGAGCAGGGTGAGACAGCATGGTCAGAGCCGAGCACAAAGGTGGGTTTAAATCGTCCTCCAAATGTGCTTCTTAAAGATTTTGGTTTCCTTGGATTCACTGTAAGGAATTAGTCTGTGTATTTGGTGGTTTTAATTTGAGCACTAATTACTACAGAACAAATTATGCTTGCATGGACCTGGCAAGCAGGATTCATGCCACCTCAGCTAGTGAGTGTTTTTTAAACAAATGAACAACTCTGTCACCTCTCTGGGGCGATCAGTGCCGAGGGAAGTGCTGGGCAGCTGTATGAGGGTGGGTGGCATGAGAAGAGCTGCAGCCCCTTTCCTGCCACAGCATCGCAAGGCAGCCCCCCAGCGAGAGCTGCTCATCCCCACAGGGAGGATGCTGAGGATGCAGCCCAGCTCTGCTTCACGCTCCTCCGTGTTTCCATGACAGCCCCTGTGCTCGGGGACATCTCCTAAACACAAATAAAATAAGAAGGAGCAAGCCTGTTGTTGGCTTCCCCCACACCCTTGAGATAACAAATGCCTCAAACCAAATTTGAAAGGGAAAATAAGAGTGAAATGCTCCCGTATTTCTGCTTCCACTCAGGCTCACTCCACAGTCATTCTGGATCTACATTTCAGGGGCCTGTCTGCTCCACAGCTCTTCAGACATGGTGTGTAAATCTACATGCTGGACTTTGCACGCACACAAGCATCATCCCTGACATCCCTCATCCCCTTCCTGGGCACCCCCAAGCTGAGCAAGCAGAGGGCAGCACAGGAGACGGGAGCACAGGGCAGGGGCAAAGGATAGTTCAATCCCATTATTAAAGCCCCATCCTCATCTTCTCACCAGCACCCAGCTCATCCCACAGCTATGGGTGCTCACCCTCTCACAGCCCCAGGCTCAGCATCAGGGTCACGCTCTGCCTTGTCTTACCTCACCCCATCCCAGCATCTCACTGAAGGAGGGAGCGTGTAGGATACATGGTTTGAAGAGGTCAAAAGCCATTTGTAACTGTTGGGTCTTAATATGTCTGGCCTTTCTTTTTGTATTGCACTAAACCCCCTAAGGCTATTGATGCAATTCCAGTTGAAAATTTTACAGACACCAGACCCTGAATGTCAATGTTTCATCCAGCTACTGCAACTGCAGGTTGCTGCTCCATCACAAAACATTAACGTTTAAACGGAGAAGTAGACAGCAAAACTGTACAAAATCAATTCAAATTGGTTCACCTGTTGTGTAGTGATATAATAAAAGCCTCCTCTACTTTTAACTAATACCTCCATGTCCTAAGTTACCCCTGAATTCAGTGGCAAGACCTGGTCTGTTATTAAAACATCACAGGGCTGGCAACACACCTGGACGCAGAATTAATTGCAAGTTAATTCCTCACCTCCCCAGTAGTTTGCTTCAACAATGGTTCATGTGAGTTGAGTTCACTCGGTGCTGGAACAGATGAAGAGCACTTTACAGTCATCATGACATATCAATAGAGTGGGAACAGGAACTTTTCAAGCTTTTGTTGCTGTTTCATAAGCCAGTGCTTGCCTCTTGCATCTCAGGAGCAGGTCCTGTGATTCTGCATTAAGTCCACAGCAATAAAGGGGAAAAGAAGTGCTCAAAGTCAGCAAAGCTGACAGCAGCCAGAACAAAATAACCTCCAGTAAAAAAAAAAAATCACAGGCTTTTCAGTGTCTGCCTCCAAGCAAAATAAAATTCAGCCCAGGCACAATGCAATTCTTATTTATTAGAGGCTCTGTGCAAATGCAGCAAGCAAAATGGCACAGAAGTGCAGTGAGCAGCTGGCTCTGAGCACCACGGTGGGTCCTGCAGGCAATGAGGGGCTGCTGGAACCCTGCAGAGGCTTTCTGGGGCTGCTTCGGCTGCACCCCAGCCCTGTGCTCTTGTCCTCTGTGTGTACCTGCCTTCCAACACCGGTACCCGAGCATCAGCCCAGCTCACTGCCACATGAGCAGACATATGCACTGATAAAAGAGCTGTGAACTTCTTTAGAAACATAATACGGAGGAGAAAACCAAACGCCGCCATAAGAGGAGAACTGGGCAGGATAATGATGCTTTCTACTCCCCCTTGAGCAGCACGTGCTGGCACAAGCAGCAACCCCAGGCTGAGTGCAAAGACACCAGGATGCTGGGGAGTCTCCCAGATGGCTCTCGGTGACCTGGGGAGCCTGAGCCTGATTTTCCTTTTATTTATGCCAGACTGACACCGCCAGCAATCTCCAACTGGCCTGCACAAGTGAGAAGAGAAATTAGGCATTTTTTTGGCAAGCTTTTCAAAAGAGCGCTTGGCAGCTCCTAGGGTTCTCGCTATTGGCAAAAAAATAAAGGGGATAAATCTAGAAAATTAAATATATATCTGCTGCTTTAAATCTATTTGCTGATAGCCAGATGTTAGCTTTAATCTGGGTATTTCGGCGAGGAGGCACAGAAGGGCCAGCTACAGATTAGCTACAGGAAGGTTAGCTTTTATCCTATGGCCTTCATCAAGCTTTCAAGGAACCAAGGGAAAAATAGATATTACTCGTTTGATGCTGTGAGGAAGCAGAGAAGATTGGGCTGAGGCAAGGGTATGATGTGAAGTTGTGTAGGGAGCGGACCCTGACACCGATACACCCTCCATCTTCTGCAGTTTTTCATTGCCTCTTCACAACACCCAACATGCTTTCTTATGCCAAACACTCTTTTGGGAGTAAAGAAGGGAGAAATTCACACTTTAGGCATTACACAGGCACACTGAGGCACTAGTGTGAGGTTTAACATTTTTCCAACGTTACTCAGCACTCAGGGAAAAAAAAAAAAGTCAGACGACGGATTTACATCCCTGACTTTCAGTGGATGTGAAGGGTCTAAAATCTCCCTCATGTTTCTTTTTATTGATTGCTCCCAAGATGAAACAATTGGGAGTTTGAGTAAATTTATAACTAGCTTGTGAAATAAACCTCACATCTAGCAAAGATATTGCACTGAACAGGAAACAAGCCCACAGAAATTCATTATGTTCCCAGAATTAAATGAAAACAATATAGTTTATGGACCATAGAAGGTAGTTACAGTAAAAAATGAAACGAAAATCCCTGGGCTGTGCAGAAAACCCGTGCAGAGGTCCTGGATCCTCTGGAGCGAGGACGTTTCGGCTGCCAGTTTTGTGTCATCACTTCAGTGCTCCTGGTCTCAGAGCCATACAGCACAGCAGAAAAACACCAGCGTGTGCTCTCGTGCCTCTGTTTTCCCAAAAAATGCAACCAGCCACAATGGGAAGTGACTCCCTGCTTGATGTTGGAAACCACCAAAGGCGACAGGGCTGGCACCGATGGTACCATGTTCCCATGGCCAGGAAGGCAGCATCCCTCAGCTGCCAGAGCTGGGAGGGGAAAGGATGATGTGAGGTGAAGCCTTTTAAGCTAGCAATGAAAGGCAGACAGGGTCTTGATAGCTGGCTTTCCTGAGCTTTTATCCCTAGCAAAATTGCATTCCTCTCTCACCTCCTCTGTGACCGGCACTGAATTGCTGCAGTGGGATGAATTTCCAGCAGTGGCAGTGTGCTGGCTCCTGGGTAAACACTGAGAAACAAGTATGTGTATTAGTTTTAGGATAAACAAATGACTAAACAGCACCAGCAGCTCCCACACAGACCTGTCTGAAGTCACAGCTGCCGTGGGGCGACAGGCGCGTCCACGTCACAGCTGGGAGGAGCCGCAACTTTTGACCCTACATTTCGCCAGTGGGAATAATTAACTTCTCATTATTTGGCTCAGCCCGAAGAGGTGAGACAAAACCCAGGGCTATAAAGCTGTATGTCCACGCTGAGGGAAAGTGAGCGTGGTGTTCCCAGAGAAGAAGCAGCGGCAGTATGCTCACGTCAGCCACCGTTTTATTTGATTATGAAAAAGAGCTGGGAGATGAAAAGAGAACTTGAGTAAAACGTAATCATCTCACCCATTCGCTGTTCAGCAAGAAGGAAGATTTTTAAAGCTGAGTCATAGGAGGAATGCAAATGAAATAAAACCGCAGCCTTGGAGAGCTGGAGACCCGCAGGGTGTGGGGCTGCCCCACGGAGCCCATCGCTGCCCCAGGCTGGGCAACCTGCTCTGCAGAGAAAAGCTTGGCTGAAGCGTTTGGGATTTATGGCAGCACCAGCGGACTGTGGAAGTGATAAATGATGTTTCCATATCACGGGCAGATGCTGGGACATAAAAGAGTAACTGTGGGTTTGAATATGCCTTGAAATGAGGGCTTTAAAATCCTGACCAGCAACTGCTTAAACCCACGCTGGGAGTGTGCAGCTGTTTGGCTCTGTCAGCCCTTCCCCAAGCTGGTGAGCCAGCACAGCCCTAGCTCAGGCTGCACAATAATAGGCCTGCAGGTGAAAAGAGAAAGGATTTTGAGTGCATTTGATGCTGTTGCCTTTGCCCAGCCTCCCCCCACTGTCCCCAGGCGTCGCTGCCTGCGCTAGCCCTGTGTGCCCTGTTGCAGCAGTCACAGATGGGGCGTCTGCTGCTGCTGCTGCAAGCAAAAACTTCCTTCAGGTTGATAAAATCAGGTCAGATTAAACCTTGCTAATTAAGATCTGACTCAACATGGGGAAAGCCCTGCTTCGTGGCCCATAAAGAATAACTGACAGGCAGCATTTAAAAAATGGGCAAGGATTTCAGTGCGCAGCAAGCCTTGGTCACAAGGTTAATCGAGAGCGAGCCTTGGATAATAGCAGCCCTGCTGGCTCCATGTCCATCTACAGAGGAGGCTCCTGCACTGGAGCAGGGGCCGTGGCAGTGTGGTTTGAGAGACGCAGGGCATCAGCATGCAGGAGACCTTCTTTTTGTCCCCAGTCCAGCCTCTGCTTCACACAGACCTGCTCCGTGCCTCAGTTTCCCCACTCAGAGTCAGAGCAAAGGAATGAACCCTTTTTGCATAGCACATGGAGATCTGCTGGTGAAGACTGCTGCACAAGAATCAGCCTTTAGGATTGTTACACACCTGTGAGGCATCCAGCACATAAAGTGATCGCGGCAAAGCTGAAGGAAACGTCTGCAGCTCCCAGCAGGGAAAGAGAAAAGCTGTTCTGGAAGCCACACTGGGTGGGCACGCCTAGCAAACCGATGGGGAAAGTGACCAGATACAATGGGCAAGGTTGCCTCTCAACCCATGTCCCTCATTCCTTCAGTCCTCCAAACATGTAACCCCAGAAAAAGGGAGTGACAGGCAAAGGAATGGTGTTATGGCAGCTGGGGTGGAGCTGCAGCAGAATTCACACCAAACCTCAGCTGCCTTGGGAAAACCGCACAAGCAGCACTGCCTGAAACTTAAATTAGGAGAAAGCAAAGCCATAAAATGGCTTCATAGTCCCTGCAGTGAAGCAAGGAGGAGTGAAACTCCAAAAGCAAGGAAGGCAGCTTAAAGAAGGGTCACTTCTTCGGGAGTTACTGCATGGAAGAAATAGAATCAGAAGTGACTCATGATTATGAGGAATATGGTCTTGTCTGTGAGCAGTGTTCCTGGCTAGGTTCATGCCTGAAGTCATCAGGATTTCCAGTGAGTTTGAACTGGGCACATCCTTAAACGTGTTCCTCCCTCAGGAGGCAGAAACCAGCATCCACCACACGCCCTGATCTAATGGTCATGGGAGACTGCTGGGCTTTCCAATTCCAAACTCTGTTCACACTGAAGTCAACCGTAAAACTCCCAACTACTAAAGCAAGGGCAAAAGCTGGGCCAAAATAACTCGCTTTGGAAATATCCCACTTCATCTAAACGCTAGGATTGTTACAGATGGCAATGAAAATTACAGGCATGCAGAAAAGGAGTAATACATCTCCGGCTTTCTTAGATGAGTTATCATATATCCGTTCACAGACAAAGGCTAAAGTTGCAGAATTGTCTCATTCCTTGACAGCATCTTTTTCAGGCCACCAAACCCCTGACCATTGAGTGCCAACTACCACGGGTCAGACGCCTTCATCACTTGAGCTGAACCAGCCTATTGACACCAAAAAGCCATGTTTGCCCAGGGCCAGGGTCACACCGGAGCCCACCCGAGAGCACAGTAAGAGCCAAAAGTCCACAAGCCCAACCTGCTGTGCCCTCTCCGCGCAAAGGAAACCCCCAAAGTAACCCAAACCATTTTTGATCCTGATGGTTGTTTTCGTAAATACATGGCCAGCAGGAGGCCCAGCCTCTCAAGCTTCTCTAACATTCAGACAGAAGGGGGTGGTATCACAAATCTAAATAGTCATGTAAATTTACAGCTGCTCCCTTTTAGTATTCAACCAATTTATGTAAGTAGATCAGATGAAGCTAAATTTCACATCTTTTGAGAATCACCAACTACCTGTCTCTACCAAGACTGGCTTCCTTCTTGCTCTCAGCTTGCTGATAGTCAACAGGACACTTAACTCCATGGCAGAGGTTTCTCAGGCTCATGCACATCCAAAGCCTGTACTCAAATAGCAATTATTCCCGCAATGACTTATGTGGTTGAGCTGCGAAGCCAGTGCTGGCAGGAAACACATGTTAGAAATTAGTGCATGTCTGGTACTGTCTCCTTTCTCTGTTTCTCCAGGTGGCTGAGCGAAAAGCAAGAGCAAGAACATTTTCTGATGCTGACCCTCGTTAATGTGAGCATAAATACAAGGTTAATACCCAAAGGACCGTTGATGAAGGAAAAAGTGAAGAAAAGCCATCAGAACGAGGAAAGTAATTCAAACAATTCTTGAAAAATGTGCACCTTTGGCTTGTATGCTGACAACAAAGGGCGAGGATTACCGTGAAATGGGAGAGTAGCATGTGCTATGTTAGTTACTCTTCAGGAAGTAAATCAGCGACGTAAAGAAGATGTTAAATCTCTTAGCAAAACTAACTCATTCTCTGGTTTGAGCCAGACAGTACGCCCCAGCACCGAGTGGTGCGTGCAGGCCCCTCGGGGGGCATGCAGATGGCTTTCCTGTGTGGACAGATAATGTTTTCTTGCCGTCTTACAAGTCGACTCGTCCTCAGGGCTTTCAAAACACACTGCGCTGGAAGATCCTGCTGCCTGAAGCACCTGCAGAACCAAGTGCATCCCCTTGCAGCACCCTCCTGAGCACCCACAGGTGCTGCAGGCTGACCACCCCTCCCTCCATCTCCCCATGGAAGATCCTCCAAGCATAATACAGAGAAGACTGTTCTTTAACACACTAAATACAGCATTATGGCTCCATCAGGTGACAGATCCAGCAACTATGTTCCAGTTTCTGTGTCAGCCCCGGTGTTCCCCATGGACCCACATCACCATCACAGCCCTCACACACCCAGAGAAGGCAGGAGTGACCCTCATAGCACTGCCCCCTTTCGTGACTCATCTGCTCTTCAAGGGACAGGTTTGGAGAAAGCCAGAATCTAGGGTGCTTCTACTTTGGTCAGTGAACCAAGAACACCAGTAGAGTAGCTGCAATTTTAACGCTGGGGACACTGGTGCAAACAAGGCTTGGCCAGAAGTCCGGGCGCCGCAATGTCAGGAGAAATATTTGTCATCTCCATCATTTTCTTGTTGCTGTAGAGAAGGGATGACCAGTATGAGTCTTTGGGGCCAGAGGTTTTTATTATCTTCCTGGCCACAAAAGACCAAGGACCTGATGTAGCTCTTGTTGGAGTTGGGAGAACTGTGCTTGTGTCTGAGGCAGGATCACAGCCTGGACATACTGAAGTGTGCTCAAATAAGGAAGACATGCATTTTTGCCTTGTACCTGCTGGCTTTCCTGGGAGAGATGTGGCACCCATGCATGGAGAGGTGGAGGCTCTGCACCTTTTGGCCCTGGGCGAGAAGCTCCTCAGGGTGCTGGGACACATGGAAACAGCGACTGGGAAACAGAGGATGAACATCGCCTTCTCCCTTTTCCAGCCTGCTCAAACTGACCTTCCCTGAGCCATTCAATGATGTCATTTTGGGCAAATAAACATACTAAGTCCTGTATTTGTTTAATGCCAGAGACTATAGCACTTCCTGTGGGAGGGAAGAGGGAAATTCCTGCTCCCTCACCCGGCACATAGTCAAGTGAAGCACAATCTGTCCCAAAGCTTTAATAAATTTTTATACATACTTCAGGCCAGTTCTGCTCTTCAAGGTACATCTGGAATGTACGGACTTCAGTCGAGCTGCTTCAGTTTCCCCAAGAGCAGGACTATCGTCTCTCTGCCCAGTACAATCGACTGAAAACAATGGGAGCCACAGCTTTGATGTTCCCCTCACAGACTGGATCTTCTTCTCACTCACTCTGAGCTTTGCTTCATTAGCTGTGATCTTCTTTGTTTAGCTTGTCAGCTACATTGCACGTCCCGGAGATGGGAGGTACTGTAGGAAACGAAGAAAAGGCAGTGGAAGAGCAGGGTCAGGCTGCAGAGGAGACCATGGGCTGTGCTGAAACCTTCTCCCCATGCTCTCACATCATGTCAGGAGGGCTGCAGTGCCCACCAACAGCAAGTTCCCAGCTTCTTCCCAGCCTCCAGCACAACATGTCACGTTCAGGGTGTCTGTAAGGAGGCCCATGGTGTGACTGCAGCCGTCCATACGTATCCATCCTTGGGGCTGGGAGTATGGTTTGGGACTGCTGCTTCTGCCTAGGAATGCCTCCTGCTCTGGAAACATCCCCTGGCATCTGCTCACCTCTGCAGATCTTTCCACCTAGGGACCAAATCAGATCTCTCTCCAGGCGATCAAGGGTTGATATAAGAGAAATATCTCTTATTCATAATGAATAGTGAAAAATTCCCAGACTATTATGGCCAGTGAAGGAGGGGATGTGTGTGCACTCATCCTGATTGGATGAGTGGATCCTGATTTACAGTGCTATGGATGAGCACTAGGAACTGCAATTCTTTTTTCTGGGACAGAGGCTTTCAGTACAAACAATAGGCGAGGATGTGAATACTTCTAACACTGCCTATAAATTCTGGCTGAATGTATAGCAAGGAGAGTTAAGAATGAACTTGCTTGGTTACACAAATGTATTTCAAGTCATTTCAGACAAAATGAACTAAAAATTAATACGATATATGTTTTCAACCTTCTGTAAGGCAATAGTCTCATCAAACAGAGAGGTACAGCTCGGTTCCTCCTCCTCTGTCATCTTTGGAGGCAGTAGACTAGATAGAAACATTGGGGTTTAACCCTCTGAAGTCATCATTTCTTTGGGTCTTAGGTTTCTTCTATCCATTACAGCCCTTCCAGTTCAGCAGTGTGTCACCCTTTTTGCTTTTAAACTGCTTTTCTTCTGCCTGGGATCAGGGAAGGAAGGGAACTTAAAGTCAGAAAAAAATCCTGCTTAAGGCAAAGGTCCAACTTCAGGCAAGTTCCCTGGTGCCCAGCCAAACCTTGTGCTGTTCTCCTCGCTGTTCTTCTCCCCCTTGTTTCTGACAGACCCGTGCTGTAGGAGCAGCACATCTTTGCATGATCTGTGAAATAAGCCTTGTCAGGTCTTACCATGTCATCCGCCCACCCAATGATGCATTAAGATATACTTTATAATCCATAGCAGTAGAGGAAGAGCCTGCCTAAAACCACTCTTCCCCCAAAGAAAAACAGATGCACTTGCAAGACTTTCAATTACCTTTTAAGCGACTTTCTCCTCCCTGCCCCACTCATCCCTAAAGTTCCTGGAAAACAGATGGTCCTTGCAGCTCGCCTCTGCGAGTTTCATAAATCCAACGGACTAAATGAGAGGAAGCACACTTCAGAAAGTGGGAGCTGAGATGAGGATGCCCTGCCAGCTACTCCCCCCACTCATCTTGGATTTTGGCTGGAGCCCCTCTGACACCCAAGGCTGCTGCAGGTCTACGCTGGGAGAAGAAGCTTCCTCTCCCCTTCACTTTCTTTATTACCCAGGTCACAAAATGGTTAAGGCTTCATAAACTCTGCTCCAGACCAGAAATTTCCACCCAGAAACCTGTTGGCAGCTGTGCTGATCCCAGAGCTCTGCTCTAAGGGGCTGTGGGTGTGAAATTCAGCTTAATGAGGGGGCAGCTTGTCCCCTGAAGTGTTCAGCCCCCAAGAGCAGCAGCGTGGACCCTTTGGAGACAAAGGACCGCACTCACGTCTCTTAACATGGGCAACTCCAAGCTGTGTCCAAGATACCTGCCGCATCCCAGATAATTCATACACTCCTGAGAAAGCACAAGGCTGAATTTATCTCCTGCAGACGCCCCAGGGTAACACGTTTCCCAGCTTTCCTTTACAAACTGGACAGATACGCAACCCTGCTGTATTTCTTCATGAAATAGCTGGATTTCCCTCTTAGGTTTTTCTTCCAGGAGCCCTGTTGTGACCATTAGGCACCTTTAAAGCTACGATCTGCTTCTTGCTTATAACCAATAACAGGGATAAACCACCGTGTGCACAAACATGGGACTGACTTCTGATGGGAACAAGCCCTACAGACATCAGCATCTAATTCTCATCCACAAAGTTTCAAGTCCAACCTGGATCAAACATATGCCAAAAATATGGACATATTCAGCTCAGACTAATGACAAAGCTTTTAATCAGCTCATAAAGAGGACTTTCATCAGCTGTTGATGTGGCTTTCCTGGATGGGGAGAACGATGAGAAGTGATGCGTTCAGGAGCGGTGGGTTGGGTGCCACCCCTTCCCTCCATCCTGTAGTGCAGGAGGCTGCAGCAGTGGTGGGGAAGAAGGAAATAAAAGGATGGATTTTGCTACTTTAAATATAAATCTCAGTTTGATAGATAGTATCACATAGCTCTTATAGATACATACAGGGTTTATCTTCCAAGAAAGAAAGTCCATTTCCAGTTTAACCTGAGGTGCATTGAGCTTCCTTTGCTGGGTAATGTAACCTTGATTGCTTTTGTACAGGACAGACACATCTTTTCAAGTGCTTCAGCTCTGGGGTCACCCTGTTCTGCACAAGGACATAAAATTTCAGCTGAGCTCTATTTCCTTCCTTCTTGTGATGGAACAGAAAGAAGAAACTGGAGTGATCTTCAAACCCTCTCTGAACAGAGGGCTCAGATACTGTGCTTTAATGAGCTGTTACCACCCTGACCGGAGAGCTGAAGTATTTCAAGACATTTCTCAGCAGCTGCATTGCAAAGTTAATGATGTGTTCATTGCAAGAGCACATACAGATTCAGGCTGAAGGATGGGGAGTTAGCCCACTTGCCTTGAACCTTTTGATATTAACCTTCTCCTGGCATTTGACCTCAGAAATGCAACCAAGGAAAGTCACCAGCATACAGAGAAGAGACTGCGATTGTAATTAGGTGGTGGGCTGCATATTTGTGGAGTCCAGTTAAGATAGATGTAGTTATGGATGTTTTCACAAAAGAGTCTTCTTGCTTCAAAACTCCAACAGATTTGCCTCAGATCTGGATCAATGCACCTAAAACAGAGGCAACTGTATATAAATATATGTGTGAATAAAAGCTGGACTAGGCAGAGCTGAATTAGCTTTGTTTCAATGAGTGGACAATTCTATAGAGCAAAACAATATAAAAAACTCACGAGGCTTATTCCAAGATGAGAGCTTAAGAGAAAAGGATTGTTGTTTTAACACGTCAGTGTGTTAAGAGAGAAAACAGAGGACTTTGTTCATATCTTCAAATTTGTTGAAAAGAAAAGCTTGAATTTACAGCCAGGAAATTATTAAGAGAGAAAAGCTCGTTATCTAAAAGGACACTATCTCAGTCAAAGGTACTTGGATGCACAGAACACAAGATCATCATCATCATCCAAACCTGTTTTGATGATGTGCAAGCATTTCAGTTTGCTGAAGTAGTTTTGAAGTGTTTATATAAAAAGGAGAATTGCAATGAACCACTTAGAAATCACCTCAAAACACTGAGGATGGAGCACTTGAGCATCTGAGTTTGCCAGCAAAGAAACTTCAGGCAACAGAACCTCAGAACAGCCAAGGACATTTCTGCATAGAAGGGAAATTAAGTATCTGGGATGAGAAACAGGAGAAAGGCTGTTAGGCATATCTGTAAGAACAGCCTCTTCATGTATATGTGGCCTTGAGGACAAATAACTTTTGAGTACTCTTGCAAGTACCTGAGCAGGGGGATACAGGAAAATGATAATTTGCTATTAAAATGGTTATGACAAACTGAAGAACTCATTGGCACGGACTCAACTCTTCTCAGTGAGCTCTGAAGCACTCCTTGGTTGAGCAGATGAGTTTTTGCAGAAGGTGACTTTCCAAGCCTACACAGAAAGGCCAGTTGCCATTGGCATCCCAGTAGATGATCTTTCAGAGCCTGATCCAAGGCTTATTAAAGCAACCAAGAAACAATTCAGGATAAGCTGAATCTGGCACCTGATGCTTAAGTGACTCGTGTTCTCAGTAATATTCTGTGGGAAGCATAAGAATAATAAATTTGCTTAAGGGAGACTTTTATTTTATTGCGTGAGGCAAAATGAATGCACAGTGCATTATTCTAAAATTCAGATTTTTAGAATGTCACATTTTAGTGCTTCAGGAAGGCTTACTTTTCCAGAATCTTGCGCATTGCGTGTAATTCATTCTGGAACACAAGTCACTTTTAGACAGAAAACCCTTTCACTGCCAGCACCATGTGGGAAGAGAAATTTGTTTCCTTGGATGCAGTTTCCACTTTATTACTCTTGATAGAAGCATCAGCAACCAGAAACCAGAGCACTGAGAGAGCTCTCTCCTTTGAGTGGTTTGGTGAACATTCAACTTTCTAAACTTTTCGTGCGTGAAATCCACCATTCAACAAAAGACATTCAAAACACATTTTTTCTTAGGTTTGCACCTTGCTGACCAGCCTGGCACACTGGTGAGGACACAGTTTTGTGCCTATATGCAGAATTAAATGCGCGTCGCCTTCCTCGCAGTAACCATCGTGTCCCCACATCCCACCACTGTGGCATCTGTGTCTCCCAGCTGAGTCCCAGTGATGTGCAGATCTTGGGTGAGCCAAACCCATCGTTTTGCTTTGCACCAACCACTACGGTCGATATTGGAGATGCCCCAAGAGCACCTCTCGGCTATGGGGCGGGAAGACCATTAAATAAGCTTTTATTGCTTCAAGATGAATCTCTTCCCAGGTGCGAGCAGCCAAGGGCTGAGGTCTGCAAACTGCATCTCCAAGCAACACCTGCCAAAGGATAAGCAAAGGCTTAGTGCACTTGATTCTGCAAAGTGGCCAGAGCTCAGGTCTCAGTTCTGCGAGCCAGTGATAGGTGGAATTAACTTTAAGCACGTGCATAGCCTCTCCTCCTTAGCAGAAGCTCTTTTCCAGAACACTTTTAAAAAAAGATATGACAGAAAACCAGAAATCCCAAGGAAAAAAAAAGATCAATTTCCACAATAAGTGGGAAACAGAGAGGGAGGAGTAATAAGTGCTTATTATTTTTAAAAGCAGCATTTGCAGCAGAGAGTGCCTTGGAGGAAGATCTCGTTTGGGTCTGAGCCGAGAACGTGCCTTGTTTCCTCAGAGTCTTCCCAGTGCCTGTCAGCTGTGGGGCTATATTTTCACTTTTTTTCTGGGGCAGGGAAGAGAAAGGGAGAGAAGGAAGGTTTGTTGTTTTGGGTTTTTTTTGTGGATAGCTCAGCAAAAAGAAATAATTCCCAAATGCTGCAAGGTTTTTCTCAATGTACTTCACTTGGTCATTATAACTTCATTTGCTACATCAGTAGAGCCATTTCTCAGTTGGTCTTGCCCTCAGAAGCACCCTGGAAGCCTTTATGCATAAGGGGATCCAAGACTTCTTCCAAAAGTAGCTGCAGAATTTAATTAAATCTACTCCATGTTTGCCCGTCCTGTGATTTCTCTTACCTTTAACATGAACTCACATATGGATTAAAGTGAAATAAAACCTACAATTTGAGTTCAATTCAAAGCTGATTGGAAACATGTATTACCTTTCCTTGACCCGGCAGCGAGAAGGGAAGTTATTACAGTTCTTTAGTGAGTTTGTAAACTCTTTACTGCTGTGGCAGTTTTAATCCTGCTGAGAGAAAATTTGATCTGGAAAATAAATTGCTCCCATTTTATTCTTATGTTTTACAATCACAGGTTTAGATAGCAAACAAGCATCAAATTCTTTTGGAATCAACAAGCAAGGGTATTATCAGGATCCAGATGGCATTTTTAGGTTAAATAATAAATAACCATAAATACTAATAAAGAATCGCTCCAGATCTTGCAGATTTTAATATGCTGACTTGATACAGAAAAAATTGGGAAGGTTAATGATTCGGTTACTCCATGACCAAGAACAAACTGGTGTGTCTGAACAAAATTAACTGATCATGCATTCCCAGACAAAACAGCAGATTTTAACCATTCTTTAGAAGTTTGTAGACGTTTTACGGTCACACACAGAAGAGTCACAAACTTGAGACACTAAAATACTGGCAAGACTTTCATGTAAATGAGACTCTGGTACCTCCAAGCTCAGAGCAAAATAACGTTTGTTATAATGCGCTAACAAGACCTAATGGCTGCTTGCTTGTCAGCTAAATTGAACTGGAAACGAAGCACACACTCTGAGTGATGAAGGTGATTAACACATTAAGAAAGGAAGAATTGGATTTTCTCTGTCTTCTGGTCTTCAAACGGTGGCAGGATGTCCTCCTGGAAGATGTGTTTTGGCAAAGGAGAACTGATGAGGTTCCAAACAGAAATGAGCTGGGCAACGTTTATTGGCCAGTGATAGATGAGAAGTAGCTAATCTAATGGGCTTCCAGCTTCCAGTGCTATGAATCTCCAAATTAAAATCCATGAAGAGTTTCAAGCAGGAAGTCTAAATCAAATATCTGGGGTTTTTCCTTAAATTAAGCAAATCAAGTACTTTGTGGAGGATTGATGTCTCCTACATGTTTGTTTACCTGCATTTGCACGATGGTGAGGCACCAACCTCCTGTGCAGTGGAAGGTTCCCAACCTTCCTTTTTAATTTAATGGGATGAGCTGGTTCTACGTATACTCACACAGGACAGACCTCAGCCAGCTGCGTGAGTCATTGTCCACGCGGAAGAAGACGCTACTGTCAGGGTAGAGCAACATGCTATGTTTTAGCAACAGAATAAAATGCAACCTGCTAAGGATTTTTCCATAATTCATAGAATCATAGAATCACCAGGTTGGGAAAGACCCACAGGATCATCAAGTCCAACCATTCCTATCGAACACTAAACCATGCCTTAAAAATTCCTTTAAAAATTCCTTGAAAATTCCTTAAAAAGAAGCTAATAAGGAAGGTACAGGAAGAGGGAAAAGACATTTTTTCTTTGTTATTCATTCCCTTGCAAGCTGAATGCTGTGTAAGCCACCGGGGCATTCAGGCACTTGGAAAGACACGGCCCATTGGGAGGGTTTTCTACAGCACCCAGGCACCCAGTACCTGCAGTTTCTGAGATTCGTTTGCCACACTGTTAAAATAAAATGTTAAATGCTCCAGAACACCCAGTTAAAAGTAGATTTTACTATTCTAAATGAGCTTCAGACTTGCCAGGGAGAAACGGCCAATAATATTTCTTTTTAACCCAAATAAACTATTTATGCTACACAGCAAAATCAACATAACGTAATTTACAGGAACACAACCATACCATCCCCTTTAATATCTCCACTTTTTGCGTGGCACAAGGGTAAAAAGGAGAAATATTGATACCGAAAGCAAAGCAGCCAGAAGACGATCCAGTGCAAATAGAGCATAAAGGAAAAACTTTCTCCATTTGTTTTCACTGCTGGCATCTGTTCCTCCTGACACATAAAATTACAGAGAATCTGTTTTCATGGGTGAACAAAGAACGAACAGTAAAACAGAAATAAAATCAGAAGTACCTAAGAGTGAGTGTAATGGGTGACGCCAAAGAGGAACCAGCTGACAGCGGCTGGTGCTTAAGCTTGCAAAGAACTGAGGTAGAGGATCAATAGAGAGTGATGCTTCCTCAGCATCCTCTCTGGGTTCAGGCAAGTAAGCGTGTCCATGCTCCCTAACCTGAGGTTCCATCCCAGGGCTCTGTGTTTCCCAGCAACCAGCTGAGCTGTAGGACTGCTTCCCAGATTTAGCTGTACTTTTGCTTGTTCAAAAGCTACTGCCTTGTGATTTCTCTGGGTGTTCTTATGACAAAAAACACCAACCATTACCCACACAGGCAGTTTTGCTGATGTTTTTCTTGCCATCCTGTTAGCCGCTCTCTCTATGGCATCGATTATATATTCCCGACTCTCTGGATTACTGTTCTCCAGACTATTACCAGTCTGAAATCTCTCCTTCAAAAAGGGTGACCAGCCTCCAGACCTGAGTGTAGCTGCTAAGACAGGGTGAAGAGGGAGGGCGTCACCCCCACAAGCATCCCTGAAGCATCTGGTGCCCTGGGTGATGCCAGAGGCTCAGTCCTTGCCCCTTGGCTGCTGTCACTGCTCCACGCTGTCCCTCCTTCAGATGCCTGCACTGCTTCTCCCAAGGAGGGCTTGAACATAGAGTTTCTGTAACCAGCTGACTACACTCCCCACGGCTCCAATTTAACTTTATATCATTAAACAACAAGGTACGGTCCAGAATATCTAAAGCCTTTGAGTGGTCAATGGAAACTACACCCATCAAAACCTCCTGATCCCCAGCCAAAGCCAACTCATTAGGTACCAGAGAAACAGCAGTGGTAATACTGTTTTTCTTGAAAAGCTGACTGCAGTGGGGATATTATACAAGGAATGTTTAAATGGAATATAATTTTTACTTGGTCGGTAATAACCCTGTGAGGTTTATAATTGTTCAGGTCTTACAGGTCATGAGTTATTAAAAGGCAGTTATTAATTTTGCATACCTACCAATGTCTGGCAAGACAAAAGAAACGTTCTGGTGATTGGAAAAGGAATCAAAGCTGTAGCCTAAGGCAGCGGAAAGAGGCAGCAGGGATGGTGGGAGCAGGGTAGGGCAGGGAAGTGCCAGGGGCATTCTGCTCCGCTTGCCCCAGGAACTCTCACACCATCCCCAAGCTTGTGCTCTGCAAAGTTTTCTCTCCAACCATGAGGCAGAGGAGAGAGGAAACTAACTATAGTGATTTTTGATGGGAAGCATTAATTTCAGCAGAACGCAAGCTGGGCCAGGAACTGTCCTTCGGGTCCAGAGAAAGGTAGGATGGGCTGGAAACCAGCGTGCTCTCAGCTGATGCTCCCCCCTGGCTGGGATAAGGACTGAAGCAGCGCTGGCTGATGTGGATGAGCCTGCCTGGCTGTCCCCGTGTGCTTTCCCTGCTTGGACATAGAGCATGAGAGGCAGGAAGATGAGCCAAGCTCTTCTTGCAGAGCAGAGGTTACTCCTGATGCCACCCTGAGGATCAGGGATGCTCTGAAGAGAGGGAGATGATGAAAAGCATCACAGAGGATTACAAACCCTTCCCTCTCAGAGCAGGGTTAATATATTACGGAGTATTCAGCAACTGCAGCTTGATGCCTGGGCTCAAGGGTGCTGGGCAGCAGGATAGGGAGGTGGGGATGGGAGCAGATCCTTCCCTGTTCTGCTCTCTCCCTGCTCCTGGCCTCCCTGCCTGTAGCTAAATATTTCAGCCAGGCTTTCAGGGTTGCTTTTGTTCTTTTTTTTGCCTCTAAAAACCTGCCAGGGCAACGCTGTGCTAACACGTTAGCCAGTGCTGTGCTCGGCACATGAATCGAGAAGGGGGGAAACGTACAGGCACCGAAACCCAGAGGTCACCGCACCGATGAGAAGCACAGAACAGGCTTTGTGCAGATTTGCCCTGCCAGCTCCCTTCATTTTTGACTTGAAACACTTGCTGATAATCCACTCCTTGACCTCTCCTACACAGGATGCAGTGTCACTATATGGAAGCCATATGGAACAAAGGGATAGCTCTCAATCCATGCTGAGCACAAAAAACCAAAGTTTACAATGGCACCGTAACCACGGCATCTGGGGTGGCTCTTTGCCAACGTGCCCTCATGTTGGCAGCTGAAAACTCGTGTGCCTGCTATGATAAACCATGGCATATCAGTCTTTAATAAGAGGCATTTCAGCCAGAGGGTGTGCTTGTAGCTCTCTGTAACTGAGCTACCTCCTGAATTTATTGTCCAGCTTTTTCCCTCCCCCTTTGAATAATCATTAAAACTGCGAAATGCTTTCTAGAACATGAGAAACAGATACGATTCTTGATGTTCCTGTGCCTTTGAAGAAGCATACCTGGTTCCCATTAATAGCCTACGCGTTATGGGATGGAGCTATGGACAATTTGCTTTCTAGTGATTGCAGATTGGACTACAAAGCTCAGGAATACCCAGAGTTTCTGCTCCAAATGTTTTAAATGTGCATGCATATCTCACATCTAATTAGAAATACTCCATGATTTGCTGACAGTATTTGAACAATTCCTGCCAGGATAAAGGACCCATTTGTGTTTTGGGGGAAAGAAGAGGGAAATCATCTTAAAAGCTGCATTTCTGTGCAAAAAAAAACAAGTGAGAGTAGAATTTTGCCCCTTGAATACAGAAATGAGCTAAAGGCTTCTAAAAAGCCTTAGAGGGATCAAGCTCCATGTAAGGGTTTGACCTTCTTGCTCCATATTTCTTCACTAATCTGTCTGTAATAGCAGAAAAGATGTTCTGGCAGATGCAAAAGCCACCTGATGACCAAATCTGAGCTGATGTTTCCATCTCACTTTTATCGACAAGGTGCTAGTTATACCCTGCCCTGCATTTCCAGTGCTTCTGGAGCAGATGGCTGGAGGCAGATTACAAGCAGCATCTTGTCTCTCCACTCCTTTGCCTTTCAGGAAGATTTTGTTGGAAATCTCATCTGCTCCCATTGGTTTGGCCCCACGCCAGCTCCAAATGAGAAATGGCCCATTTCCCACTTCATTTCCCCTTGAAAATTCGCAGGGAGGACTTGAAGGTTTTCAAATCAAGCCCTGCCCCAAAAATCTCAGTAAAGGCTGAACATGCAACCAGAAGCAAAACTCATTTATCTAGCACTGGCATGGCTGCAGCGGAGACTGAGCTTTGCTTGTTTACAGCATCTCCACCAGAAAGCCTCCTGTCCACACCACATCTATTTTTTGCAGATTACCGGAGATGTTTGATAGGAAGAAATGTCTCATCATATGGCAGAGCACAAGCAGTGGCTTCTTCAGCGACACGAGACAATCCCTTCTCCAGTTTTCAGCCAGGAAGAAATGGGGGTTGGTTTGGGGTTAATTATTTAATGATTAGGTTTAAGAGTTCAGGATCTCTTAGGAAAATGATAGAGAAAAAATGTGTTGGGTTTTAAGGCAGGGACTGAGTGACCTTCCTTGCATGCAGATCCCAGCTTGCTACTCCACAATTTTGGGTGGCAAAAAAAAAGGAAGGCAAAATGTGTCTTTTCTTGTAAGCTAGCAGCTGACCTCAGTGTAGCCTGAGGGCATTTTAAACCTATCTCTGCCTTTATTATGTGTGTCATACGCGCCTATTCATCCTTTGTAGTTTAAAGCAAAAAATGACCTTTTATAGCTATCTGAAGTGTAATTTTGCTCATGTTCTCCACTCTCACCATTTGTTTTGAGTTAAATATCAAACAGATGTGCACCCAGTTTTTAAAAAAATATTTAATATTAGAGAGCATGCCCTCATATAAGACTGGGAAAGCCTTTCAGGGAAATAAGCCTTTCAAATAAAAAGGCATATTAGTAAATTTTAAGGTGACTTTAACTGTATATTTTCAAGCATTAAAGGAAACAGATCCAGCAAGCTATAAAGTGACAAGTGGGAGGTGGGGAAAGATATACGGTACTAGTTTGAAAGAGAAATTAGACCTGGAACAGGGTGGAAAAATCTACCTACCCTGGAGTTGTTTGGATTCATAGGTTTGGGGGTAGGGACGTGGAGTGAGGGAGGAAGGGCTGAAAGCTGGAAGGGGGCATCAGCTCCTGCCTTCATCCCCTGGCAGACACAGGTTGCCAACCACCAAAACCATCCCACGGAGGAGATGGCAACCTCCAGGCTCGTTTTATGTCTCATAACTAAGGGGAAAACAGCAGAGAGGGCAGGTTTTTCAAAGCTCTTGTGAATGTTGCATTGTGGCTCTCATGAAGGTATCAATCAGCCCAGTAAGAGCTTTGCTCCAGTTCCCCTCCTGACTCTGCAGCAGTGATGGTGCAGGGCTGCATTTAACATTCCACATCCCCTAATAATTCTTGGCGTTGCACATATTTAAAGTTCAGAACTAAATTACCTGGCTCCCATGATCTGCAACAGCCATCCTCTCTGATGGTTAAAGCTGAAATTAAAGTATTTCCATGTGGCTGCTTGAATTTCTTCTCCTGTAGGAAAGGACTTTCTCTGCTGACACATGCCGGCAAATTACATTTCCATTTGGCACCAAAGCTTTGCTCTGTTCTGGGGCTGTTTCATGTGCAGCTTGGGACACTGGGGAGGAGAGCTGATACCTTTGGTGTTTTACAAAACTCAGGTTGTTTCTGCTGGCACAGTCCAGGAAGATGTAACCGGTTATCACTCCATCAGGCTGCTGTACCTGAAACCTTGAATAAGCTGAAGTCGTTTTCCTTAATGACTGCTTAAAGGAAATGATCCTGTTCCCATCCACTTCGTTTTGACACTGCGACCAAGCCCAGGGGCCTGCAGGAACTGGAATTTTGAAGGGTAGGGGAAATAATTCTCTCGCTTGCTCTCTCTCTCTTTATTTTACAAGCCAGGCTGCCAGCTTGCACATCCAAGCAATCCCACTGATTCAATTGCTTAGCTTCGCTGCAGTGTAGTGTCCTCAGCTTTGGGCAGAGGAAAGGACATTTCTGTCTCTTTTAATCCCTTTATTTCTCATGAGCAGCTGAAGTGGGAATGGAGCATAATTTATATTTTGAGAAGAATATCAAGGCTCTGGGAGGTTTATTCCTGGCTCTGCCATTCTTGCTGAAGGATCTCTTGACCATGGTCTTGTGATTCAGAGAGCCCTGGAGCTCTGGGAAGAAGGCAAAGCCTGTGTTTGGGTTACCATTGCTTATCCTAGGAATGGACCACACAGAGAACAGGCACCTAGAAGTCACAGCAGCCATGGGACCAGCTAACAGACCAGATCTGTCCCCTCACCACAGCACTAGAACAGCTGAATTTGCAGGGAAGGAAAGTTAGTGTGCATTTTCCATGCTAACCAAGACTATCTGCCATTACACATCTCCATTGTATCATGGATTTGAAGGTCAGAAAGCACTAGCTTCAACCAGGTGTATTTGTTTCTCTGTTCACCTACTTAGCTAAATTATGAAGCCTATCTCCACCACCTACGTCCAGCACGGGGTCATCAGTCACTGAATTAATGCTGATTTTGATTGTGTTCACCCACAGAAGAGCAGCTCAGCCACCTGGAGGCCTTCCAGCCTGATCCATCTCCCGGCAAGTCAGTGGAACTGAGGTTGGGCCCTTCATGCTTTCAGCTGGGAAGGAAAATTAGCACAAGTCAGGCTGGAGAACGGGAGCAGCAGAGTCCACAGCTGCATTATTAAAGCAACTCAAATCCTGACCCAACAGAATTCAACAGTGTTTCTTAAATTCAGTGCATTAAATCAGGACAACCTAATAAAACCAGCTTTTCACCCTAACTATTGAAAAAGAACAATGAAATTATCGCTGCTTGCTGGACCTGTTACTCAGCTCAGTAGGATTTTCCCATCCTTCGCTGAGAACTAATACAGCGGCTGCCAGAATGTCAATGTGTGGTACTAAGCAATGAGGATCATTTAGATTCCAAACCATCCCATCCTAATCCTCGCCTCCCCACCAGCCGAGTTATTCATCGGATAACCAGAAACACCTGGGTACAAGGAATTTCCTGCTGCAATTCAGTCTTAATTTCCTCAGATAGTAAAAACCCAAGGCTCGCAAAGGTGAAAGAAACCAGCAGTCAATCAAGTAAATCACCACCACCACCACCGCAGCAGTGATAGTACATTCTAAATTAAATTTTAATTCCCACCTGATGGTTCGCTGGGAGTTACTTTTATACGAACCATTCATCTGACCCACCTCTGTATTTCAGGCGATTTGTTGGGGTCCCATTAGTTATTAACACCCATCTAAGTTTCAGAACAAGCTTTTTCGTCTTTGTGGTCAGAATCAAAATGAGAAGCCAAGAAGGCAACGTCTGTAGGAATTAGCTGGACAGATAAACTAAGGCTACATGATCTTACAGTGGAAGGCAATAAACAGCAAAGACGCCAAGAAATCTCCTAAGTTCAAACACAAAGTGTAAACAGGACAAGTTTGGGGTCTTTTCATTTATTTATGGGTTAGAAAGTGGTTATTGTGCCTAGAGATGAGCTTTGTCACTTCTTTTCGTGGTCAACAGCCTTAGTAGCAAAAATATCTTAGAGTTTGGCCCAAACCGTGTGACATTACTCCTGAAAGCGGCTTAGACATGAATGAGAAAATGTGATCAGGCACAAGGCATGTGAGGAAGGCAAGAAGGAGCATTTCAAACCAGCACTTTCAGCCTCTCATCACCTGGATTAATTAATTAAATTAAAAATGTTAATTAAGTCTTCAAAGCCAGGTTTTTAAGAGGGGTATTCATGGGGTTTCCATTTTTATATGCTCAGCACAGCATCTGCAGTCATTTCTGTTGGCAGCTCTGCCAGATCTGTCACAGTAACATGCACAATTAAAGGATGTTTTGGCAAAACTTACCCCAAAAAGCTGAAGAGAGAAAAGAAATAGTGAATTAAATAGAAGATTCACACAAAACTGCTGACATTCCTTTTTTCTTCTCAGTAGATCTAAATATGAATATTCACAAATGCCCATGCAAACTAGACTCTTTATTCTAAGAAGACACTTTGTTAGGCAGCTTCCTGACATACTTGATGACTATTAAGGTCAAGAAATTGGCTGTCCTCGCTAGGCAGGGGCCAACAGCCTTACGGGTTGTGTTAACAAACAGCTTGCAATACCAAACAAGTCAGGTTCAGGTTTTATTGACAGGACCTGTGAGACAGGCATTTCAGCAATATCTATCACAGCCCAGCATCCCAGCACAAAACAGACTTCTGTGGTGGAAGGCCCTTTGCCTTCTAGGGGAGTAGATAAATATGGCTTGGTTGATCAGCTTTGTAATTATTCTGAGCTGAAATATGTTGGGTTATCGATGTGAATGCAGCAGCATCTTTAAGGAAGAGATTTGCTCTGGCACATTGCAATATGGGCTTTTTAAAGAAGATAGTGTTTTAAAGCAGTCGATTTGCTTGTGTTTGAAGAGCATTGAACCCCTTCTGCCAGTGGTTGCCATCCGATGTGAAGTGAAGCTGTAGCCAATTTTTATTGCTGATAACCGGGGCTGGCAAATTCATTCCAGCTAACCTGCAAGAAACCAACTAAGAACAGCCAAATGTTATTTTGACTGTGAATTACACCCCAACAACCAGGGCAATCCTCCTCCTCCATGAATATAAGGCTGCAGTGTGGCAGCAGAAACACCAATCTCCAGTGACTCCGTAACAAACTTTACGCACCAGTTGCCTCTCACCAAGGTCAGCTGAGATTTTTTTGAGCCCTGAGGCAAAGCAACAAAGCCGGTGGTGGTGGCGTCTGCAGTGACAGGTGATTTCAACCAAAAGTAAGAAGGAAAAGCAAACTCTGCAACAAAGGCATAGGAAATTTTGCCATTGCAAACTGGGAAACAGCATGGGATGGTACAGCAAGAGCTGAGTGATGTTTTGCTAGAGTGAAAGTCATGGTGGAAAACTGGAATGCTGTACTCCCAAGGAGAAAACAAACCAGACATCATATTCAGGTCTTTATCCTGATTTCTGTCATGCTATAAAGCTGACCAAAGCCAGGAGAGGCTCCCAGAGTCAATGTCACCATGACATCTCATACTGCTAGGACCTTCTGAAGGAGGAGGAAGATCTCAAGCAGATGCATCTTAATAGATCAGCTAACTTCTTGGGATCTTGTTCAAGTGAAGCTGAAGGGAGATCTGTCAAACTGCAGGGACAGCGTTTCAAATCCACTTGGTCCTCCATCACTCGGACTAAAACAATCGGTCAAGATAAGCCCTGGTCTTGAAGGGGAGAACATCTACAGTGAAGAACAGCTTCCACAGACCAATTTCCAGTCTATGACAGGCTAATTTCCCAGGCAGAGTGTGCTTTTCATTACAGCTGTAATGATAAATGTATAGGCAGGTGATCATGTCCAACAAAGAGACTCTAAGAAGGGAAGGGTAATGGGTTGACTGAACAAGGACTGCACGAGAAATAACAAACACAATCATATGAAAATAATTAGTGCTCTTTCTCCGGGGAGGAGATCTCTCCCCCTCCTTCAATTATTTCTTTCCTTTCAGCTAGCCTGGGCAATTCTTTAATTCATAAACCATATTCTGTAGGTGGGATTTTCCAACCTCCTGGCTGTTTATAGCAATTAGGGTTGCCTCCGTACTGATATCATGTCTATTTAAAAATGTTTATAACTCACTGCTTTAACCAGATTTCAAAGCATGTCCTTGTTGCCCAGCAACAGAAAAAAGCTGGCTGCTGTTTCCTGAGCAGAAACTTAGGAGTGTAATCACCTAATGTCATCCTGTTCACTGATAATTAAGCAAATTATGTTCAAGGAAATGCCTTATATTAAGGTTACTGCAGTGATTTTTGCTTCCATCTGCAGGATCAGACCTTGGCTCCTCCTCTGTGGCTCACTGAGCAACCTGAAAAACTTTACATTTGATGAATAGTGTTCCTCCTAAATCTTAGTCACTCAGGATGCCTCAGAGCTAGAACTCCAGCCAGGTCACAAGAGAGAAGGAATAACCTCTTGAAATTCATCCCAACGCCCCGACCACAACAGGAGTCTACCAGAACAATTAGGAGCTATTTTCCTCTAGGTCTTCATGGTATTCTCTGCTTCCCATGGTCAGGAGACCTGCCTGACTCTGAAGTCCTTCATACACCCACAGCTTAATGATACACCAGAAACGCTCCTTCAGGTCTGCCTTCCCCAGTGATCATCTTGGCCTAGATTCAGGTGGTTGAGTCCTATGTTTTGCTAGATGCAATGTGCTCCAGTAAGAGTCAAAAGTGGTCTCGGGCAGCACTGATGCTCCCTATGAAGCCTGCTCTTGTTGTGCAAGGATGACGAGAACCCAGTCCTCTAGCGCTCCTCTCAGTGCCCAGGAGAGGAAGTCCCAGGCATCCTGAATAGCTTAGAATCTTCATAAAATGAGAGCAATTAATTTTAATCCCCACTAGATGGTGCAGGAAGTCAATAAATGTCAATCACCCTCAAACACTGGACTTGGCTTTCAAGAGCTTCCATATTCTACTGTGAATACTGCGTCAGATGGTTTCTCTCATGAAGCCCTAAGCAGGGCTTGAACTGGAGTCTGAACAGCACCCAAGCTCCCTGCTGCACCCCAGAAAGAGGTTTTAAACCCTTTTAGTTATCTGTGTTTGTACAGAATGTTGTTATTATGAAGAATAATAAAAACAATGCTAATAATATTATCTACATAGGAATTACTTGTAAGACTTCACAGAAATCTAGTTCTGCTGACTCAAAACTCCTCTATGAGAATTAATAGGCAATTGCATCCTTTTTCTATAATAGGGTGGTTGAATGCACCAAAAGACAAGATATGTTGTCTTATAATTAAATAGTAAATGATTTGAAAACATCGACTGTACAGCTTCTAGTAGAAACGGTCTAATTCATGGTTAAAGATCTGGAATAATATAAAAATATACATAATGAAATCCTGATGGATTTTATAATAGTTTCTTTCTTGCAAGACTATAATAGCTACATACCCCTATTTCAGTTTTCTGAATCTCAGGCCGTAAACCAGGGGCCTTTCAGGCTCAAGATGCAAGTTATTTAGCAGAGTGTTTGATGCACATATGACTTTCTGCAACACCGACACATGGCAGCATCTAGATCTAAAACCAACAACAAAACACGCGCACGCTTGGGTAAGGATGAAAGAGAGAATGAGCATGGCAGATGTTAGCTGGATCACATAATGCTTAGCTGGAAGGCACTCTGGTGATGAAGGTGGAACAACATCCTGTATAGATGAGAATGCAATTTACCCAGGGAACTTGCAAGCAAATAAAAAAAAAATAAAATAGAGTACCAGAGTCATTAACTGAGTCCTCTCTCTTCAGTCCTAAATTTTACCATGAGGCAGTGCTCCCAAATATCTAAACCTATACGAATCAGATGAGTTTCCAGTTCTCTGCACACAAATCAAATCCAAAGAGATAATGAGCCAAACAGAGACATTAATTATATTTTATGTTGTCATTTATTTTGAGACATTTAATTAATGTCATAAAAATATATAATATACATTTTCAATAAAGAATTCAAAGTACCACAATCAAAGATCACGTGACCTTAGTTTCATTATGAAAAGTACCTGGATTCAATAAAAAGAGGACATAGCTTTATCCTAGACATAAATTTGGTTCAGGCAGAAATATTGAGAAAGGTTAAATGGTAAAGAAAACTAATCTCTTAAGGCAATATGAATCATAGGGAAAGAGGTTGTGGTAAAACGATAATAAAAATCACAGCTGTAATTTTCTTCTCACAGAACCGATGCCTACTGGCTGATGGACGGCACTGCCGGAGCCTCCGTACCACAGCGATGGACTGAGTGGGGACTGACTCCACAGCATTTGTAGGTCACACATGGGAAGTGAAGGTGAAAGTAGATGCAATCTGCCCCATATTAAGTCTAGAGCATCTCCTTAACATGGCTGGCTTGCAACCTTCAAAGTGTCACCAGGGTAAAATACCATGAGCGTGTTGTGTTCTGACATCAAAGGGCGCAGCAGCATCAATCCAGTGAGTCATAGAATCATAGAATATTGAGTCATAGAATCATAGAATCACCAAGTGGGAAAAGACCCATAGGATCATCAAGTTCAACCATTCCTATCAAATACTAAACCATGCCCCTCAGCAACTCGTCCACCCATCCCTTAAACACCTAAGCTCTGAAGCTCTGCCCGTTTACCCCAACGGACAACTCAGTGCTATGCATTTCCAACTAGCTTAGTAGTTTGCTTGATTATGATTTGAACCCAGTTTAAAACCTGTCCTTTACTCCTCAGGCTTTATTCTCTTTGCTGTCGGTCTGAAAATGAGGCCACACCAAAGTAATTTGGTCTTACTGCCATTTGTACATCAACTTCAGACCATGATGTGCTCAAAATTTGGGGTTAAACTGCAGAGATTCACCTTCGGGACAGCACATCTGGTTAGTCACTGGGATTCAGGAGCATTAACTGGCACATAGATAGTGGAAACCTTCATGTTGTTCTTCTTTGCATTTCAGTTGTAGCCAGTATTTATTGCAAACCTTGGTATGTTTTGAGTTTAAGGTTTTAATAGTCTCTTTGGCGGGTCAAATTTGATCTGAAGAAATATATCATAAAGCAACTCTTCATCTGGTGCTCAACTGCCTTCAGTTCACAACCCACAGTGAAAATAAAAGGATGTCTCTTGAAACCATTGCTTCCCAAAGAGTGGAACTGCAATGTCTTCACAGTTTCACAAAGGAGGTGACTTTCTCATTAGGAAAGTGCAGCTCAGTTTCCCTCCTGGCATCAGAGAAAAACTTGCTTTAGCCCATCATTCATAATGACAGCACTGCAGAGAGATTTACAAAGAGAAGGCTTGGATTAAATCTGTCTTTAATGAATCGTTTTCTCCCTGTATTTTCCTGATACCTCAATGAAAACCATTGCTGCACATCCGTTATCCTGCCAGCAGTTGCCTAAAACCATAATGAGAGCCTCTGGGATGCCAAAGACACCAGATCCTTCTCATATCTGAACCTCTGATGAAAGCATTAGGTGCACGGGCTGGAATTGAGTTGGCTCATGAGGAAAGGCTACCGCTTTGGAGAAATAAAAATCCCACCTCTGTTACTCATCAGTTGGATGTGGACAGCATCAGCTCATATTCCCAATAATTTTCATATTCAGGCATCAACCAGACTATGAAATGCATGAAACTCAAAACCTCCTGCACTGAGGCCTCTCTGGATTTGGTGCTCATGCAGAAGAAGGGAAAGAGCTGAGTGGGACTCCTTGCAGTAAAATATTGGACCTCTTCATAATTTCTCTAACCCTCTTACTATTTATTGTCAGACCCTGCGGAAACCATTCCAGCATCTCTTAATTCCCATTTCACAGCACCTCTTCATTCCTATTTCCATGGCAGCTCTGCAGCTACCTCAGGATTTATTTCTTCTTGAAAGCATGGACTAAGTCCTAGACACAATCACACTACATCACCTCCCTGTGCATAGGTTGTCTTCACATTCTGCTACATATGCTGTGAGTTTCTATATTATCTTAACACTGAAATTCTGTTTCATTACATTAACTCTGCTTTTATAGCTATTAGTTTGTCTGTAATGGTCATTGGGGTTGTACATTTAAGTGTTTTAATATAGTCCTGTGTCTCCTGTATGACTTCTAGAGGAATAGATACAGCCCAGCTGGTGCTGCCTGGATAACAGGAGTCCAGGAACCAAGGAGAACGTGGTACTCGAGCACGTTTTACACAATCCAGAGCCCTGACAAATAACTATACAAAGCAAAATAATAAATAGCTCATGTAATACACTGCAAGTACTGCTTAATGAGAAATTACACATCTTCAACATGTATATCTGACTGAGGTCTTTGATAAAACCAGTAAACTCTCTTCTGATGAATCCTCCTGCAGCCTCACTAGCTTAAATCTTCCTATTCCAGCTGCAGTGTTGTATCCGTTTGTTTCTCAAGCTACAATCCCCCCCTTCAAAGTCAACAGCAATTAATATGCATTGCAAACTGATTGCAAGCACCTTATTTCAACTTCAGCAGTTGGTCCAAACAGTAAAACTGAGGGGTCCCTCTTGCCTTTTGAACCACTGCTCTGCTTTTTGCAGCCGCTGAGCTGCATCCCTGATTTAGAGGAAGGAGCATTGCGAAGCAGGGCTGCGTTTGTATCACAGCAACTCCAGCACAGCCATCTGCAGAGGAGCAGCACGCACGCACGCAGCAGCGACAGGAACGAACACGGCTCTTTGCAGCAGGAGGGGAACGTTTCACCACCACACACTGAGAAGAAGAACCTAAAAAAAGGAATGGCCCTTGGTGACAAGCTACCTTTGGCACATTGAAAGCTACAAAATACAGGAGCAAGAGCTCCTGCACGGAAACAAGGGCCCTTTAACAATAAAAAAAAATAAAAATATGAGTTTCCTAGAAACCAAAGGTGATGATCTTCTATAATCCTCTCCCACAGCCAATTCCCCAGCTTCCTTTCCTCCCTCCTCACTCTCTCTCTGCTGGTAGAAGTGGGCAAAGATGTGATCATAATAAAACGCCCACTGTCTGCTTTGTCCTCAGATTGAGGTGATGGCATGGATCTCTGCAGAAAACAAAGCCTCGCTGCCGATGAAGTAATTTGAAAACCATCTGTTGTAATTTACCGACTAATGAAGTGAAGGCTGCTCTCCCCAGCCTCGGTGCAATTTGCCATTTTTCCAGCACTTATATAAAACGCCACTGGCCTCTCCTAGAAGTCTCCGTGACAGCCTCAAGGTGACCATCCAAACACTCCTCACCCTTGGCCACCGTAAAATCCCCAAGCTTAGTCTGACCCTCCCTGAAAAACATTACAGTAGAGTCAGTTTTGCAAAGCTCTAGTAGTAAATTCTCTCCCAGGGGCTGCTACGCTGGCAGCAAAGGACAAGATCACACAGAATGTACAGCAAACCCGAGTGAAGCTGGAGCTCGTGGCAGAATTGATTGACAGAGGTTTAGATGAAATTCAAAAGGTAAAATCATGTGTTACTTCACCATCTCTTCTTTTATCTTATACAGCAAATCACCACCCTTGACTTTGAACTCCTTCCCCCTTCTCTTCTTTTAATGCCTGTTCATTTCCTTTGATGTCTGAAATAAAAATCAGTGTGCTGGAAACACTGCAGTTAATATGTGGGAATCCAAGCATCGCATTCCTAGTGGGATCCCATCTGATTTCAGGTGCATCCCATTGACCCCGTACCTCATAGACAGTCAGCTAGATTTTGTTTAGAAGCTGAAGGAAAAAAAAGAATATAAGAAAAGTTTATTTAATTAAAAAAAGAAATAACGTGATCTTGGCAGAACTTCCCACTGGTAGTTTAGGGAGGTTTATAGCCTGCAAGTAGTTGCAGCCTTCATCCTTTGCACATTTTTCTTCCTTTATGTCTGCAACTCTTTTTCCATACTGGCAGGTATGAGAACGTTGGGACTCTAAGCACCGAAGGACAGGAGTGTGCTGACATCAGGCATGAAGGATTGCACCAGGAGACGGCAAGGGCATTTTAAAGTGTATCATTTCAAGAGTGGAACACTATATATTTTCTTTGCTTTTTTTGTAGCTTTCTTTGAGAAAGTCTTTGTGGAGTGAACTGCTGATTCAGCGCTGCCTCCTGGCAGGCTATGAGAGAGTGATGATGTGAAACCGAAACGCTAGACCAGGGACTGGAACAGATCAATGGAACAGCACTGGAGCAGCAAAGCCGATCTTCTGCTATGGCAGAAAGCACATCATCCAGGACTCCAGATTACTGAGGTTTTCTAAGGCGGCAAGCAAAATACTGAGAAGTTTTGCAGCCAGCGAGACAGCGGGAACAAACCAGCGCCTGCTGCATGAGACCACCCAGGCAGGGGTGGCTTGCCTCCTGAAAAGCTTCCTGGCGTTGTTTATCGCAGCTTCTCTGGCCACAGTGGCTCTCCTTCTCCAGCATCCCTTGCCAACTTTCCTTGTTTTGGCACCTAGCATGGAGAAAACTCTTCTTCTTGCCAGGCATTCGATGAACTGAGGGTATTTAGTAGTAAATTCTTGCTAGGGTTTTGTTCAACGCTGCGTGGGTCTAATGCAGTAAGTCCATCAGGTCCCTTAATATCTTCTGGGTGCTGGGTATCTTCTGGGTGCTGAGATGCTCGGTTTATCGCTCCCATTATTTCTGTCTCTATTCTGAGCCATTCTGCTGAGCAGGAGCTCACCTCATTTGAGTTCACAAGCCTGTTTTCAGTTACAAGACGTGAAAGACATTTCATCTCCTCCAAACACCAGGGCATTTTCCAGCAGTTTTTCTGCAGCCTGCGTCACCTGCTTTGAACGTGCTTTTTGTGGGGCTTGGCATCTCCCCTTCGAGTCCTTTGTCACAGGTTTAGTGTCACCAGTTCAGGAAAAGACCTGCTGTAGATTAAAGCAGTGGTTTTCCTGCAGCCTCTACAACTTAAATTTCAGCCTGTGTATTTTTCTTCAGGGCTGTGCCTGTAATTCACGTTGTCTCTGCAGCAAACGGCTTGTGTCATCATGTGCTTTTAGTGGTTGCCAATTCCTTTTCTTCTCCTGCATAGCTCAGAGGAAGCCAGGGGAACCTGGCAGGCCCTGATCTGCCCATCTCATCCTCCTTCCCTTTCTTTTTTGCATGCTCCTGCCTGGTTTTGTGTCCAGTATCAATCTAGATTTTGTAGCCTGCATCTCCATGAGTTTCCTCAAGCCATTCCTTTTAGGAAGGTGCAAAATTTTGCCCTTCAAATCACTGCAGCACATGTTATATTTTCTTTTTCTTTTTTTTTTTCCCCTTGGAAACTGTGCCATAAGGACGTCCCTGGGCACCACCACTGCCTGCATCCCTATTATCCAAAGCAAATCCCATCATTGGTTTCCTTTGCAGCCTTACACACTTCTCACGCTGATTTCTGGATATCAGTGGAAGCTGCCTCCAGCACAGAATAGTTTATCATAGCAGCGTTCACAAAAACAGGTTTTGTGTTCAACCTTAAGCCAGAACTCATAGTCTAAGATAAAGTGGTGCCAGACCACACAGTTCATCTCTAAGATGGAGGTATAAGCCTTGGAGCCTGGCTCCAGTCCCAGGCAGATGCCAGCTATAGCCGCGTCCTGCTCAGAAGGGTTGGCCAGCTCTAGTTTCTCTTGCTTTGGCTGTTGTTCAGCACTAGATTCACAATAAAGCTTAGTGACAGATTCAATAAACCCATCTCTCATCCACCTCCCATTGCTACCAATGCAACATTATGATTTTTGTCAGGTATTTCTTGACCTTCTCAACTCTTTCAGTGCTTAATGCAGCTTCTAGTGAAGCATTGCCAAATCCTAACCTAATCCTATACTAATCCTATTTTTTTGCCATCAAGGCAAAAAATGAAAAACTTGAAATGGGAATTCGGTTCACCTGAGTGTTCCTTCATGTCTGTTCAGGTATATATAAAATTGACAACTGACTTTTTTAAAGTTAGTTTACACACAGTGACAAATATTTAGCAGTCTTCCACATTACCCAAAAGATAAGGTGAGCAAGTCAATAAACTGGATGTGTCATCTTCGCACTAGCGATGTGGCCTACATACACATGATCTGACAGCAATGGAAGAGTTAATGACCCAATGCTCTTCCAGAACTGTAAGAGGCATCTCCAAGCAGCACAGTTCCAGCTAAGCCTTAATCAGAATCCAAACCTCTGCTGTTCAAATGCAATTTAAACTCCACCTGCTGGCTGAGCTCCTTAATGGCATCATGTCTTTGCATACAGATGGCAAAAGTGCTTAAGGATGCTCCCCTTTCAGTGGAAAGGGGCTTAAGAAAGATCTCATGATACATCCCATTAAGGAAGATATTGGGAATGACTTTCTGAAGTGATTAATGATCTCTATAGCTCTGCTTAATAGGAACATGTCTAAAAGATACGTTCATAAAATCACTGATCATATTTGAAAATGTTGGCCACAACAGCCCAGAAATATTTTGAAATGCAAATGGGTCTAAGGAGAAGCAACAAACGTCCTCTCAATTAAAAAAAAAAAAGAAGGAACGCATGTCATGAAGAAGGCTTGTAATAGTGGTTTGAGTGACCAGATGTTGCCTTCTTTGCAAAATCCAGTTTCCAGAGATATATTTCAAGTAATTGTGTAACAGTGGGCTTCACTAATTGTACATGCACATGCAGAACATGATGCGTATGCACAATAACGAGGGTAATGGGATTAGTGAAGAAAACTGACATTTCTGCAGGGACCCCTGCGTGCCTATATTTTTACAAAACCATATATTGAAAGAAAATTGGGATTTTCTCCTCTGTATTTTAGTACCTAAAAAACAACTTCAGTGGAAAAATAATCCACAGAGCAGCTGAAGAATATGAGGTACGCTCAGGAGAAATGCTGTGCACTAGTAAATGTTTCCATGTGTGATAAGGGTAATTTAGCATAAAACCACACATCTCTCATTTTCTCAAAACTGGCCAGACCTTAGAAAAATGTTATGCTATTAATGAGACAGAAACCTCTGAGAATTCAGTGCATAGCATTTAGGGAAATAAAAAATTAATTTAAGAGGCATATTCCCAGTCTCTAGGGGGTATTCACAACAGTCAGTACACTCAGGGACTTACCAAATACTGACAATTTTCTTCTCAAAATAGTACATAGGAAGATTTAGATTTTCATTTGGTTTCATATTCATATTTTGTATTCATTTATTACCCAATAAACAGTTTATGTCACCATATTTCTATTGTATGAATTGTTTGGAAAGTATTCACCACAACTATCACCCAGAGAATGCTTTACTTTCCACAGTTCAATCTGTGGGACAGTTCAACTGACACTTGAGACTAATTCTGCTTGCCTGGTTGATCCACAAGCTTCAGAATGACCCTCTAAGCACTTCCAAACAACTTCACCCCAGGACTTTCCCTAAGCCATTTTTTACGGACAAAAATTTCATCACATTAATTAACAAGAAGCAAGTAGAAGGGAATAACACATTCCGAAATTAATTGTAGGGCTTTATGTAAATAAAACAACATGGAATATATTTCTGGGTAAAAAAAAAGGTGTTATAGGCACATGCTAATTCTCACTGTGTCTGGAGACATAATCTGAAAGTGACAGAGAAAAAGTCTGTCTCACATCTTTAGACTTTTGCTTGAGTTTAGCATAGTGACGTTCTCCTCCCTCTGTAACTGGTTAAACGATGGGATTCCTTCTTCCAGGGACTATACAGAAGGCTTGGACTGTCAAAGCACAGAAGGACGGACCCGTTCGGCTGGTGATACAGTTATTCACATGCCGGTTACCCATCAAAAGCAGCACATGTAAGCACAATCATCTTGTAAAGCCCATTAGAGGCGGGGGGAAAGCAAACCCCAGCAATAATCATTGGGTTTCTCATTAACATGTGTAAACTCTTTAAAAGCACGAGTTCTGAGTAGTTTTCAAGAAGCCAAGACTATAGTTAGAAATAATTAGCCATGGTTCATACCCTCAGCATCTGTTCGCTGTCAGCCCACGCGGCAGATCTGCAATTAGCAGGTGCAGCTGACGAGGCTTGGACCACTGGACAGGCAGCCAGCACCGCAAGAGATATCAGCCGCCAAGAGCCTGGGGTGCGATGCAGGTGACTCCCACAGAGGGAGATGTTGCTTTGTTTCCTCCTTATTTTAAAGCTTTTATCTGTCCACACCATGGGAACATCTTCATGTGCTCCAGTCATCGCACAGACGCTTCTCAACGTGGATTTTAAGGGGAGCAAATCAGGCACTAGGACTTGTCATTCAAGTCTACCACTCCATTAAATTCTTTCCATTGCTGAAATCTGCAACTTTCCTTCAATTTCTACTGCAAAAAAAGCTAAAGGCAGACTGTTACAGTGACAGCAGGGACTTGGCAAATCTTGTTGAGACAGCATTACTAAATCTACAATTCCTGACTGTTTTCTTAACAGAGCCACATAACATATCCCAAAGAGAGATGGAGACTGAAACTGTCCTCACAAAACACCACAGCTACTGCACTCCCAGCGCTACTTAGCCCTCTGGGTCCTTCAGCACAGCCCAGGGTGACCATGTCACCTGGCACTACTTTTGACATGAATATGCAGGCATAATTGGTATTTCCATGTCCATCACAAACAAGCATCCAGCATTATCATTTCTTCCCTCTGTGCCCCTCTCTCCATGCAGAGAACGTACTTGAAAATAAACAGAAGAAACAACAATCTCTCTGATACGAACAAATTTATGAAGTTCAGCCTCTTATAAGCTTTTGTTTACTAGGGCAGTTGGTGATTGTGATCTTCACATCCTAGAATCACAGAATGATTTGAGTTGGAAGGGACCTCAAAGCCCTTCAAGTTCCACCCCATGGGGAGGGACACCTCCCACTGGATCAGGGGCTCCAAGCCCCATCCAACCTGGCCTTGAACACCTCCAGGGATGGAACATCCACGACTTCTCTGAGCAGCCTGTGCCAGTAACTCACCACCCACACAGTAAAAGAAGTTTTGTTTAATTTGAAGTGTACAGCTTGTCTCTGAGATGGATAGGAAAGCCTTTGATTTCATTGCTGCCCGGTATTGTGATGGACTCTAATTCTCTTGACTCCTTCATGAACTATATTCTATATAATGTCTGTTGTCCAGCACAGGAGCTTTTTTAATTAATATTCCTCAGAGAGGTGATCTGATTTTGCTTTTGCAGGCAAAGAAATGGGTCCACTTTAAAAATAACCTCTTATTGGAAATGATGTATCATAGCGCTCTCCTGTAGAACAGCAGTTAGCAGAATATTCCATAGCAACGGCCACATCTTAGAAGATCATCTCCTGGACATCTCCCTCTGCATTTCTGCAATTACTGACTAGGTCTCCTACCATTTGCAATTATACAAAATCCCTCTGGCAACTATAGCTATCGCTTACATGGAATATTAATGTGGGGGAAGCAATGGGATTTAATAACTAAAAATAAGAAATATGAGTTATTACTACAAGGCTATCCACCAAGCTTCTCACCAGCTCCCAGGAACCATTGAGCACATTATCATGGGATGTAATTTTGAATCCTTTGACTTAATAATATAAATCATAGCTCTTAGCTTTAATACTTTCTTTGCACAATAACACAGAACTTTCCCCAGCCACTTGACATTAAAAATGTAGTCATGCAAGAGGCTGTTTTGAATGCCAGAAAAGAGTGAACTCAGGCTGAGCTCAGAGCAGAAGGCTGACTACACGTGAGGCAGGCAAGGCTGTCCATTCTCTGTGTGCTCCAGGGTGTTACAGCGTTATTTTAGAGCACGCTTCCTCCATATTTCCAGGAAACAAGCATCCTGATGTCACTGTGTCATGCTGCTGTTTGGTTACTGATTTCATAACTCAAACCAGCATTCAGCTTTTATTTGGAAGAAGCAGGTTTTGAAATGCATTATACCAGCGGTTAATATTACCCCTAATCTACAGATTGGTTTTGACATTATTGCGAGTCACAGCATCCATTAGCTGCACGAATGACTTCACAACCTGGGTCAAAAAGTGGAAGTATCACAGTGACTCTCATTTTCCAGATTTAAAATCGAAAATGTTTGTCTTCCATTAAAATAAGAGATTTTATCTAAGACATTTTCTATGCTCTTAAGCATTTGTTTTGATAGAGGGCATAAAAATTTCCATAGCTGATATTTTTCTAGAAGAAAGCAATTACAAAAATGGCAAAGATACTTGAAAAAGCTGGTTGGCACACATATCATTTTTTTTTGAAAAAAAATAAAAGGTACCCTGCCTACAAAATATTGGAACAAAAGAACAAAATTATCTGTACTAACTTATCTCTGTCTACCAGCCTGGGAAAAGAATCCCAAACTTCCACTTCTTGTGCCCTGCAAGTATTAATCTCACTGTATCATATTATTGCCAGTTGGCACTTTTGCTATAGAACCTGCCTGGCAATAAAAAGAGAGTTGACAGTGCCTTGAGTACTGTTGAGACAGGAACAAATAATTGTTTTCCAAGTTCAGAAGAGGGAGAACATCCTCACAATTGTCATGACTTGGATGTCAAAGCGAAGAGCCACTATCTGAAAATGGAATTAATTCTGTTCACCTGCGGGAGAGAAAGGCTGAGTGTAAAACAGCAGCTCGCTTTGACAAAGTCAGCTGTCAGTTTTTGAAGCGTGCTGGAAACCAGACTGCAGTTCTTTCTTTGTCTAGATAATGAAGATTAAAAAGGATCATTAAGATCAATGGTTCCAACACTGCACAAGACAGGTACCAAAACACACCGTGGTTCCAGCATCAGCTTGTGGTCGATCTCACTTGCAGAAGCTCCTGATCTTGATGGGCTAATTTTGAATAACTGCAAATCTTTATGGTGTCTGGAAACCAGAGCGAAGTGAAAGAGAAGACCTGTCTCGTACATATTCAGGTACTGTAGGGAGGAATTTCTCCATGCAACCACAGTGGATTACAGCAATCTGGGGGAAGGCCAGTCAGCCCTCTGGAAATCACAGTTAATACTCTGCTGGGACAGATATTGGGTCTGTGGGTTGCATTAAGAGCATTACAAGCACTGGGTGGGTTTGGTACAAGGTTTCTGTGCCGTCTGACAGAGAGAACATGAGAACATCCACAGCACTACGCACGTTACAGGTACATATTGTGATTGTAGCCTGCCTGCAAGGACTTAACTGAAGCATGGATTAGTGGGGCAGCCTGCAAAAAAAAAAGAGAGGAGGCTAAACAGCTGAAGAAGGTCATGTCTGAGGAAGCTGTGCTTCCTTTTGACTTGTGAAGATGGAAGGGAAACAGCAAGGACTTGCTGGCTGGGCACACCACATCCTGGAGAGAGGTTTCAGCAGCCCAAAGTAACTCAGGACATGCATTCTGAATATCCAATATAATAAACACGCAACGAGAAATAAACTCCAATGACAAACGAGGTGACGCATTCAGAATTAAGATAGCTATCCCAAAGTGAAAACGCTTATGTAAGTTTAAGAGGATTACCATCAGCCACAACCCTTCCCACGCCACTCTGCCCCCTCCCAAGTAATATTTCCTTCTCCACCACCCATGCTGCAGAAACAAGTTAGGTGATTCTCAATCACTCAGAAGTATCACCTGCAAATAGTCCCTTGAGGTTGCTAAAACTGATTACAGAGTCAAGGTGTCAAAATAAAATAAGAATGTAAGGATGCAAGGAAAGGAACTGTTTACATTATTATAAAGAGGGCAGAGCTATGGAAAGTCACTTCTTATCATTCTGTATAAATAAATAAATACATCACTAAACCAGCAAAGGGAGTAAAATCTAAGCCAAGGTTTGTTTTAGTGAGATAGTTTATGCAGAGTAGTTTCACAGACTTTGGGGCAGCGTTCCCTTCCAGATATTCATGTCATGCTCTCAAAATGAGTGCTCTTCGAAGACCAAGTAGATGGTTAGTACAATAAATCTGTGGGAGACAAGCCAGTCACCGTTAACATTAAAATGATCGCAGTGGTCTCCACGCTAGCATCCTATTCCACAGATTGTGCAGCCCCTCTGCAAACTCAGCCAGCTCTCAGCCACTTGGAAATTCTTACCAACTGTGTTTTGAAGGCTTTCTTCAAAAGCACAAAATCCAGAGACTGCCCTTGCAAACCGAGCAAAATGAACGACAACAGCAGAGAAACATTAAAAAAACCCTGCACCGGTTTCCCAGATGACTCTATCCACCCAGCAGATCAGCTCCCTTCCCTTTGTAGCCTTGTACTAATCCCATTAGACAACGTTTTGGGTTCTTTAGATCCCACATGGTCCTTTGCAGCTCATCATGTCAGCAGAGATATCTGGAGGGTTTGGGTTTTTTTATTTTTTAAATAAAACTTGCGT
The DNA here is from genome assembly GCF_032191515.1 of Phaenicophaeus curvirostris. Taxonomy (NCBI): domain Eukaryota; kingdom Metazoa; phylum Chordata; class Aves; order Cuculiformes; family Cuculidae; genus Phaenicophaeus; species Phaenicophaeus curvirostris. Next base: position 3,420,923 of record NC_091406.1, on the reverse strand, counting down.
GGGTGACAGCAAAGCTGAGTGGGAAGAGGCAAGCATTGGAGGACGAGTTCTGCTCGGTGTTGTGCACAGCACGCGGGAAGGGTGACTGCGTGGGCAACACCGCCCGCAAGGAAAAAGGGAGCAGAGCCCTGCTGTGGTGTGAACGCGGAGGCAGAGGACGTGGGAGGGAGATGGGGTGTGTGGATGGGAACACAAGGGAAGCAGAGTGTGTCCTCAGCTGTTTTAGATGAGCCACGGCAGATGGCCTGGTGAGAACTGTATCCATGTCCTTGGGTTAAGGGCAACCGGGGACGATGATAGGGACTTTACTTAGCGGGGAGCCTTTGTTAGGCAGCCCCCAGGTCTGAATAGTATTCAGGTTGCAATTAGCACTGGGGGGCACAGTCAGGCCAAGGTTGCAGCTGATCGTGTGCTGCACAGCAACCTGATGAGAGACGTCTGGGGGGGGGAAAGCTTAGCTGCGCTGAAAAGCAGACCAAGAGTGGTCATCTGTGTGGATGAGAACACCCCACTTCTACTCCCTGAGCTTGGGGAATGGAAGTGCACACGACTTGCAGTCCTATGCGTACCGTGGCTTCTCACCCCTTAGCTCAGAAACACTTTTTTGAGTGATGTTTCTCAGACCAGCAGTAATTTTAAGCCTCGTTTCAATGCAGCCTGTGCCTAGTTCTGTCTCGCTTTCTTCCTTTAAAGCATTTTCCTCCTTTCTGCACACACACTCGCACATTCATACATGCTCATACACACGCACTCAGTCACACACTCACACAGAAACTCACTTACACACTCAGTCACTCACACACTCAGTCACTCACACTCATCCACACTCACACTCATCCACACACTCATACACACACTCATACACTCACACACATGCAGACACATGCACTCACTCACATGCACACACACTCGCACTGACTCACACGTTCATACGTACTCATACACACACATACTCTCTCACACACACACTCATCCACACGTTCACACAGCAACTCACTCACACAGTCACTCACACACTCATCCACACTCACACTCATACACAATCATTCACACACACTCACACTCATTCACACATTCATACACACACTCACACTCGCTCACACAATCACACTCATACACACGCACTCAACTACTCACACGCTCATACACTCACATGCTCACACACACACTCACACTCACTCACACACACTCACACTCACTCACACACACTCATACTCACACTCACACAATCACACACACATTCACACACACTCTCACACTCACTCACACTCACAGACACTATCACTCACTCACACTCACACTCACTCACACATTCACTCACACACACACTCACACTCACACACACACTCACACTCACTCACAGACACATTCACTCACTCACTCTCACACACACTCACACACACACTCATACACACACTCACTCACACACTCATCCACACTCACACTCACTCACAGACACATTCACTCACTCACACTCACACACACTCTCACACACACTCACTCACACTCACACTCACACACTCATCCACACTCACACTCACTCACACACTCATCCACACTCACACTCACTCACAGACACATTCACTCACTCACACTCACACACACTCTCACACACACTCACTCACACTCACACACTCATCCACACTCACACTCACTCACACACTCATCCACACTCACACTCACTCACAGACACACTCACTCACACTCACACACTCACTCACACGCTCATCCACACTCACACTCACTCACAGACACACTCACTCACACTCACACTCACACTCACTCTCACTCACACACGTGCGGGGGGCGGGGCCTGCGGGGCGGGGCGTGGCGCGCGCGCGGTCTCGCGGCGGGGGGGGGGGGAGGGGGGAGCGGTGCGTCGCGGGGCATTGTGGGAGCTGGGCTCGCTCCGGCCGCTCCCGGGGCGCGGCGGGCGGAGCTCGGCGGCGGCGGCGGCGGCGGCAGCAGCGGCGGCAGCGGCGGCGGTAGCAGCAGCGGGGCCGGGGCCGCCGCCGGCCCTCGGGGACGAGTCTCAGCCCGCGCCGTGAGTCACTGCCCTGTGGGGAAAGGCGGGGGGCGGCGACCGGCGCGGGGGGCCCGGCCTGGGGGGCGGCCGGGAGGGAGGAGGGGTCCTGCCCCCCACGCCCCCCCCCCCCCCCCCCCCGGCTCCAGCCCGGCCTGGCCCGGCCCGGCCTCGGCGTCAGGGGAGGGCAGGGACCCAGCCGGGGTGGGGGGTGGCCCGGGTGGCCCTGGTGGCCCAGGCGGCAGCCAGCGCCTTGGCCTGTATCAGAAGCAGCGTGGCCAGCAGGAGCAGGGAAGCGATCGAGCCCCCGTGCCCGGCGCTGGCGAGGCCGCGCCTCGAATCCTGGGTTCAGGTTTGCGCCCCTCACTCCAAGGGCGTCGAGGGGCCGGAGAACGAGGGTTAGGAGAGGCAGCTGAGGGACCTGGGGTTGTTCAGCCTGGAGAAAAGGAGACTGAGGGGAGACCTCTTCACTGTCTACAGCTCCTTGAAAGGACGTTGTGGGTGCTGGTCTCTTCTCCCAAGTGACAGGCGGTAGGACGAGAGGGAATGGCCTCAAGTTGCGCCAGGGCAGGTTCCGATTGGACTTCAGGAAAATTTCTTCGCCGAGAGGGTTCTCTGGCACTGGAACGGATGCTCAGGGAGGTGGCTGTGTCCCTGTCCCTGGGGGTGTTTAAAAGACGGGTAGATGAGGTGCTCGGGGATCTGGTTTAGTCGGGGACAGGTGCAGTTGGGCTCGATGATCGCAAAGGTCTTTTCCAACCAAGCAATTGTACGATTCAATGATTTCTATGAAATCCTGCCCTGGGTTGCGACGCGGGGGCTGGGGGACACGGTGGGCACCCACCCTGCGCGGCGATCCCAGGCAGTGGCAGGGGCTGAGCCGCTGTTCCTCGCCTCTCCCTGCCTCTCTCCGCACGCACGGGCTCCTTTCCAAAGTCTTTCCCACCTCGGGTCATCAGGCAGGAGAAGATAATCCAGAGAGACTGCCAAAGAAAAGCAGCAGAACGCGTTTGCAGTGCGTTCCGCTTCGGGGTGAAGAAACAGTGGCACAGAAGTTCCCTGCTGCAACTGAATGAATTAACAAAAGCCAAATGACATTTTAAAATCTGTAAGCAAAGGCTTCCAAGAGTGGTAAAAATAAAGGTTCAGCTTGAAACGGGGCCCCTTATTCTTTTGGAGCTGTCACTTCTTGCACAGCCTGCAATATGTCTGCCTGCAGGGTCTGAGCAGCCCACACAGGCTGGCGCGGGGTGAGGGTTTTGCAAAGGGACTGCGGGTGCTGCAGGTGAATGCAGGTTCCTGAGGCTCCGCACAGGGTAAATCACAGAAGCAGCTGCAGTCAGACCGAAAACCGACGTGTTTGTGGATGTAGGACCCAGTACGGGGGACAAACTGTTTCCGTAACTTCTGTCTTCCTATAATCCTTTTGTCTGCTCTGTGATCTTTAAAAGTAAGTTGCAGAAGGCCTATGAATTGGCATCGGAAGCTGGCAGTTGGAAACAGCTCCTGTGCAAGTACAGTGGTATAGAAGTGAGGGTACTTGGTTTATGTTGATGGAAGGAGACTGGTTGTTGAAGTATATTTGGATGAGGCTTGTTATTTACTTCTTGACCATACAAATGAACGACCATTTTTTCCCCAGGACCGTGTGTGGCTGTCACTTAGCAACAGGTCTGCAGGGAACTCTGCAGATCCACTGCCTCCCCCATTCCTAAGAGCAGAAGAAATAAATGAGCAAGTGAGCAATTAATAAAAACAGAATGCAGGTTCTTGGGCAGAGTTAAAAGATTTAGGTGGGAACAAGATGATTACAGTTGCTTTGAAAAGTATATTTTAATGCAATTGGGTATGAGAGGTTTTGTATCTAGTGGTCCCTAGAAAACTCCTCAATGTGTTATCCAAGTGGGTTTGGGTTTTCTTTAAAGTGTTCTGAAAGAAATGAGCTATGCTGTCACTTACTTTGTAGCAGTTGCAGGTTATTTTTCTGTGTTGTGTATTGTAAGCTTTCACACTGATGTCTCCTAGGCTTCTTGGGCTGTTGGAGAGAAACTTCATTTTTTTGTGTATGAGAGGTAGCCTTCTGATTGCCCGTAAAGCCAGATGCTGACAGTGTAGATTAAGCCATAACACATTTAAAAACTAATAGTAAGGCTAGAATTTGGCCTACTGACAGTAATAAGCACCACTTATTTTATACATCAGCATTAGCACTAAGAAAAATCCACCACTGCAAACTTAGTCTTTAAAGAAATCGGCATGTTTAAATTTGTCCTTGGGAGCTGCCTAGTTCTGCAGGTAGAATTCCAATACACAGCAATGAGCTTTGATAAAAGATACTCTTTCGATAAGGTAGATGATACAGTCACGTTCCTGAAGAATGGTCAAAATCTTGCGCTCTCAAAGAAATTCAGAAGTGTTTTTGTTTAACTCTTGTCAGCCAGGCTCAAGGCCTGTTGTCTGTTCTGCATAGAAGGTAGTCCTGCCCATAGGGGTTGTAAAGGAGGGATAAAGGAACAGGAATCTGGAACTGACGCCACAAGAGGAAAAAAGAGCCTCCAGAGAGAGCCTGGGGAGAGAGAATGTTGACCCAGTGGGCAGAGCAGTGAGCATTTGGTTTTGTCAGCTCAGTGCTTCCTAGAGGTGAAATTGGTGAAGAAACATGCCGTGTTTGCGGAGACTACAGTGCTTGCTTACTTGTCAAAGAAAGAGACCGTAGACAACATAAACAAGTTATAGTTCCTTACCCAGGCCCATCCTGAAGAGAGGAGGGGCAGGATTCAGTTTGTGGTCCTTCATCCAAAAGGAGTGATGCTTGATTTGTGCCTTTCGTGATCTCCTCAGTGGGTCAAGGTCTTGCACTCCCTTCCCTCAGCAGCATAGCGTCTATCTTTAATTTCAGAATATATTGCGGTTTTGCTTTCTTACAAAAATGTCAAGGAGCAAAGAAGTTTTCAGAATGTTCTTTAAAACAGTTTTTCTGAACATAGAATTCATAAATAGTCCAGTTATTGAAGGTCCTATATCAAATTTTATCCTTCCTATCTAATATACAAAAAGCTGTTAAGCACAAATGGGGTTGATTTTATGCTAGTACTCCCAGCAGTGGTCAGTGAAGACAATTGTATTTACGTTTTCCTGACTGTTGGTGGCAGGATGCCCAGCTAAAACTGTTGTCATGCTCGCAGTACTCTGCAGTGGAGGTTTGCACATTAAGGGGATATTTGTTTCAGACCCATTGTGGGAGGGAAAGACTTTTGCCAGTTCAATACAATTGTGCAACAGTATTTTGTTTTGCACACAGATTTTGTAAGAATGCTGTTCCTCTTTTTCCCATCCTTTGAGGTATTGCTCTGGGGAATTTTAATCTTATTAACCTTCAGTGGGAAGTACATCTGTTGGGCATTCCTAGGCGAGGAATGTTCTCTCAGTTTTCCAAGAGAAAATAGATGTCTGTATGGTGCTGCCTTTTAAGATGAGAAATTAATGTAGTGCTGGAGCAGCTGTTTTGCTGCCAGTTTCACTCCTCTGTCTGTTTCAGACCACAAAGAGTTACTGCTTTGATCAAGCATCCAAGCTATAATTTGAAATCACATCAGATCAAACTATAACCGAGTGATTAGCTCTCCTTCTGTTACTGTCATACCTGGAAACCACAGTCACAGACTGAGATGCTGTTGTGCTAGGTAGGCATTATTAGAGACCATTTCATACCAACTCTATAAGCAGCGCATCTTATAAATACACCAGAGTAGCTTCTAATTAGCCAAGAGCAGAGCAAGTTAGTTGTCAAAGCAAATTCAAATGCACCTTTTCAAAAAGAGTTCCGTGGCTGGCTATTATTATTATAGTACATAAATAGATTTAAGAGAGAATGGCAGCACTTATATCGTTAATCTTATGAAACAATGGAAAGCACATAGCATGACAGTTAATCTCTTGTGATACAAAAATGAACTTTCCAGCTTAGTCTTTGTACTGGAAAGACAAGAGAAATAATTACTAAATCTTAGTATTTATCCTATTGTAGTGATGGTCTCCTGGCCTCCACTGCACTTAACTGATGTGATCATGTAGATCTAAATTTAATCAGCTGTTTGCTGAGTGCAGATAATAGAACGTAAGCCCATGATCATGAGTCCCTGCCTGACAGCAATGGCATTCATAGTAATTTGTTAAGTCACTAAGAACCAGTACCTGAAAACTATTAACAGTAGGGAGTTTTATTACTACTGTTTGATGAAAGTGTCAGATTGACTGAGCTAATGAAGTACTGGTACTTGGAAATTAAGTATCCTTTTAGCAGGATGTGAGACTGTGCTTTCAGAATTATGATGCCCATGCACATTTTAGGGAGATGGCGTTTGAAAGTGTGATTTGGTGGAGTATATGTCTTCACACAGAAAAATGTAGCCAACCAGAGTTACTGCAGCCAACTTCAAATAGAAAAGTGTTAATTGTACCAATTTCATTGCTACACCTTAATATTACTTTGTTTCTTAGAAACTGTATTTCTGGCTCACAAAGACTTGACAGCAGAGGAACTTGGTAGCTTGACTCTTTGCTGTGAGCCAAATTAATATACCATCTTATTCTCACTCTCTGAGTTTTGAGCTGTTAGAAAGCAGTGTGAATCTTGCTGCGGTCTTTAAGGTGTTTTCAAAAGGCTATGAATAGGTGCTAAATTCTGCAACTAGGACATCTGTGTCCAAGCAGAACCACTGAAGGATAAAGCATTAAATTTAATTCAGAGTCAAAGGTGGGCTGGGATAAGCAGACTCCTCAGTGGTATCCTTTAATTATCATAGTGATACCATCATGAATGCTCATGTTGATATTAAATACTTTTACTATCAAATCTTTGAAGACTTTGTGAGGTATTTGGTAAATTTTCTCAGTAACTCCTTTGCAAAGACAGGAGAAGGGCAAGAAAGGCAAGGACTGGGCCACTGACTATCATTGACTGTGATTTGAGCAGGATCATTAAAAAAATAATAAATCTTGGCTGAACCATGGCACATGTGATAAGGTTCCCTTTGGTTGCCTCCCTCATCTGCTGGCTAGCAGTGACTCAGCAAACAGCTCTGGTTCATTAACGCTGGCAGCATTCCAGAGTTTCTGGTGCTACAGAGATAAACCATTCGAGAACATGTAAGGCACGGAGTTTTCTTTGGGTTTTGATCTGTTGCCATGCTCTTCACACTTGATTTCAGAAATGCTTTTTGTGGCTCATGCAAGTGAAATCTCCTTCCCTTTTCTTCTCTTCTGCTGTGGAAAACTAGAAGTGGAGAAGAGACTTGGAGAGCTCGTTGGGTCATCCCTCAGCTTAAAGGCAGGACAAACAGGTTCTGTAAAACAGTCATCCTGAATCCATAATTAGGCCTGAAAGAAAGGTCTTCCATGCTAGATTCTTTTTTATCTCCCTTCCAAATCAAGTAGTTGGCAAAATTAAAAGTGGTACTTGGAAGTTAATTGGAATTTCCTTCCCTCCACCCCCAACATCCAAAAACACAGTGAGTCACTACATGTTGTAGGGATGGGATCCTTGAGACAGGAAGCTCTGAATCTTGTCATTATTGAGTTTCACTCTTGATGCTGCAAGTTCCACAAGTTCTTGCCTTTTTTAATATGAAAGCCTCCCCACTTTTATGGTTCAGGCAAGTTTTTCCTCACAACTTACAGCTAGAAAGCTCTTTAATGTACAGTATGAGCGGATCAGGTTAATTGTTAAGATAGGTCCAGGGTTATCCTAGATATTAATGGAATATTAATGGAAGGAATGTGACCAGGAGTATAAAATAAAGAATAATAAATAAATGTCTAGGATTTGCTAAAGTCATAGAATAAGCTGCTTATGAAAGAAAAAAAAACACACCATTTTTATATATGGGTAGGTGTTAGATAGCTGAGATAACAGGAGGCTTGGAAGTATTAAGTAGAAAATAGTGTGTTAAAGGGAAGAACATCTTCTGAACACCAGATGAGAGAGATTGGAAGCTAACAGCATTGTGTTGCTAAAGGGTGATGTAAGGGAGATTGATTTAGCGTGACCGATGACAATTGACAGTATGTTAAAACTCAACATAGCTTTGGACAGATGATGTGTACCCAGAGACAGTGATATACAGTGTGCATTTGTTTCAACATATGAAGGAACCGCTTCCCATACTTCTCTATGAATAGTAATTTTCTTGGAACTAAACATGAAAGGGCAGTGCTCTTTCATCTCTTTCTGTTACCAGCTACAGCACGGCCATCCGTGTGTGTCTTCCATTTGGAGTTTTAGATTGGGTGAGCTGTTTTTACTCCAACTCCTTCAAAGCCTCGCTGGCAGTAATTCAGTATTGCTCCATGCTTTACTTGTACTTTGATCCAAATGTTACAGCAGCTGATGGTGAGATGACACTCCCTCAAAGCAAAAAAACGAACCCTAACATCAGGAAATTTCTGTATTCTGTATTCTTTTCCAGCTATTCCAACTATTCGATAGACTCATAAGTCAAATGATTAATGGAAGCTTACTGTTTAAGGCTTGCAGGTTTTCCCTAGAAAAAAAAATGTTTTTTCTTCATTCACCAATTGGTTACAAAACAAAGGAATTATGAAGGAAGCTGGAAGCACAGGTGTCTCCCGTGCCTGTTTTCCCTGATGTTTGGTTGAGTGAATTTCTTAACAGTGGTGAGACTAAACATCTGTAGTAGTGATGAAAATGGATAATGAAGTATGAAAATAATTTCTGGCAGAAAGTCTGTAGCCAACTCGAAGCCACACCAAGCCTTCCCACTAACAAAGGCAGCGCTAACTGGATGACTGGTTTTTGAAATCAGTTGTGAGTTCCAGTTAGGCATTTTCACAAGGCAGAAAAATTGGCTTTTCTCCGCTTCTTTTGCAGAATAATAGTTGTTACAGAGCTGAGCTCAGAGCAGAGGAAAGGAGAAGGAACCCTTTTGATGACTTCCCCATTCCAAAGTTTCCTGTCTGTTTTTTTACATAAGTGTAATAAACGTAGTGTGGCTTTCATCTGAGCTGCTAAGGTGGGATTATTTTGTTTACCTTTAACATGCAGTAAGCCCGTTGCATTTATTTTACTTAATATATTTTGCAAGTATTGACTCTGTGATGAATGGATGTGGAAAGGAGAAGTGTTTGATGCTTGTGTTTCTTTAGTGGTGAAGCTGTTCTGCCTAATTCTGAGCTCACTTGCTTGTTGTGGATTCAAATATATGGCAAATAAAGTTAGGTTCATAAGGACAAGAAGAGAAATCTGAGTAAATGAGAGAAAAACAAAAAGGGAAGCAGAGAAAGGTGTCATGGGAAAGCAGGAGGTTTCGTTGGTGAGTATATAAACACACCAGTGAATTTGCTGTTGCATTGGATAGGATTTGTGTAGCAAGGAAGGAACTAGGATGCACAGAGGTACTGATACATGCCGCTGGTTTACCAACATCCAGACATGTGTGAGGGAGGGGGAGATAGGTACATTCCTTTTTCCTCTGGGTTCATTTCAAAACGTAGTGCGTCACCTAAAGCTTCAAAGATACCTTGAGAGCCTGCAAACCCTCCACCTTTCTGGATTTGTCAGCTTCTATTTACAGCCTGAGCAGAAATCAAAGAGAGAGAAAAATATGTTTGACAGCTGTATCAGCAGTAGGTTTCTTCGCCGACATAAACTGAGATACAGTTGTCAGATGTCTGCTCGGTGTTTAGACCACTGTTACGTTAAGGAAAGGTGGCAGATTGAAGCTCCTCCAATTCCTAGAGGGCACATTGAAGCAGTACAGCTGATTTGTGGTAGGTTCAAATCTCAAGGGGTTCATTTCAGATCTTTCTAAAAATAGTACATTTAATGTACAGGAGGCGTAGTTTGCCATACGTAGGCCTTTGTTCTGTAAACTTGCACATGCTTAAAAATCTCTTTCTTTAAGGAAGGTGAATACACTTTATGAAGCCTGTATTGGATGCAGTTTTTCCTATTAGCAACATAGTCATTTATGAGTAGAACAGTCCTACCACGGTTGTTCAAGTCCCAATCAAGAGTTTTACCCAGAGAGCAGAGGGTTGTATCTTGCAGAAAGCATCCTCTGCTTTAATGCAGCAGCTCTTTTGCGTGATGTACTTCACTCTGTCAATGGTGCTGGGTTTAATTGGTTAGGAATTTCAGAAACATAATTCCAAGACAGATTTAAGCAAAATAATTTCTCTAGCTTATATGCTTACTATATAAATTTATGTCAAGATTACTATGGCAAGTAAACATTGTGTAACCTTTTTTTAGGTTCTTGTGGCATACACCCTAAAGAGGCAACTTGTGTCTTTGTTTTAGGAACCTTAATGCAGTGCCTGCCCGAAATACTGTTCTGTCCTGAAATTCAGTAAATAGTATTACAGTATCAGTCCTTATTGATAACCTTTCCTTTTCTTTTTCTTTCTTTCTTCCTAATATACAGAGTGCTGTTCCAGACCCAGTACAGACAAAATGTCCAGCAGGGGTGGAAAGAAGAAGTCAACCAAGACTTCCCGCTCGGCAAAAGCTGGGGTCATATTCCCTGTTGGAAGAATGCTACGTTACATTAAGAAAGGCCACCCGAAGTACAGAATTGGTGTTGGTGCTCCAGTGTATATGGCTGCTGTACTTGAATATCTGACTGGTAGGTTTTGCTGAACAGCATGAAGTAGCCGTAGTGAAAATAATAACACAGACTGTATTTGCACAGAACACCTTAAATAATTATCTCATCCTCATGGTACCTTTTTGGACAATGAAAGTGGTGGGTTTTTTCCTCCATTTAGAATGAAGTTTCAAAAGAAACTTCTTTGCCTAAAGACATACACAACTAGACACGCTAGTAAGGATGTCTACATAGCAGTTCTCTCAAAAAAAAGTAAACTTTGCAAATTTACCCCACAAACAACATTACAAAAGTAGTCTTCTAATGGAAAAATAATCCTAACTGTAGTAGCATCAGCACGTGTGCTTTTTGCATTTTCAGTTTGGTTCAAATAAATTGTAAAAAATGGATAGGAATTAACCATTAGTTCAGTCACATTCATGTGGCCAAATTGACTTACAAGCATGTACCCGTAGGCTAGGGATCTAGCGAAAAGCACAGATGGATTAGTGTTTGGAGACAGACTATTAGCATGAGTAAGGAAAAGCTTGAATTGTATCTCATTGCTCATAGCAGTACTTTTTTTTACAGTGCATTTGCCTGTGTCAGCGTTCTGCTTGCAGCAGGTTAAAGCGTTTCAAGGAACAGTAGTCTTCAGGCTTTAATGGTGCCCTGAGTCTCTGAGGTAGAGAGAGTTCGTTGTTTCTTTGGCTTAAGCACAAAGTAGCAGAGTGTGTGGTTTAGCTTTGCTGGGAGTATTTAAACTGAAGTGACCCTCCTCTTAAGTCAATTTTAGATACACCTTATAATGGATATTGACATTGAAGAACAGAAATAGGCTGTTTTTCTTTCTGTAAAGTTTCTTCTTCCCCTGAAGATGAAGACTGGTAGAAAATAATTAATAGACTGCTTGTTTCTGTAAGGTATTCATATTGCATTATTGAATTTTCTCAGTCATCAAATACGCTTTTTTTCCCCCTTCACTTGTTTATATTCATAGTTTTCTTTGTTTCAGCCCTTTCTTTACAAGAATGCTTTTAAACTTCATAGCCTTAAAACACTAACATTTCCTTCAGCTAGGTTCCTGCTTACAGCAATAACAACTCAAATAAAGTGCTGCTTAGGGTGAAGGGTGCTTTGAATGGTGCCCTTTTAAAGAAACAGAACAATACAGGTGAGCTTAAGGCACTGCTAATGAGCAGCACATGTTATTGTTTAGCTGTTTGATTTAAAGTATTTACTGGGGCAGTGATGGTTTAGACAGTGAAGAACAGGCTGGGGAAATGAAAGTGTTTCTTTAACTGCTGTCTGAGGAGATTAACAATAACAAAAAAATTGCAAACATCGCTTCTTTAGAAAAAAACAAAGGGAGGGGGGAAGGAGAGATCTAAGGGAAAAAGTACCTTCTTTTTTTCTCCCTTTTTAAGTTTTTAAGCTATTTTTTTACTTTCCGCCTTCTGAAGGCTAGGTAGACTCCTGGTATCCTGTGTCTCAGGATTTTCTTTCATTCTTATACATGGATATATCTCAAAAGCACAGATTCTCTTTTCTTACCGTATTGAGTTAGTAATAGATTCCAGTTTTAGGACTGTGTCAGTCGAGTTGTTTTTTTCTCCCTCTCTTTCTGTAAGCTTTTCACACTCTGTATTGCATAATTTTTTAGCTTTGAACTCTCACTACATTTTCTGAACTTCAGGTCATTTTCAGTATGATTCAGAAATACGCCCTTGAAATGGGATGCTTGGAGATTTTTGGTTTGTGTTTTTTACCTCTTGGCAGTTATTACTTCACAAACCCAGAGAAGTTCTGACACTTCTCTAGAAGAGTTTTTAAAGATGCTCATGTCAGCATGTGATCTCAGACTGAATCAAAGCATTTCAGCCCTTTCAAAATAAAAGCAGGAATGTGACATAACAGGAAGGAGACCCTGTGAAGTGGCATGCTAATAAATTGGCTAAATCAAAAAAGCAACCATGTGCGTCCAGGAAGAAGGAGAGAAATATAAAATATCAAAAGCAGTTGTAGGAAAGAACAACTTCAGAAAAGACTGGGAGAAGGCATGACAGAGACGTGAGCTAATAGAAAGAAACCTACAAAAGTTTGAAAGCTAGTTCATATGTGTGCAAGAATACAACACTGACTTCAGTCCTTTAGTATATGAAGTACTAAATTTTGCTGACCTTTACTAAAGTTTAACTCTGTAAATCTGAGATTAGCCTATAATTGCTCAGATCTGGTATGTTGGTTTGGTTCAGTTTGAGAGTTGAACTTGCATGATGTTTCCAGCTGTTCAGGTCTGGAGTTCTGTTTTGGATCCATTTGTAGCAATGACTGATCAGACTACTTTGTACTGTGAAGGTTACCATGTATGTACTGCTACACATCAAGAATTAAAACTATGCATTCTGTGATTTCTGGTAGTACATGGGCCCATTTGTAATTTAAGCCCTTCTTTAGTCTGTGCTCAATGCCGTGCTTTTCCAGCTGCATTTATATTGTTCTCGTACCTTTTTGTTAGCATGTTTATACATGGCACAGCTCCACTAGCAGGAACATGCACTGGTTTTAGTACACAGGAATTAGTCTGGCTGCTTTGGTTGTTGTGAACTAAAAACTGTGTCTTCGCTGTGCTGCTTTTCAGTCCCTTGGCTTCTGACAACTTCTACAGGGCTAGCTGGAATACATCTTCCCTCTGTTGTCTGTTATAGTAACTTTAAAAATAATAATAAAACGACTATATTATTAGATATACAATTTATCTTCTTGTCTTGGCTAATAAAATGTTTTTCCTTATCAATATACTTGACATATCAACGGGTTGCACAACAAGTATTCTCCTTCTTTTACTTATTCACTACAGGTTCTTAGTACCTATAAATAATAATACAAAACAATTCTCTTGTCAGCACTCCCAGTGAAAGCAATCTGGTTTCTTAAGCATACCACCTGCTTTTTCTTTCCTTCTTTTCATCTAAGGAAATAGTGTGTAATATCCACTAGAAATAGGATGCAAGTGTGTGTTCATGGGTGAATGTGCAGAAAGTGAGTTTTATTGATATCGAAGTGACTGGATATACTTCCTTTCTTTGCTCTGTGGGAACAGTGTGGATACCGAATAACTCTAATGAATGGTTCTTGTTTCTTTTCTCTCCCTTGCAGTAGCGGCTCATGCAGCACTGTCTGTCTTGCAGGGAGTAGTCAGAATAGTGATCAATTTTTGCTAATGCTGCAAAACTAATTTTAAGCATTATCAACTGCTTTAAGCTGGCAAGAAGTTCAGCATTAGTAATTCCTTTTCTCTTTCCTTATTGTGGCACCTGTTTTGCAATGGTTCATTGCCTTTTTATCTTCCCTCACGTGTGCTTGAGAAAACTGCAATCGACTCTTTAGTTTCTCTGCAAAATAGTGCATCAGCATCAGTTCATGTCAAAAAAACCAGTAAGTCAGTCAAGAGGATGACCATGGGCTGCATTTGGGGCACTCCAGCCACTCTGATAGAGTTGTGTGGTTGGTATTTGTCAGAACTGGTCCAGCCATCCATGAAATCAGATACCTTTCCTTCAGATATATCACTTGTACAAAGTTGCAGTATAGTCTGAACTTTCTTACTAACTGAAAAAGACGCTCCTTTGCCCTTTGAAAACAGAAACCTCTTGAGCATATTTAAAGGCAGCAAGAACCAGGTCTGCAAGCGATTGCGATTTCTGTTCCCCTTGCCCCTGTTGTCTTCTCTACATTGTAAATAATTTTGAGTTGCCAGGAAGTTGTAGCAAATGAGGAGATGGCGAGGTTTATAAAACAGCAGGAGAACAGGAATATGGAAATAATGAGACTGTGATTTATGTTTGTTCTGTATGTACTGAAATAAGGTAGGAGAAAATGTTAAATGTCTGTTTTCTCCATTAAATGTTTTTTTTCTCAACTGGATTTTTATTGCCCATTGTGTGCTGTTGATCATGTATTTTGTTAAAATGTGAAATAGGTACCTTTTGAATTCCATGGTTTGAATTTCATCTGAGGCATTCTGATGCTTACACGAGTGTTTGTTTTCAAGCTTTCTGATGTTGCTAGAATCCCTTAATGAAGGTTGGTGTGCTGGAGCTCAGTTTGCAATCATGTTGATTAATTTTCGATGTGGAAAACTTCCTTAAGCCAGTTGCTGATTGGCTGCAAAAGGAAAGTCGTTCCTTAATGCAGCAAGTTTAAATGCTCACTTCAGATACTCACTTTCCAATGTGCAAGCTGATCAACTTGAACTGCTGTTCACCTCTTCCATTCTGCTTGCTGCTGAAAATTTGCACGGGGTCACAGAGGGAAACGAGTATTTGTCCTGTTGGACAAAGAAGATGTGCTGCTGACCTGCTTGGACGCAGAAGGGCAGCTCAGAGGTCCATAGTGAAAAAAAAGCATTAGGGCAAAAGCAGATTCAAGTTCCAGGCATTCTGAGAATACCATAAATAATCGTCCAGACAGAGTAATGAAATTTAGGAAGAGAATTAATTGACAGGATCTTTTTGATAATGTTGAATCACGCATTTGCTACCAAGATACATTTCTTCTATTTAAACAGGCAGCTTTAGTAACACTAATCCCTATTATGGTGTTATGCCAGTAACTGTGTCCCAAAAGAGATTTAAAATACATTAGGGGCTTTTAGGACCCATGCCTTACATGAGCAAGTGTGCAACTACCTGTTCAGATCCAGGGTGTTTTTAATATGGATTTATACTGGGCCTAAATTACTATAAATTGCTGCTTCATTTAGTATTGGTATCGCTCTTTGTTCAGTACAAAGAGTGAGTTTAACTAAAATGTTAAACAAAAATGTGGCTAATTGCATTTTTTTTTCCCTACCCCTGTCTTTGTCTTGATATATATCTCTTATTGAAAACAAAATAATCTGTAAAGCTTAAGGCTTTTCTTCTCTGGAGTTTCGTTCTTGGGAATGACAGTTGTAGCACAAATAGCTAAAAAGCAGGAAGGGATCCTACCTTTCTGGAGTACCACGCATTATTTAGCAAGCAGTTTCTTTCCTCAGACTTTCTTAAACTTTAAACAAGTCTTTTAAGCATGATTTTTTTTTCTTCCCCTCCCCTTTTCTTTTTTCCATTATTTAAGAATGCCTCAGTTCAGATCATGCTCTGTGTTTGGTCTTCAGTCTTTTTTTCCACACTACATTTATCCCTGAATTTCTTTCAGGGGTGAATTCCATGTGGATTCATAGGTGCAGTCAGGTGAAATGCTCCATCCTCAATATAAACTATATTGGGGAAAAACAAGTTTAAGGAGTATACAGGGAAATACAATATTTTAAAAACAAACAGGAGGTTCTTTTCCTCCAAATTGGAAAAATGTCTGTCATGTAGTGAGGCTTGTTACTGCAAGATGTTACGAGTACCGAAAATGGATACCAAACCTCTCTGAAGCTTTTCAGAAAATAACTATTAGGTACACCCATAGAAACAGCACGCATTGGAGGACAAAACACAAAGATGCGATTTCTAATTTGGGAAACCACAAAGCTGTACATGGCTAGAATCAGAGGGAATGTTCTGGAAAAAGAGCATTTTAATTTTGCCCATTCCTTTAATCCTCCTGAGCATCTGCTCATGGGCACTGGCTGGGGACAAGATATCAGGCTAGGTATATTTTTTGCTCCCGTGAAGTTACAGCTACTCCATACGTTCACTTGCCACACAACATCCAAAGTAATGGAATTTTTCACATATTTTGTTCTCCAGATGTAGATTTTTCCAAAAAAAAAAGGAGCTGAATGGGCTATACGGTCACTCCTGTGCTCCTTCTATAAAGTATTGGGGAAAACATTTGTAAATATTGTTCTTATAAATAATAACAGTTGTATTCATCTGTAAATACTGGTATTTATTATGGCTTCCATTGCTATCTTGCTATGAAAAGACTTTGTGTGGGGGAAAGACTTTGGGACAACAGCAATTTAATGAGTCATAGTAGTTTCAATAATAAACATTGAATCCCACTTCTCTGACTGTCAGAGGCTGTATGTAACAAAACCATTATCACCATCTGCCAGATCACATTGAAATGACTCCACTACAAAAAATAAGAGCACAGCATATGTGGATTGCATCAGCTTTGGTCATTGTTTAGTGAAGTCTTTGACTTGTATGCCTTCCTCCTCTGTGTAGGGGCATGGATATGCTCACCCTTGGTATGTTTACCTATTTCCTCTTTCGTGCCCGGGATTTGGAGTCACTAAAGTAAAATCCGGAATTACAATATGAAGTCCTGTCCTCTTTTTCTTTCATTAATAATGTTAACGTTTAAATTCATCTACTGAATTTCAGTAGATGATAGCCCTCTACCACTTGACTTCTTTAATGTTTGGAAATCCAAGTTCCTAATGTGCCTGCAAAGGTAAGCCAGAATAATTTACATAGCAATAGCAAACCAAGACATTTAAAAAAATTAGGAAGCTAAATAACACGGCATTGCTTACAAATAATAATGGGTGGTGTTAAAGTGTAGAAAAGATCTGAAAAGAAGTGATTCGTGTCAGAAGGCTCTAAGTGGAAGTGGCTCTTGCGGCCTGAACTGGAGTTTTACATAAACATGAGTCTGTCATCTGCCTTGCAAAAATGCAAAACGCAGTCACTTGGCAAAGTTAGTTGTTTCTCCTGTAAGGGGCCTAGTTTTGATACAGCTCAGACACTAAAGACTGGAGGGTTTGGGGTTTTTTTACCGCATCCTAAGAGAATGATTGCCCTGTTGAGAGTTGAGGTTTCATCAAGGCTTGTTCAAAGCAGTAAAATTTCTTGGATTGATTTTCTCTGCATCATATTTCCATGGCTTTGAACCAAGACTAAGAACTATTTTATTGGAATGCTGAAGAGGGAAAGTGTTGTTAATGATTCTACCTTCCCTCTTACAACTGCGGATTCCAGGGGATTACACAGAGAGAAGAATGTAGGAAACTCTTTAACAGTCTGGGTTGATTGGGGTTGATTGGGTTAAAATCTTTCGGAATCATGTAAAATGATTCTGAAGTCAATAAAATGCTGATGGAAGGATGATTAATTTGAAGTACAATAAACAGACTCCTTGTTATGTAGCTGGCTTTGCATCAAATACATACCTTCTTAGTGGAATTGTGTCAACGTTCATTTTTCTTTGATTTCTGGATGTTGTTTTCAATTTTCTTCTGTGGAGACTTGAAAAATTTTGAGAAGCCTCTGAGTTATTCCTGTTGGAACTTGCATTTTCAGGAATTGGCGTTGTGTCAGCACATCACCTGTTAGTTGTTACAAATTTTATTTTCAAAGCTATGATTTCATCTCCCTGAAGAGAAGGTGGACAAAGGGATTCAATGCAACACCACCAGGGTTTTAGATGTAAACCAAAAGAGAGATGGGGACGAATCAGACCAGATTGAATTAAGTATTTACATTTAGAAAGTGTTATAGCCTGGAATGCATGATAAGCTAAAAGTCTTGTCATTTAGGCTTTAAATTAGTTTTATTCAGTAATGACCAGTAATACTTTGTTTGAAAATTAAGTAAATGAACTAGAGCATTCAGCAGGAGTGGGAGGATAATGTATTTGCTTTTGTTTCAAGACCTGCAGTTCTGCCGTGCCTGCTTTATTTTGGGCTAATAGTAATTGGTTTTGTTTAAACCTTGGGTTGAATTCTTGTTCCAAAATGTGCAAGTGTGGTGAAATACCAAAGCAATGGTAGTCGAGGCAGAGCAGTGCCACTGTGAAACAGTGCACTATGCAAGTAGTGAAATTGGGAACTTGGTAGGATGTCTGAGAGTTGACACAGTTGCTGCAAGTAAAGGATAAGGGACTCGCCCTGAAAACTTGCTTTACGACGAGGTTTCTGTGGAGAGTTCTGACACTTTTTTGGTTGTGTTTGAGTAGGAAGTACCTTGAGAACAGATTTTTCCTGTGGTCTTATCTCAGGCTTAAGTACAAAGATATGCAACCTGTTTTCTTTTCTCCTGTAAAGACGTGTAACTGAACTTTTAAAAACCTCAGCAGAAGAAAAGCAGTTTTGGTTCAAGTGCTGAAAATAGGCTTAGACCAGTTTTCACTACCCAAATCCATTTCCCTAAGGTAAACTTTAAGAGAAAATGTCATAACTTTTAGGACTTTCTCTTCCTACTTTACCTTTTACTTTAATGATGGCTGCAAAGAAGTAAAGTATTAGTCATAACTGTCTTTTAAATCAAATTGATGTGTTCGTGTTATGGTCAAGCATTCATCCTTTTTCTTGCTACATCACAGCTGTCCATATGTGAATATTTTACATGCTGACATGGCATTCCTACTGATTTTTTTTCTTTCCTAATTATATACTTCTCATAGCTTTTTCACTAGGTTGGTTTATATCTGCAGTTAAAGCAATGCACATTGTTTTGCTTTTTTTTGTTTGCTGTTATTCAAAAGCACAGTAAAGGGCCTTTCCGCATACAGAAAGAGTTATCTCTTCATATTAATCTAAGATTTCAGTATGCAGTAATTGAAGAATTATACCTTCAAAAGCTTATAATATTGAATATCTCATGTATTTTCCTTGGTTTAAATAAAAAATAGAGATCTTGGTGTTCAGAACTTCTGTAAAGTGAGGCTTGGTTGCCTTTTGACTGAGAGGTGGTGGTGTAATTATCCTTTTGGGGGAAATGCCTTGAGTACGTATATGATTGGAATGGAATAGACACTATACAACTTACATCCTTTCTGTGAGGCCTCATTTTTGTAAAATGTTCCTGTTTTGGTCTTCTGGCTGGATAAATACAAGCTGAGTGAATCCTGACATCAAGGAAGCTATTAACACTTTCTTTGGCCTCTGCACTTAGAAGCAAAGCTTTCTCTCTTGACCCTGTTCGGCTGCAGGAATTGATTTTTGAATGTCTAGTTTTTTCCCTGCTGTTGGAAGATTGTCTTTAATGAAACAGAACTTTTCAATAACTCAACCCTTTGAACCTGGTAGAATGGTACATGTGAATTCTTCTGACCTGAGAATTCAGATCCAGTCTCAGATTTAAATACCTTTTCCCACCTATTACTCCTTCCAGCTCCACACCTAAATCCAGAGTGGTTATTCTGGAAATCTGAGTCAGCTCGCTTACAGAGAGCACTAAATTTTCATCTAATGTAAAATTGGTTTAAAACATGGATAAAACATCATTTAAATCTTTAGAATTAAAGCAGCATAAAACAGATGTGAAAGTAAAGCTGGCTGCATGCAAAATTCAGGCAGGTACTCCGGATCCCATCTGGATCCAGAAAGTCTTTACTTCTAGTATTTTTACATGCTATGATCTGTTGAGTTTGGATTAGGCTTGTCTGTGTCAGTGCTAAATCAAATAAAAAGGTTGCCTGTATTGGCCTCAGCTGGAATACCTCCTAGTCTTCTGTTTTTAAGCAGGAGAGAGTCCTGCCCTCTGACCAGCCTTGCGCATGGTGGGATTCTGCTGTTCTCTGTGCTGTGGGTGTCTCTGGATGCACGAGCAATGTTTGGTTATTGTTGGAGAGCTGCAGAGAAGGTCAGAAGAAAAATCCCACCCTCCATGCCCTCCTCCTCTCTCCCTTTCCTCAAGCTTCTCTTTCGTGGTCCTCAACACCAGTGCAAAGAGTTCTGTTGCTGGAAAGGAAGCGGCGTACCTCAACTTCCCTAAAGGACCATTAGAAAACTGCAATTTCAAAATGAGTTTCCTGTCCAAGGAAGAGGGCTTAGCACTTACAGGAACAGTACTCCACTGCACAAGGCAGACATTTTAGTTTTATGAGGAACAAATAAAACATTCCTCTGTGCTTTATAGGCATAACACTTTCTTAGACTCTTTAGTTACAAAATGACCTGTCTGCATAGTTATTTCGATAACACGGCTCGACTGTTTAGCAGTGCCTGATGCAGTAAAGAAGTGGAGGTGGGGGAAGCAGAGGCAAACCAAAAAGTAGTCTGCTGTTTGTGGCAAATCCTACCCATACTTTTCAGCCGGTAATAAAGTCGGATATACAAACAAAACAATTCCTGATGTAGAGAAGTGGAAATGCTGGTGTTATTACAGTGACACAGAATCTTACTGAGGTCAGTGGGGATGCGTGGGGTGTAACCCAGAGTGCAGCTTCTTTCTTCTGTCCCAGCTGGTGGTGTATGCAGTACTAAATGCAAGCCAAACCTAACGTCTGAGCTGTGGCTTTTGAGAAGTACATGAAAAGGATTATGCCAGCTTAATTCAGTTCTTTGGAGGTGTGGAAAGCATAGTCAGATTGACCTTACCCTGCTAATCATGCTTTAAAATAAATTAGAGCTATTATTGTCAGCATGAAATGTTGAGTTACTTTTGGGGGCTTAGGCTTAATATTCTCTCTCACCCTATAATAAAGGTAATTGTGTGCTTTAAAGAACACGAAAATAGTGAAAGCCTGCTAAAATCCTCTATGAAGTCTAACTGTAGAGCATCCAGAAGCAGCTGTAGGTTTTCCAGCAGGTGTCATAACTAGCTTATTCTGGGGCTTGGGCTGAAAAATAATTGGAGGATCATGTTCAGTTCAGTCTAATGAAAAGCCCTTGTCTGTGCTATGCAGTACTACCTGAGATTTACTGTGTGTTATGGTAAAGGCATGTGGTCATGTGGGCTTTGATTTTAGTCTTTTTCATTTCCAGCTTAATGTCTTAATTCTGTTCTGTTTGCCTTTAAAGCAAGCTTATGGGAGAGCTGTCATAGTATAGTCAGTTGTTAAATGTGAAATTGATCCCATACCTTATTCTAACATTAAATATTAAAATATTAGCTGGAAATTTTCATTTTCTTTTTTCTCCTTTTCTCTAAACTTTACCAAGTTTGCAAATGGAAGTGTACCAAAAGCAAGAGTGAAACGCAGTCTATACTGAGGGAGATGAAAAATTATGGATAATGGATACAGCCATAGCACATAATTGCAAAGTCAGATAAACATATTGTATCATTTTTTAAATTGTTGCCTAGACTTTCTTGTAATTAATTGCATTCTTTGCCTCAGGCTTGTTGAGTTGAGGACAGATAAGTTAGCAGGTAAAGCTCTAACCTTTCACTTCATTGATCCTTGAGGGGAGCAAGATAATCTTTCCTGATTCCTGTCAGGACTGGAAGTTTCTTCTAAGATAATTTACTAGGAGCATAAAGCATGATTCATCAATTACTTTATCTTCTCAGATAGAGGGAAGAAAGTTGTTAAGTCAGTGTAGCAGCAGAGTTTGTATTTTTAGTGTCCTAACTTGGATGTGTGTTTACATACTTCCATAATGTTGAGAAACTGACAATAACATCTTTTCCAGTAATAAAGAACTAGAAACAATGCAAGCCACAGTTCACATTTGTGACAGGTTTGGGAAGAAACAATAGCATTTGTAGATCTGGTACTCTGTCACCTGATAAGAGAGGGATCATAGGAGATGAACATACAGTAGCCTTGAGAAGAACACTGAACAATCAAAAATCTTGGGGAACTGCTTTAAAAGGACAAAAAAGTAAACATAACTTAGACCTTGGGAATTAAAGTATGCATTTGCCCTTTCATAAAAAGAAAATGATGATTTTAGAGTTGGATGTTTATTGAGGGAATTCTGCAGCAGTGAGGGATAACATTATATTACTCAGATTTTTTTTGCATGCATGCTAAATAACACATTGATTTTTCTTCATGATCACAATATATTTAAAAGGGGCTTACTTTTTCCCCAGCGGAAATTCTTGAATTGGCTGGAAATGCAGCAAGGGACAACAAGAAGGGTCGAGTCACTCCTAGACACATCCTGTTGGCTGTAGCGAATGATGAAGAATTAAATCAGGTAAGAAAAAACTCCATCGTGTGGGGGCCAGGATTTCCTTTAGGGCTTTTTAAATTGTCTTTCCATATAGCTGAATTGTAACTCAAGAGCTCTGCTTATTGAGTATCCCACCAGGAAGCAGCTCATTCACTCACTAGCATACTGCCTGTGTAACTGACTGCAGCACTCAGCTTAATTATGCATTTCAGGACATTTAGAAGGTGTAAAAATACAATGGAGATGGAATATGACATTTGCTTACACTATTACAGCCAATTCTGTGGAGTGGGACATTTGTCATAAACCCTACGGAAACAGGGAAAAAATCTTGCCGATGCCTGTTTTTGTTTGTTTTTTGCTTTCCTCCTTACACAGCTTAGGACTCAGTGGGACCTATCCTGTGCCCGTTGAAGTCTGTTGTTGTGACCACAGAAAATTAGTTGCTCTGGAACTCTTGCAAGTCTGCGTTCTTTGCAGATTTCAAGATGCCTTAAACTTCTCCAAAAATAAATGTAGGCATTATCATTACAGTGTTGTCGTGTCAGCTAGAGGCGCTGGCTGGGATTCAGGTACCTTCATGTGAGGTGCTATAAGCACACATCTGAAAAGGTACTTGTCCCAAACCTAATCGTTATGAGGCAGGAGAAAAGACTAATATCCCCAAACCTACCACCTTTTGGCTTTGCCTGAAATTTTATAATACTTCCCATTCAGCATCCCTTTGCAAGCTTGGAGCCTCACTGAGTTGTGGTTGGGGAGCAGTAAACATGAATCAGAATGTGGGAGTACTTGAGGGACTTCGATGTCACCATTTGTGTCCTCCTGAATAGAGAATTAGTCCCAGTTATGTGTGTGAAACGTGGGTTAAAGTAATCTTCAATACAGAACATGCTTTCAAAGCCTTGAATGAGCAGCACGCTTTTGAATATTGGTCTGCTTTTCTTCAACTACGTAGAGATTTGTTTGAAGAAGGACTTAGAGGTCTAGAGATGCATGTAAATGCTACCCTCCATTTGAAGTTTCTTTTATTACAAAAAAAAAATTGCTTTAAAAATGTTCTTTCAAGAAAATTCAGCAGTTAGGACACACATAGGGTTCTCCACAGCATGGTACTTACTGCAGTCCCATGCTGTGGACTCTGGGGGTCCCATTCTTCATTGCACAGTTTCACAGTTCTTGTGTGAGCCTGAGAGATAGTGACAGAAACAAGCATAAGTGCAAGAATACATTTCCCCTTTGTAGTTAAAATCTAGTACATTATCAGCTTCATTTCATACATCTCATGTTGCTCCTCTTGAAGGATAATGTGTTGAGAAATTTACAGGAACCAGTTAAGGCAGTGCACAAAGTTTGCAGTAAATGCCACTTCCTGTTTATTGCTGAGTAATTACTGGGATTTGTCATCCAAAACTTTCTTTTGTTTATTAGCTATTGAAAGGAGTCACCATAGCCAGCGGTGGAGTGTTACCCAATATTCACCCAGAGCTGTTGGCAAAGAAGCGGGGATCAAAAGGAAAACTGGAAGCCATCATCACTCCACCTCCAGCAAAGAAGGCAAAATCTCCATCACAGAAAAAAACTGTATCAAAGAAAACAGGTGGCAAGAAAGGGGCAAGGAAATCCAAGGTAGAGTAATATGTTTGTTTTAAACCCAAATAAGCCTGGTAGTAGTAACTGTAGGGAGCATTACATAGGGTGAACTTTCTGTTCCTTGTGTTGTTAACAATAGTGATTTCAGTGTCAGCAAATGCTGAACGAGGAGGGCTGCCCTCTGCCCAGTGCATTGGAAGTCTGAAACCCTCAGAAGTGGCACAGGTCTGCAAGACAGGCAGGCAAGCTCCAAATACTGTTCTTTGAATGAAACAGTCATTAAGTGGGCACAGGGTGGAGGCACCAAGAGAAGAAAAGTATATGAATTTCACATGAAACAGAGGGTGTGAAAAGTTGCTTTCCAGGTCAAACAAAGTTTCTGTGTTCACCCAGTATGTCTCCGTTATTGTTTAGTTGGTCACTCTTCTGCTTTTTTGGTTTTTTGAACTTTTGGGTTTAGTTTTGTATTTTAGAACACCTAGTAGCTGACATTTCAAGTGCAGTGCTTTTAGTAACCACGCACTAATAATTTCCCTAAATCTGGCATTTTTTCCCCCTACTTGATTACAAAAGCAGGAAGTCTGTTGTGGGCTTCTGTTTTTCTTCAACACAATAAACTGTATTGTCTGCTTACTATATTGGTATTTGGCTAACAGTAAACTCCTGGGGAATTGAAATAGGATCCATGAAAATCTAATTTTCAAAACATTTGTGTAAAGTAAAGCATGGTTACAGCTTCTCGAAGTACCCAATGTACCCTTGTATCAAGTCATTTTAGTTGCTTAGCCACTAAAACTGCATAAAATTTTGGAAAGGGACCGTCAGAGAATAGTGGCTTACTTAATATTCCAGGTGTACTGTTTAGCTTCAGCATAGGTATTGCTGAGGCACCAAATATTCATGTTAAATCGTAAGTAGTAATTTTATTGAAAATAAGAAGGTTTTTTTATCACCAATTGAGTTTATAACCACAGCAGTCAGTTCACTATCTTCATGAAGTATAGTTTTCAAAATCTTCCTAGTTGTCATTTTTATTGTGTAAATTGATTCATTCCTGAAACCGATCATTTTGCTTCAGTAATAGAGCTGAGAAAAAGGATTGGTAGTTGAGGGGGACCTCCCTTTCCCCCTACACTTTCACTGGAGACAAAGGTGATCTTGTTAAACTTGGCAAAGAAAATAGTACAGCTCGTGTCCTACTATAAGGCAGGTAGAAGGTAGATGTATTCTTCTGACATGGGCTTTAAGCATGGCCAGATTTCAAAGCTGTATTTCTTCACAGAGAGCTAAAATTTGCCCTCTGAAAAGTCAGTTTTTACCTTAAAATGTGTGTTTGCCCACAAACAAATGTTTGTATCTATCTATAAAAATATATATATACACACATACACACTGTCTTTTTCCACACAAGCCATTAGAAAGCTGTTAAAAGTTTTGGGCTGTTTGTGTTTTCCTGCAATATTTAAGACAACTATCATCAAATTGTGCACTGTCTTAGGCAAGAAAGGGCTTATGTAGATAGGCAGACATTGAAGTCGTTTTTCCTACTAGTTCCTTCAGCTGTAATCAGTCCCTTCAGTTAGACTGAAGGATAAAATCCAAATGCCAGTGTTTGTACTGGCATTTTATTGCCTGGTAAGCATTTATGGCATGTCATATATCTTAGTGTTATTAAACTGTTTATCTATCAGCCTTCGGTTAACTAATTGAATGTTTTTTTGGAAGAAGAAACAGGGAGAAGTGAGCAAATCAGCCAGTGCCGACAGTACAACAGAGGGAACTCCTGCAGACGGTTTCACAGTCCTGTCCACCAAAAGTCTGTTTCTTGGCCAGAAGGTACGCTCCTGCATTTTTAGAAATCAATACCTACTTTTCAGTGCTTCTTAGTCAATAACCCCTCCCACCACCCTCTTTTCCCCAAAACGTCTGGGTACAATGGACATTTCCCCACTGAGCGCTTGAGAAGGTGTATGATATTACTTTTTGAAGAAAGTATCTGAAAACAACTCTTAGAGCACTTAAAAATACATAAGTGAGTCTTGATACAGCTATGTAATTAAATACTCAAATAGAAGGAAAGCCTGTGTGCTTGTAATCCGTCTCACCTTACTCATGAACAGCATAATTGTTACAGCTAAGCTTCTGCCAAAGATGAGAGAATTCTAAGAATAAAATGACTTTTCCAGTGGGCAGCCCACTTCATTGCCAATTCACAGGTTTTTATCAAAACCTATTTTAGACATTTGGTCAGTATAATGATTTTGTGTTTTATTCTGCTCTGCTCTTTACAAAAGTTAATGCTGTGTAATAACAAATGGTGCTTTTATGAAAAGCTAGAAGTCAACGATCCTTCTCTCCCTGTGAATATGCTTTGGGACATTGGGTGGTTTAACACAAATACAGATCTGCTTAAAGAGAGGAATCATTTAAAGAGGCAAATCATTAAATTAAATTGGTCTTTTATCTTGAAACCTGCCTTTAGTTCGTGGTACAAACTTTTGTGAAGTAAAACTGCATCTTTCTCCAGTCATTCAGTAATCAGAGCATTGTGTTGCAAGTCATAAAAGATGAGCCATTGTCCATTGTGGAATGTATCTCCTCTGACTCATTTTTTATTTCTCACTGAGGTTGTTCTCCATTTATCCTTCCACAGTTTGTTTGCTAAGTTTAACGTGCATGAGAGTGATGTTGGGGGTTTTTTTGCCAGACTTCTTATTTCCCACACTTAGCTTTCCAGCTTGAGCTAGGCTGTTGGTTGGTGGGATTTGTATTATTTGACCACTACTGGGGGATGGTTTTGAACATATTTTTAAAAACATTTTGATGACTAAATTAGAAGCCAACATTTCTAAACTACATTACTGTTTCAAAAAAGCAAGTAATGTCAGACTCTTGGACCGGATTTGAACTCCTTTTAGTTACCATAAAAAGCCTGTAAGGCCTAGGGTTGTGTTCCAGCACAACTAACCCACTCGGTCAGCGGGGCTTTGCTGTTGGGTTCAGTGGAGGAGATCGTGAGCACCAAGACTGCTTGAAGCTGTAGTGAGCAAAGCAAAGTCTGTTGTAGAGCTTTCCAGTGAGTTCCTTGCACTGGGAAATGGACTTTGTGGCCTTCACATTTGGAGTGTGGCTGCCTGAAAACCTGACTGGTGTGACAGGTCTATTCGCTTACTGGTTCACTCTCAGCGCTGCACAGGAGAGGGGCCAGGTGCTTCTAACACAGCACACATCATCAAAAGAAAAACAAAACCCAGTTTGTCTCCTTTGAGGGAACACTCCAAACAAATAAGATTGTTTTCTGAGCGGGAGAGATTGCCTAGGGGCTGCTGAGATGTCCTAGCACATATTCTGCTTTTGATTCCCTCTGCAGAGGCAGTAAAAGGCTAGTGTAAAAATCTAAGAAAAGTAGGCTATGGCTAACAAATATAAGAATTTTCTGTATCCTATTATGTGTGAGTTAAAAATGGAATTCTTAGTCATTGAGCTGATAAATAAAGTATTTATGTCTCTGTTCACATTTTACTCACAAAATAACACACTTAGACCAACCTAAATTCTTTTATGACTGAAAATGCAAAAATGCAAAAAATCTTTGCACTGTAGCAAACAAAGTGATTTTATTCAGCATAAAAACCACAACAAAATAATGCTGGCTTATTCCTGGAAATCTTTTCAGACCTTTCCCCACAAATTATTTTCAAAATAATCAAAATAATTTTGATTTTCTTGTTAAAAAAGGCAAAGATAAAATTTTTAATCATGGCACCAGTGGGAGTTGAATGCTTCCTCACTGCTAAACTTGTGGTGTGTTTTGCATGGGCCAGGAGGCTCCTTGGTGTGACAGGATGTCTGCTGCTATGAGCAGGTTTAACAGGCTGCGATCTCATAGATAATGGTGGGCTTTAATTATCTAAGGGACACGTGGAAGTCAAAAAAATGGTATTTATTTTGGAAATCTACAAATTAAATGTAAGTTATCTAAAAAACTCTAGTGACTTTGAATCAGTTAAGTGCTTCTGCTTGGCCATTCCTACATGCAATTGCTGTTTAAAAAGATAACACTGAGTTTTAAAATATTTATCTAAGTTGAAATCTTCTTAACAGAAAATGAAATGTTTTGTTGTAGTTGTCTTAAATTAGTGCCATGTGGTATTCATAAACATAATGAACTGGAAGTGTTCAAGGCCGGGTTGGATGGGCCTTGAGCAGCCTAGTCCTATGGGAGGTGTCCCTGCCTGTGGCAGGGGGGTTGGAACTGGATGGGCTTTAAGGTCCCTTCCAACCCAAACCATTCTATGATTCTGTGGACTAAGGATTTTCTTCACTAGTGATTCAGGACAGTAGGGTTGCAGTTCAATTCCTTAGACTTGGGCATGATGCCTTTTTATCAAAGTGTGTGAGGGCAGAAGGTGTTTGCCTGTTTGGAGAAGGACCTTTCTTCTATTTGGCGTAGCCTTACCCTCCTTAAACGTGTTTTGAGGGAAGGAAAAATCTGTTAGTCCCTTGGACAGGGAGGACGATGTGTTTAGCTGGTTCAGCTGGAGGCCTTAAAATCATGCCTTTGGGCTTCTGATTTTGGCTGATTCAGAGATACTGTAAGTCCATCGTAGTGGAGATACAATTACGCTCTTCACATGGATGGTAGAAAAACTTAATATGTTAAAACATTTTGAGCTTTTCCATTTAAAAAGCAAAAATATTCATATTAATCATAGTTATTTGATTTTTCTTGAATTTATGCATATTTTTAGTATACTTCCCTGTTCTGTGTGTTCTTAGTAAACTGCAGCGCAAACACAGAAACTCAAACAAATGACTGGTGTCTTTCAAACCTCCTGTGACATCCAGGAGCACCTTTACAGCAGGCCTCTTTGGTCTGCAAACCTACTCTTTGCTAGGTCAGGAAATAATCTACTAGATGCAGAGAAGGAAGAAAATAATCCTGTTCTTTGTATCACGTCATTCATAAGAGTTTAATGGGAAAAATCGCTTTCTTGGCTCCGTCTTTGCAGAAGGGAAAGGGCAGGGGTTTATTTGCAAGAATAACCTTACATCTTTCTGATAACCCCAGAGTCCTGTTATTGTGTTAAATCTTTAGGTGACTGCTAGAATGCTTAGAGGTCAGAAAATGGCAAAGAACCCTTCAGTGACACCTGTATCAATGCATTAGTGCTACATTAATTAAGTATTAAAAGCTACTTAATATGTAAATGATTGCACATCGTACAAGTGACACCCAGTGGAAACGTGGTATTCTGCACGTTAACGAGTTTTTTTTCCCTGAGACAATTACAGAGTAGAGGCAGAGCTGTAAGACCTCAAGTCTAGGTGTTAGGGTTTGGACTTCCAGAGAGACCTCACCTTGTTGTTTGCAACCAGCATCTTCCGTTTTCCATATGAAACTCATACCTGAAAAAATTCCAAGACTTTAAAGGTAATTTCATCTGGAATAAGAAATGCAAGGACTCCTAGATGTGCTGCGTGCTGTCTGCGTTATATCTAACTGGCCTGTAATTTAAACATTACCTGAAGCTATGTCCAGTCTTTGTGGCACATGTATATACAAGTTGTGCCTATTTATTGTTTTAGAGTGGCCCTTTAGAGGATCACTTCTGTCTAACACATTCTTCATACTGTGGGTAGGAACGTGGACCATTTGCTTACTGGAGGCTTTAATTTTATGGGAAAACAACTGATTTTTTCAGTTGTTTTTGGCAATCGGATCACTAACAGTGCATTGAACAGGAAATGCAAAACTGAGCAAAATAATGCTTAGCTGCCAGCAAATGCTGTCAGTGATGGGCAGCTTTTTAAGCGTTTTACTTTAATTACCAGCTAGTTGTTATATAAATCCCATGTATGAGTAGGTGTAGAGATGGATTAAGGGTCTGAAACCAAAATGGTCTTCAGCCAATGGATCTGGGGCAAAAGCTTTTAGAACTCAGGATTAGGGATCAAAGACAGTCACCTATAAGATGAACAAAATATGCTTAGGAGCATACTAAGATCCCTACAAAACAGTCTTTTGGTGTGCACATGTGTTTTGTTGTTGGTTTTTTTTTTATTTCAAAATTCATGAAGTTTGTTTAACATTTTGGTTTCATTTGATTTGAGTTTTGTTTTTTTTTTAAACAGCAGTTGCTTGTAGTCAAACTCAAGACTCAAACTCAAGCATGAATAACTCACCACGTGTGAAGTATTAAAGGACTCGAAGCTATTTGGAAAGCAAGCTTTCTTAGATTTTATTGCAAATTCCCAAACAGACCCATACTTAAAGCAGGACTGAATTACATTCACTTTTAGCCAAAATCACCCTATTTTGAGGGAACATAGTTTACTCAAGCAACATATGCAGATTATATGAAAGTGCAGGCTTTTAAAAAGAGAAAGGAGGTGAATTCATGTAATCATGTGAATGAAATGGAAATATCTTTTTCATAAAACTCAAATATATGGATATTGGCCTCCTGAAATGACCCGTTCACTTGTATTGGTTACATGAATTGGCTCGTATTCCCTGTTAATAAACACACCTACACAAGGAGATTTGAAGGGTTAAGTTTGTATAACGTGGATTACAAACCGAGAGACAGAATTCAATTATTGATGAGATCACTTGTCATGCCTGAATGTATGCGTTATGCTTCATAGGCTGAACCCAGCAAGCTTTGGATTAGAGGGGAAGCCTGGCTTTACTGCAGCTGGCTTCAGGACTTGCTTAAACGAATGAGAACTTCCTCTTTCATAGTTGCTTTCCCTACTGCCTAATCAGCTACAGAAATGATCCCCGTATGAAAAAGTCTGGAAAACTTTTGCACTTCGAAGTGTTTTCAGTTCTGATAGTAGTGAACTCGGTTCAGGTGAAATCGATTTCCCCACGCTGGCTGTGAAGCAGTGTGACAACTGCCTGGTTCTATGCTTCCTCACATACCTGTCAGCGTGCTGCAGTTTGGGCTCCTGCCAAAGCTGGCAGTCACATCACATTGCCTCGAATTGCAGGGAAGTTTCTGCAGTGCAGGTCACGTATCATGATGAGACACCCCAACTGCCCGTAGTACACAAATCGTACTGTCACTGTGTCACCTCTAAGCTCTGCCAAAGACCATCCTCGCTGGTATGGCATGGCAGGATCATTTTGGTACTGTTACAGGTCTTCTCATTGACTTCTTATTTAATGTAAAGGTTTGTAAGTCTTGCTCAAAATGTGTTGCTAGAAATTGAAATCTGGACTTCCTTACATTTTGTTAATTTTCTATTCTTTTATGAGCAGGCAGTGCAGGTGTGAGGTTAATCTCTAGGTATCTGTAGTAACCTCACTGTACACTGATGAGAAAGCCTTCTGATTCTGTAATGATTCAGACAGTTGTGGGGAAGCTGTGTTAAATACCTGGTGTGAATGATAGGAGTTAATGGAGATCAGTGGGTGAGGTCAAAAATCTCTATTTTCATAAATGGCGAAAGGAAGTAGAGCAAATAAAATTAAAGGTAGAAGCAATAAGCACATAATAGTGCCTGCTTACAGCACTTCATCAGCCATTCACAAAGGCAGGAGAGCCACAAAAATGAAAACTGAAGTGCCTCCGATACCGAATATGGTGACCACTGATAAGGAAAGAGGAAGATGTCCCCTTGTTAGGATGGAGGAATCGCTGAAGAGAGGTGTTGGACTTTCTCAAAGACCTGTTCATGTTGATGGCTTAAAGAAGGAGGATCAGCATCTTCTATCCAGTTTTAGTGCTGAAACATTCCTGTAATCGATGCTTAGGAAATTATATGGGTATCCTTCAGCTGTACTTTGAGGAGAAATAAATACCCTCTTCTAATGCCAGAATAAGAATCCCAGATAGCGGCCACCATAAAGCCAAACTAGAGCTTGTCAGTAGGTACATTCATGTCCTCCTAGTGTGAACAGTGTTTGAGTCTTGTGTTTGAGTTCTTTTGGGATAATAACCCTCCTTTATGACCTGCCTTTTATTTTGCATATTTGTTTGCAGTGATGCTATCTCCATCTGTGTTGCAAAGCTCACTTTTCTGCAGCTTCTCTGTGATTTCCCAGCTGTCCTGTTATTTCCCACCTCATGCTTTTCTTTTCAGCTGAACCTTATTCACAGTGAAATCAGTAATTTAGCCGGCTTCGAGGTGGAGGCCATTATCAATCCTACCAATGCTGACATTGACCTTAAAGATGACCTAGGTAAATGGGGCATGGGTTGACACAACTAACGGTCACATGGAAATTATGGAACCCAGAATTTACTCCCTAGGACTTCATCTATTTAATAAGAGCAGAAATTCAAATCGTGCAAGTTCTGTTTTGTTGAAGAACATTCAAAATACTTTTCCACCAAATCTGAATGCTTGCAGCTATTGCTTGTCTTCAAGTTGATTTCAGTTAAAACAAATCATTTAAATTCTTTTCCATAATGATCATATGTGACTGTTAGCTCTTTTGGGGGGTTTCTTATTTGAATATTTTGAGGACTAAAATACTTCTTTGTCAGGTTGTTTTCAAAATAAGCAGTTTCTCCATTCTAACTGCAGTCTTAGATTGTTTTCTGATACTCAGAGTAGCTGTAAATTTTTTAAAGAGGAGTAATTCAATAATTAACTGCCCCCCAATGTTTCCTATCTTGATTTCAAGTTTAATTCAGTCAAATAATTTGTTTACATTATGCTTCAATTACTCCCAGTTCAGCTGAAAACAAAACAGTGATGTTATACCAACAGTGAACTTGTAGGTGC
This sequence comes from Phaenicophaeus curvirostris, assembly GCF_032191515.1. NCBI lineage: Eukaryota > Metazoa > Chordata > Aves > Cuculiformes > Cuculidae > Phaenicophaeus > Phaenicophaeus curvirostris. The sequence goes on along the minus strand of NC_091406.1, from coordinate 3,388,168 downwards.
TGTCATAGATGGTGCCTTGCTTTTAAAGCTTCTGTCTTCTTCCACATTGAGGAAAAAAACCCACATCCTTTTTCAACAGAAGCCTGTCCTGCAGCAAAAGGAAAGAAAAATTAACTTTTATGCATTATGTGCTGGTTTCCCTTCTTGTTTAATTACACATGCTGCTGTGTTTGTTTAAAACTTCCTTAATGGAATAAACCTCATGATTCTTCTGCTACTGCATTTCCTCTGGGAACATGCATATGTAGTTTAGCAAGAAAAAGATGGCAGGTGGCTTATTTTTACATGGGCCTTTTTCAAAAATAGGTATATTTTTACATGTGTGTGAGCCATCCCAACACATAATTACAAAATATGCTTTACCTTCAAAATACAAGATCGATCATTTATATTTTTTACAGCAGATTCAGTGCAACCCTGTCTGCAAATACCTGGTTTCCTTCATGTGCAGGAGACTTATCATTTTTAGAAGCAAAATGATGAATCACTATATGCATGAAGATTAGTGCCTGTCAGCTTATTGATGCTGGCAAAATGGAGAAACTAGTTATTTTGTTTGGCTTGATGATCCTGAATTTCTTTTTTTAAACAGATTCCATGTTTTAGTGTCATGCTCTGTGGGGAACTGGTTATTCTAGGTTTCTGCAAAGTGCAATGGGGTATTAGCTGATTTTAAAACTTTGGAAATGATCTCTTGTCATTGCTCTGACTTGTCATTTTAACATTGATTTGATGATGTCATACTCAATATTCCTCCTCCTGTTCCCTACACCCCTTTCTCTACACACACCTGCACACACAACTCAGCATACTTCTTTGGCGCAAGGTTTGGAGATGTAAAGGTAGGAAAATATGGACGTTGGTACATGTGTAAATGTAGAGCCTGTGCTGGGTCTCTGTCCAACGTGGTTGATATACATCTGTTTACCTGTTGTAGTTGCAAGTTGTACAGGCTGACATTGCCTCGATCGACAGTGATGCTGTCGTTCACCCGACAAACTCTGACTTCTACACCGGTGGTGAAGTAGGTAATGGCAAGTTCAGTGCTGCGGAGTTTGTATGTGTGTGCATGGTCAATCAGCAGCCACAAGCTTGATGTAGCTATGCAGATTTGCATTCATTTCTCACTTCCAGCAGTCCTGACTGATAATAAAAAGAAATGAATAATTGCAAACTGAGTAGGTAGTTTTGATTTTTATCACCAAATCAAACTTTCAGAAGGAACAATGGAATGCACTCTGCCAAAATTTAAAGTGCAGGAACTGTGCGTTCAGTGCCAGCCTGTGACCAGGGAAAATGAATGGCCGCATTGCTTGCTTCACATGTTAAATGCCTGGTTTGAATATGGTTTGAGTCTTTAGATTTCTAACTAGTTCCAGTACGCCCTCTCCATGCCAAGTTTCAGGTGTTTGCATCTGACATGCTGGATTTAGCCCATCTGCATTTTCTGAACTCTTAAGATTGATTAGTTTATTCATACTTCACCTTATCGACCTGTTACCTTCATAGCCCTGCTCAGCGGTCCTCATGCCCATGAGCACGTGGCTGGGGACACTACATAGGTTTTTCAGGTGGTTGATCATTGATGAGAGAAGGCATGATAGAAAACATGATAGACATCTTGATTCATTATCTTAACTGTCCCCTGAGTAACTCTTATCTTAGTAATATCACTCCCTGTGTACGGTATTTTGAAGGACTTTGCAGAAGGGTAGCAGCACTTTCACTGAACTGCCTTGGTAATTTGAGAAGGCAAATCAGAATTTGGCCTGAAGACAGGAGTGGCTGGTAAGGGTGATGAGCCACCAGGCTTAAAAACCAGTCACCTGACGCCAGCGTCAGTTGTACATCTCATCTTAACCTTGACATCGCTATGCAAATGGCCTGTCTCCATGCCTGAGGCTCTGTCGCAGTGCTGGCTTGGAGGGACGCGTGTCCTGTTGCAGAGCTGGCGTGTCCTACACCTGCTTTAACTGCAGGGGCTGCTTCCCAAGTAACACACAGGCAAATGTAGCTCCCTACTGCCTGTTGGGCAGCAACAGCTGTGACCTGGCTGGCCAAACATTATACAGACATATTAAAAGAGCCACAACACCCTGTTTCTGAAGAATATGCTTCTAAAGTCTGCCAGACCCATGCAGCAAATGTGCTTGTCTCCTGTCTTTGACAAAGAAATGCTTTCCTACCCTACAAAGGAAGCTGTGTCTCAAAGCTGCACTGCTCATTCCTTAGTGTAGGTTCCTGTTGCCTCTGACTGCTGTAAGGAAGAATAGAAGTGCACAAATGCTTAGCTTCCAATGATTAACTTTTACCCATCTAAATTTTTTTTCTTTTTAATTTTTTGTTGATTTTTTCCCTAACAATTTAAATGTACTGGGGGCTTATCCTGAGAATTTTAGAGCCTAAAATTTCTGCTAACGCTGTTTTCAACACTGATACCAATGCCTGCTCAGAAAGCATGAGATAATGATCTTATTCTCATGGGAGTGACACATATTTATGCCTGTGAGCAAATAAGCTCCTAACCTTGAAGCTGTGAAGCAAGACTTCCATCAAGAAACTTGCTAATGTAGTGGAAAATGGTTAAATACCATATACCCTTTCCCAGCTGAAGCTAATTTACAGCACAGTTCTGGAATATAATTCCGAAATAAACCCTCACTATTAATCAGAAGAAGAATGTAATTGAGGAGGAAATCAGCAACCCTCACCAATTCATGCCCTGTAAGACTTTTGCTCTTCTTTGTACCAGATCTACAAGAAGAGAGCTCAGTGAAATAAACTGGCAAGGTTGTTCATTGCTTTTAATTATAAATTAATTCCCAGCGGAAAGGAAAAAGCTTATCCTTCTGGACTGAATTAAACCGAACTAGGCTAAATTCCATTAAATGTACAACAGTTTTGCAATGGCAAAGAAATGACCTATTTAATAGATCTTTTTTGTTCCTGGGTTCTGCACAAGGCTTAATTATGTTTCCCCTTGAAACAAGGAATTAAGAATTAGGAATGTCATGGGTTTAGGACTGATCTGAGTTCATGGACTCAAGGGGAATGTAACTGGAATATATACAAATATAGGAATGATATGGAAATACATACGGCGAGAATATAAGTGTAACGGAAGGCTGTTTCTTTCCCTCCCCTCTCGTAGTGATTTGAAAAGACCCTGGCATCAGCCACATCTCCCAGATGGGTTCTGCAAAGGGCACTGTGTGTCATGCTGGCCTTTCAGCATGTTTCCAAGCACCTCGCTGCTGGGGTGCATCTGCCTTCCTAGCACACTCTCCTAAGACACCTTGCCTGCTACAAACAAGGTCATTACCATCTTCTTTTAAGAGATTTGTAAGATGGTTCCTTCTACTCACGTTGCACCAGGATAGGTAACTTGGCATTTCAGAACATTCTTAGTGAGGCATTTCTTTAAATCATCTTAAACCGAAGTATTTATATAAAAAGGCTTAAATGAGCACAAAGAGCAAAGACCCTACACGGTCTGACCTTGCCATACAGCTTTTGTTGTGAATTGGTTATGAAAAAAGCAAAAGAAAAAAGCATACATTTTTAATTATTCTCAGCTTTTGTAGCACAAAAGCCACAAATTCCAATAGCAAAATGGAAGCAGGGTCACAGAGTAAGTTTTTGAATGAATAAACAAATTCATTGTTTTCAATTTTGAATCTTCATTTTGCAAGAAATGTAGCGATGGTGTTGAAACAAAAGCATCTTGGAGTCCTTAGTTCTGTAGCCCCGTTCAGTGAACAGGGGCTTGGAGGAGGGGCGCTGCTTCCCTGAGCATACACTATGTGCACTTCCATCAGAAAATGCGTTTTTTTCTTGCTTCATCAGTGAAAGTAAAGGGCTTCACCAAAAAAAAGTCCAGATCTTTAGCAATCCTAGTAATATGTTTTCAAAGTAATATATCAAATCAGAGCCTTTGCAATATCACTGCTTTTTACTTATCTACCTTTATAATTAATATGCACAATGCAAAATTATGTGGGATGCTTATGTAGTTAGGAAATGCTTTCTTGGGCTGTTTTGTTTTTTTTAATGTTAATATTTAAAACTAGAGCTGCAAAATAAGATCTAAACCACTTAGTGATGGACTGCCTTTGTAACCAGCATACCTTTTGGTTGCCCTGAAACACTGCACAGCTCTGCTCCTCCCAGAATGCCTTGTCCAGCTCCTTAGCTGTAGTTAGAGAAGGAGGAATATGTTCCTTAGAGATTCTCCTTATTTCTGAGGCTCTTCCTCTTGGTTAAAGGTGGCTCAACAAACTGGGCAGTTACCAAGTAAAGCAGCCCGCTGCACTCACGAGACTGTTTCATTCCTGGTGCCACCTGTTGGGGTCAGGGATCAAGATCAGGTGAGTTTCAAATTCTTATTGTGGCAAATGGCTCTTTGAAACAGTTTGTAAGAGAGAGGGGAAATGAATCGTAGGGGAAGGAATTACAAACCTTCAGCCGCTCTTGAGCTAGCCCATTCTTCCGGAACATCTCACAGTAACGGATGCTCCTGATAAGGAAGGAGGTAGGGATGTCATGTCAGATGGTTTGCTTTAAAACCGGAGTCTGAGAATGTTAGCAAGGGTTACCGATGTCAGGATTTTGGGTTGTTAGGGTTGTCTTTTTTGGTTTTTTCTTTTTGTTGTTGTTGTTGTTGTTTTTAATCGCTAGCTAATTCTGAAGTCCCAAAAGGTTTAGATCTTACTTTGCAGTCCCCAAAAAAACGTTTGGGCAGAAAACTCCAGAATGATGTAATGAAAAATACCGATGAGTCCTATGTCTGCTGTGGGATCAGAGGAGTAAAATAACAATTCTCTGTTCAGGGAGCACTTTGGAAAAGAAAGGCGGCAAGGAGTTTGTGGAAGCTGTCATTGAGCTTCGCAAAAAGAACGGGCCGTTGGACATAGCCGGAGGTGAGGTTCTGCGCTTCGGGAACTTACAAACAAACCACTGTGGGCCCTGGCGTGGCTGGCAGCGGCAAGCGGCATCGCAGTCAGCATCTGGTACCACACTTGGGTTCATGCTCTCTCCGGACAGCTTCTACGGGTTATGTGATACTTGTGTTCTCCAAAGTTAAAATACACACGTTGGGTCTTAACCTTTCCCAAAGAATCTGGGAAATGGTGTAGCGATGTGATACTGCAAGTGAAAGGGGGCTGTGCACAGGTCCACGCGTAGACAATGCATGTTGATTATTAAGGGCACAGGTCAGAAAAGCAATTGATGAGATGCTTATTTTTCAGAACAGTTGAATCCAACTCTGTTAAACATCTGCTTTGCTGAAACACCACTTTCACTGAACTTAAGCATGTGCTTAAAGTTAAGCATCTGCTTGGATACTTCATTTAATCAGTGCCAAAATCATCACTATAAAAGCTTGTGACTTTTTGATGCCTAGTTATCCAAATTTATGTAGTATCTGAGAAAAATCTACTGTATGAGTAATAAACTTTGGTAATGACAATATATAATTTTACACCATCTGTGAAATTGCTGATACACGTTGTTCATATCGAAGGCCGATTCCACCATCTGTGTTTATGCTGTAAAAACAAACACAGTGCCTGCAGTTTTGTAAACGCATTCTGACTGAAGCTGATGGGGACCTGTCGGACTTCAGCTCCAACTGGAAAAATTACAGCTGCTTACATTTGGGGCTTTACTGAGTTGGAGTTGGTTTTTTTTTCCCCCTTGCTTTTTAAAGTTTGTAATAAGTTTTTCTTGGAATTCTTGTTCTGCAAAAAGATGTAGAATCAGTTACAGGGTTTTTGCTTCTTTCTGTGCAGTGTTATCAGCCCAGACCAAACTGCTTACAGGTTTGGTTGGAAAAAAGATTTTTTTTCTTAGCCATCAGTGCATCCCTTGGATCCAGGAGCAGCCGGGCCGTCCTACCCTGTGGGGAGCTCTGTGCTACACCAGCAGAAACTGACTGTTAGGAATTGTTGGATGATCTAGAGAAGAATTGGTACACATCAGCTCCTCAGTCATACGGATATCCAATTCTTGGATTTCTCAGTTGTATAGGTATCCTTACCTGGAATCTAATTGTAACCCACACAGAGCATGTTCATAGTTCTCTCTTGCTGTTCTTGCAGTGAAAGCATAACTTGTTTCTCCTTTCAGAGCATTTGCATTTGAAATAAGGGACAACTGCTCTTGGTAATTAACACTTGTCCTCAGCAGAATCCTAATGAGTTAATTAATGACTACGCTAAAAAACATTCCCTGAGAAATATTAAAGTTGGTGATGTGTATCAATACAGTATTTTATTCTTTCAGGATGAAGATATTATCCACATTTCACATCTGCCTAGAGAGATGTCAGCTGCTTTTAATAGATTTTTCTTGGATTTATGATGTATTCTGAGTCTGCCAACATTTAAGTCACACATTATGACAAATTAGCATTGCCTAACACTGAGGCTATTCAACATGTTGAGGATCTACAAATTCATAGGAGCATAAATGCTTTTGCTTCTATTGTCTTTCAAAATGTGCTTTTCTGATCAACCTCCGGTCAGAATGCCACATGACAGAGTATTTTCTCTTTCCTGCACAGCTACAGGATAGTATCCATATGTGACAATTGGGCTCCAAGAGTTATTTTTACTATACTTGAAAAACAAAATGCCTCATAACCATTCCAGAGTGGAGTACAGGATTTCTGGCCTCCAAGCACATTTACAAACCTGATTTTTTTTTTTAATTATTGATATTTTTGTTGTTGTTTTTGGAGACATAAGCTGTGATTCTATGCCTCTGCTTCTGCGGCTGCGTACGATTATATCCCAGAGCGTGCATGTTAAGGAGGCTGACTCTTCGTGAAGGTTCAGTACGTGCCCTTGTGAGATTTTGCCTGGGTGTTTTCTTCCCTCAGCTTGTGATTAGGCTGTGTTGCCTCCCTCTTTTGCTTTAACAAAACCAAACGTACAAGTTTTTAATTGCAACCACAGACCTGTGGGTTCAGAAATGGCAGTGATCATCTTACCATGCCAGACAGAGCATAGTCTGTTGGCACCCTGTGATAGGAAGTGGTGAACCCAGAATGTCTTCTCCTGCTGAGAGAAAGCCTCTCTTGTCTGGAGAATCCTTGGCTGTCAGTAGTTTGTGAGCAGGCTGTGCTGCATCCTCTTGGTCCCCACATGTCCCTGACATTATTGTGGTGACGATATGTGGTTAATGTGGTAAAAATTCCTTCCTTTGTACAGACGAGGCCTCACCTGCTGGTGTATAAACAGTGTCAATGAAACATGGTAAATACATAAATGCATGCACACCAGCCGTCTGTCGAGGATGTAATGAAGGAGGTAAACTAAAACCAATGTTGTCTAAGTGGTCTTTGATGACCCATACACAAAAAAGCTTAAATAAGACCACGCCCAAAGTCTTGAAATCACACAAAATGTTTTCATTACAGTTACTCGGAAACAAAGCTAGAAATAAAGCCAAAATCTTAATTCACCTCTTTTCCAGCCTGCCTTACTAGTTTGCAGAGCACTAATAGCTCTGAACAGATCCAGCTTGGGCTGCAGCACGATCAGAAGGTAGCTAACCAAACTGTGTATTTAGCAGGAGTAGCTGAAGGTCACACAAGTCGTAACTCTGGGTGACTGTCCAGCATCCCATTACTTACTGCAGCTCTGCAATAAATTGAACCAAGGCAAGATCATCCCTTGAATGATTTACAGTCTAACAGATTACTGCCTTTCTCCTTACACGTTACACAAGGTTGCACAATCCCCAGTATAAATGTGTTTCTTTTGATGTCAGCCATGAATTCTTGCTCTCTCTAAAATAAGAGCTGTGATTTATAAATTACCACAGCGAAGTGCAGCTGGAAATAGAAAATACAAAGTCTCTGTAATAATGTTGTTCTATTTTAAGGCTGTGTCATTTGTAATCTAAGACATTCACAGGGGCTAAAGGAATGTCTGTCAGTTGTTTGCTATTTTAATCACAAATGCACTCTTTTAATCCTAAAGAGAGGAAACCAATTATGTTTCACTTTCGTTTCCTACCAGCTGTTGTCAGTGCTGGCCACGGATTGCCTGCGAAATTTGTGATCCACTGTAACAGCCCAGGCTGGGGCTCAGACAAATGTGAGGAGCTGCTGGAAAAGACGGTGAAGAACTGCTTGGCTCTGGCTGATGAAAAGAAGCTGAAATCAATTGCATTTCCTTCAATTGGCAGTGGCAGGTAAGGCTATTACACAAACCTGATGCCAAATAGGTCACATTTTTGAAGAGCTACCTTGTATGTTCCAATCTCTTAAAAGATTTTTTTGAGACTATGAATTTGTTCCTAGAAGTTGGGGATGTGGAGGAGAACATGAAGAAAAGGGGTCTATTTTACCTAGTTTTAGTGCATAATAAAACTTACTGCAATATATATCTCAGGATGACCAAAGGACATGCCTTAGTGTTCATTTACGCAGCAAACCTGAAGTACCTTGATTCTCAGGATTTGCATAGTCACTTCAGGCTTTCGCTCAAAATCCATAAGCTGAATTCCACACAGTTTGCATGATGGGGCTCTTTCAGAAGAAAAAGGGCTTAAATTGCCAAGGTTCTGGAAGCCAGAGTCTAAAGCTGAGGTGCTTTGGCTTTGTACGGGATGCTCAGTGTTGTTGAAAGTTGGATCACATTCTTAAGAGTCTGAATACAAGACTACACTTTTAATCTTAGGGACTTAGGGTGAGGAGGGAGATTTGAAACATTTGACCCTTAATGATGACTCAGTATGAAGACCAAGGGCCAAATCCGGGGTGAATTACACAGTTGTGTATTTAGCCCTGAACAACTGCCCCTTTTGAATTTGCCGTGAAAGAAGTTGGCTGATGTACAGCAAGAGTATTCTTCCCATTGTGCTGTGTTGCAACACTAGATTAATTCCTGCGCGTTCTGTGGGTTAGAGCAGAAAGCACTGTTTGGGCTTTTGGGTGAATGACAATAAAAAGAATTTTCACTAGGATGATATATTTCAGCAACCTGCATCAGGCAAAGCTCCAAATCAAGTTAATTGGCACAGATGTCATTTAAGAGGATAACATGAGCAAACTTTGTGGAATGCTAGAGAAATATTTTGGAGGGTTTGTGCTGACCTGTTGAATTGGCTGTCGGATTCACAGGCTGACCAGTACAAAGAGCAGCTCTGAATTCCATTTTGGGAGAAACCGTATTCCTCCTGGACTGTAGAGTGACCATGGAATGTGAAGTATCTTGTGCAGAGCCCTTTCTTTTCTGGATTGCTCCCAGGGAAGAACCATTCCCAGCCCTTGTTGGGAAGTCTTTGAGTGGTGCTGGAAAGATGATGAAACCTTGAATAATCATGAGATTCACATTCTGTTACAAAATCTGGTTATGACAGGCACGGGCTGTGGCTGAGTTCTGGACTTGGCACATTCATGTCATTCTTACTCAAGCCAGTTGAAGTGGTGCTTTTAAAAGATGGAGAGGGATGAACAGGCTTTGAGAAATATATGGGGTTGTGTATTTTCTCTTTTTTCTCTTAATTGGAGATATTGAAGCCTAAATTAATTTTGGAGAGAACAGAATATACTCTGACAATACTCTTGACTTGTTTTTATGAAGTTGGGAGCGTTAAAAAGAAATTAAAAGTGAAGCTTTGAAGGACAGCGAATGCCAAAGACACCACATGCATGCAGCTGCTCTAGTACAGACATCTGTCAAGCAGACATCACCCAATAAACCCACATAAACAGTTTCATACTCTTTTATAGTTGAGGAATGGGATTACATGAGGGCAGTTCAAATAAATCACAGGGGAAAATAAAATAGCATGCTTGTAGTGCTCCGTGGGCCAGATGCTCAGCTACAGCGAAGTTGTGGAAAGCACAAGTTGGGTGCTGTGGAAAGGTAGCCTGGAGTTCACTCTGCTAGGGCTGACAGGAGAGCAGGGAAAGAGCAGTTAAGGACTGAACATAAACTCATCCACAGAGCAGGGTTTCATTCTGAGGCTCTGACTTTGATCTGAATTGACGTTGCCTTGGGCAAGGTCTCAAACTGCCTTTGTACAAGAATTTAACTCAGACCAGTAGATCAACATGAGAGGCTTCTGTTTCTTCTTGTGGCCTGCACGTGGCCATTGAGTCAGCATCCTACTTCTCATTTTTCTACAGTATCTCTTTCTTTTCTTTTGAGATTGTGCTTCTAAACAGTTCCGTTTAATCGGCTTCCCTGTCTGCATGCCTCCGTTTGACCAGGCTGCTCTTCTTCCATTTGCCCTGTTGTGACCACCCTCCTGGAACGCTTCTGAAGAGGAAGCTGATGAGTCCCCTGTTAGCAGTTCAAAAATAGTCCATACCCTGATTTTGATGCTGCATGACAGTTCCTGCTCAGGAGCAAAATTTCTCACAGATCTGTTCAATATCTGCCAGGGGGCAGCCTTCATTGGTATCCAGCAAGTGATCAGGTGTGGAGACACAGTGTCGGTGTCTTTTATTCTGTGTAGACCAGCAGTAGGAAGTAGCTTCTATGTCAAAATAATGCTCTCAGTTGATTAACTTGTCCCACAGCTGATTCTCCTTGACCAGCTCATTTGGCTTTAGAAGACTACAAGATTTTCTCACAATGCTTTTTCCTTTTTTTATTCTTCAATGAAAGAAAAAAATGGGCATTTACAGAAAAGAAAGAAACAGCATGAACTATTTCATGTCATCATTTTTCAACTATCACAAGCATTATCTTCAGGCAGCCTGTATCATATCAGATTACAGGCAGCACTACCACAGAATTGCTCTCAGAGTGTATTTTATGGCAAGGTAATGTGCAGGAGGCAGGCTGTGACACAGGCAGTTGCCTTTCTCGTTTTGTGTCTTGCAGCATGTAATGAGAGGGAGAGTGCAACAGTGTTTTATTATCAGTTTGGTGCTTCAGTGAACAAATGCGAAGTGATGCTGCATCTATTAGTGCCAGAGGTGGATTTAGCCCAGCTTCTTGGAATTGCTGAGGAAACTCCTGGGAGACTCAGTCATCCGTGTAATCTGTAAATTATTAGTAGCATTAATAATACACACTTGAAAACAAGAAGTAGTAACCATCATCTGTCTCTAAGTGCATGTCCAGCAACAAGGTGATGCACAACAGGCTCTTTCAAATTCTGTTTGGGCCCTGCTCATAACAGTGAATGATGTCCCATCACCTTCAGACTGATCACTGCAATGCGCTTCACTGCAGCTCGGGGTGTGCGAGGGTGAATCCACTGTTGAGGAGGGGAACAGCGCTTCATGAGCAATAGGGCAGCAAAGCTTGGGCCACATTCAGAGCAGGTTCCAGGTGTGATTTCAGGAGTTTGCCATGACCTATAAAACTTACAGTTCAGGCTTTGTTCAGACCACTCTACTTGCGCTTGACCGGTTTTAAGATCAGATGAAACTTTCAGACAAGGGCTGTGAGAGAAAAATGGGAAAAAACTTGTAAGAAGGGTTCCCAGCTGAGGCACTGAGCTTTGAAACTCAGTCGCACAGTTTTGTCATCTGAGAAAGCATTGAGATTTGTTCTGTTTGTCTGGGGCTTCTCCAGAGGAAGGAAGCAGGATCCTCTTCTGTAGGTGTCACTAGGGAAGTAGGAAGGCCTCTGGGTTTTTGGTCTCTCCGGTTGATACAGATTAGATGTCCTTCAAGGTATTTTTCTTCTGACTGTGCTTAGATTGAATCAACCTACAATTAAAAAGGATGTCAGGAGCGTTGGAAATGTCGCTGAGGTGGGCTTGAAAAAGCTATCAAGTCCCTTAAGTGTGTCCTCAGACTTGACACAGCTCCTTTGGCTTCCGAAGACCAGTAAAGTTAGACTGACCCCCAGGCTCACCACGGCCCAGGAGAGCAGACTTGCTCACCTTCCCTTAGACTGCTTCATTTTTTCTACCACATTTGAAATGGGAAGGGTATTGTTAGTGTTGTTTCTCACTGCCAAAGTGCAGAACTCCTCCTCTCTCCCGGCTGCAGCAAGGCCGTGCAAGTAACTTAGAATCATGAAGGTTGGAAAAGACCCCTAAGCTCATCCAGTCCAACCACCAGCCCAACACCACCACACCTAATAAGCCATGCCCTGAAGTCCAACAGCTACACATTTTTTTTTGAACCCCTCCAGGGAAGAAAACTCAACCACTGTTGTTATTAACTTCTTTAATTTTGTGCTGCATTATTAACCATTAATAGTAGTTAAACCATTTTGTACATTGTGTCTTTTCATGCTTCATTTTCTATATTGAGTTATCTCTCCCTTCTTATTTCTCTTTAATGGTTGGTTTGCTTTCAGAACAGGTTTGACTCTGCAACTCTGGTGAATGTGCTGCTTCCTGGAACACTTCAGGCCATTGGTTTACTTGTCTATTAAATGAGAATTGACCTATCAGATACTGTAAGGTTCAACCCATTAATGTGTGTGGACTTAGTGCGGATATTTTGAGACTTGTTCTGATTGAACATTTTAAGTCTTGCCTAAACAAACAAGCTTGTAGCTTCTAATTCAAGCTGTCAACACTGGCGCTGTGGCTTTAGTTACTGTGGTAGAGAAAGGACTGAGCCTTCCCTTCAAGGTTACACCATCAGAAGCTTGTTCAGCAAGTCTTGATTTTCTTTCTTGTTTTGAATCTCCTTCTAGAAACGGCTTCCCAAAGCAAACAGCCGCTCAGCTGATCCTGAAAGCCATCTCCAGCTATTTTGTGTCAACAATGTCCTCTTCAATCAAGACGGTGTACTTCGTGCTCTTTGACAGCGAGAGTATAGGGATCTACGTGCAGGAAATGGCCAAACTAGATGCCAACTAAGCCTAGAAAGCTACAGAACCAGCCCTCCCTTCTGCCCATTGTCCTCCCCAACTCCTTAACTCATCGTGAAGCAGAGCAGCCCTTATTTTAAATTTGCTCCTCTAGGGGAATAAAGGTGGGGGTTTTGTTGGGGTGGGTGGGAGGTTTTTGTTTGTTTTTACTTTCTAAAAATGTTTTATGTTGGCACTGATAGTTGGCGTTACTGCTGTTAATGCACTGTATCCCAGGCATCGTCTGAACTTAGTGTAATTTAGGAGATTTTATAGTTTTATTTTAATGAAGTATGGATTAAAGCAGAAAGCCCTTAGGGAGTATGTAGTCTTTTACTTGTGAAAGAAACAGGCCGACCCTATTTTGTAACTGTGTCGTGGTGCTTTATCAATACATCGAGTGGCGTTCCTTTCATTTTTTTTAAAAGAACAGATGCTATAAACCTAATTTGTGTTTGTTTATTGTCTTAATGATAAATCTGGAAGAAAAAAAAATACAGAAACCCTCTTGTCCTTAATTATATTTACAATTTTGAAAGTGTGTGAATCAATTTAGTAAAATGTTTGAACTGTTGGTGTATTTGAATTAATTTTTCCCTTAAACCTTCATTTTCTAAATGTTTGCTCTAAGAGGGACAATAAAACACCAGATCTGAACCAGCAGCCTGGAAATGCGGTTGGAGATGCTGGGCCTCCTCCCTGTGGAGTCTGCTGGCTGTGAGCGTGCCCAGCAACACTTGGCAGTTGGATCTTTTTTTCCAGTGAGTATTCAGACTTTCCCATTGGTGCTTCACATCTTCCTGTTCAGAATCTGACTTAATTGACTTTTAGCTTGATATGTTGAAGCCTTTTAGATCAAGCAAGGCCTAGAGTTTCTTTAATTCGTTCCAGTTATTTAATACTGGCCTGTTTGAAGCCACTTTGTATTTTTCCCAAGTATTTACAAGCCCAGTTTGTACTCATTGCTGTAGCACTTGCACAGCTGAAATCCATACCAGCGTAAACCTTTACGGAAGCCGCTCGGGTTTGTACTTTGAGGAAGAAGAGGTTGCATGTTCCAAAGCTGTTGCCTGTGAATGCTGGCTCTGAAGTAGAAGCTCTTCCTTTGAAGTCTCTGTGCTACTTACTAGAGAGTAGGCATACGTTTTCCATCTCTGCTGAAAACTTCATTTGCTGATGAAAGAGCACTTCACACCCCCTCTGGTTTGATCCAGAGCAACCAGCAGACTAAATCTGACTGACTTTCCAGTATGCTCAGGGATACCAGATATGAAAAATGTGTAGCTTAAGCTCCTGCAGCAGTTTGGGGTTTTGTATAGCAGTCCAGGTACTTGCAGCTTTCCCATGGGCTGCGGAAGAGGAGCAGCAGCAGATGAGAAAACTTAAAACAGCGTCATTCTAAACACACACACAAACTTAAAAGGAGGAAAGAGAACATTAATTTTATGCCTCAAATATGGAAGGTGTTTGACCATACTGTGGGCTCCAACTAAACGTTTGTAAATGGCCAAAATGCTTCTGGTACCAGGTCTCCCAAGACAGCCATTCAAGTGGCAGCAAATTAAGTAAGGTGCAGTACTTCAGCGTTTCATTGTGAAGCATGCGTGACTGAAGTTGCATCAGTCCCTAGAAATAAAACCGAGCCTGCACTTCTCACCAGTTTCACTAGGTGTCACTGAGGATTGAGAAATACAAAAACCACGGCTCAGCAGGTGCCTGAAGAAGCGCTTGGTGGGAGAAGGGCCCTGGTGGTTTCAGCACAGAAGGGTATTTTTAACAGGGAAGGAATGTGCACATCAAAATAAGTCCAGATTACAGCTCTGTGGTGTCTTTGCTCAGTAGACTTTACTGCATGAAGTCTCACATTTTTATGTCAACAACAGAAAAAAATGTTTGTGCACAAGTATTCAAAGACAGCCTCCCACAGCATTTAATAAAGCTGTCTTGCCCCATTGCACCATGCTGGGAGGGCCAGCTTTTGCCTTTCAACTAGAAAATCCCAAAGCAAACTAGTGGAATTCCAATCACTTCAACTTGCTTCTTCTGGCCTCACATCTCAGCTGTGTGTTCAGTTGCTGGCTCCGTAAACACCTCTACTGACTTCACTGGGATTGCTTGCAATGCGATGTTTGCTTTGCTCAGCTTCATGTCTTTCTGCAAAAAAAGGTCTTTCTCCCACCTGACAAGTCTCTGAGCTCTCAGCACCACATCCCAGTGTCACCAGTAACAGTTATCAAGGGTTTTACAGATTGCCTCAAAGAAAACGCTCTGCTCCCCATGGTGGGCAGGGCCACAGCCCAAGACCTGTCAGAAGCTCGCTCTTCTCATTCTAACTCATAACTGCAGACCAAGTTTTCTGCTGTGTGAAATCATTTGCAGTGTTGAAGCTCATGGGGGCATCGCTGTTCTCTTGTGCAAGTACCAGAGCACCTTCTTTCTTATTCACTCGCTGTGTTCAGAGGACACCACAATTCCATCACTTTGTCCCAGCCTGGTCCCCGTCGCACTCATAGCCAGGCAAGGTCTGCCTGAAGGAGCAAGCCGGCCTCTGACCACCCTGCCCCTCAGTCAGTGCTCACCCACATCTCCTGCAGCCTGAGGAACACTGCTCTGAGGGCCTGAAATCCAGCACGCTCTGTCAAGGACACCGGAGATCAAAAAACAAGCTGGAACTCAGCCTCCTGGGGCAGTCTGGGTAGGTTATGGCTTATATTCAAAAAGCTAAGAGGTAACCTATCAGGTTACACATAACAGGAAAAACAGAAGGAATTCCTGCTAATATGTACTGAGGCCAGGACAACAGTACTTCAGGAATCTCCCTCGTGTTTTGCTTGTTACAGCTCAACATGCAAGCTCCATTTCCAAACAAATCCCACTTTGGGAAGGCCATGAATAAGAAGGCCCTTATAGCTCACTCTCTTAATGGTAAGTTCATTATGGATCTGATGTGAGAAGAACAGTCAAAATGGGTGTTCTCTCAACTGCCTCAATACTTTGGAAAGTTAAAAGCATTTTGTGGCCAATAGCATTTTCATTTCATTACATCAAGCCTTGCTCTTCACTAATATTCTGCTTTTAATCCACTGATATTTTGCACAGCAGAAGAGAAGACTCATCGCCATGCTGACCTCAGGGTGCATCAAGTTGTGTCATTTCAGGAGCTCCCCCCCATTTTACAACCTAGCGTCCTCTGAAGCTTCCCCTCATTGAATCCTCATTTTGTGAAATTAATTTTTTCTTTTATTCCTGAAAAAAATGGGAGCAGTGAGTAAGAGCATTTGGTTAGCCTCTGCTTCTTTAACAGTGTGGGAAGGGCTGATCATTTGCTGTGTCTCCTGGGTGATTAGTGCACTGATAGACAGGTTAGACTTTCAGTCTCACGTTACATCCCACTCAAATCAGGTCTCCTACAGTTAGTTTCAGTCAGTAGCAACTACTGCTGAATTTCCTTCAGCTCATTCCTGGACGTGAACTTTTGGAAGCGTGAATTTAGCTTTTTGGCAAATTCAGAGGTACATCACCCTGTAGCAGAGGTTGGGACATCTCTAGAAGTAAGGTGGCTGAGCAAGGACCAACCCTGATGGGATGTATGGAAAGATGGTTCAGGCCCTTGCATTTGGCTCAGAGGTCTTGGGTCCTTCCTTTATACAGTTTATCATCAGCATTTAAAATTCTAGGCAAATTAAGAACAAATAATTGTTCCAATTGTTTAAGACTATTTAAAATAGTTTTAAATAATTATGTAATTTTAGATTATTAAATCATCTGGAAGCTGACCCCTAATGTGCCTGCCTGGGTACTAATATGGTCCCTCCCTACCAGCATGCTTCTCCTTATGGAAGGTGACAATTGCCAGTGCAAAGTTCAAACGATTGCTTCTACCTAAAGGGTCCAAGAGCCTCACTGTCTCCTCTACATCCCTGCCCTAAAAGGCAGGGTCTATCTTCACATCTCTGCCACATCCGTGCTCTGAAATTCATCCCCTAGGTAAAAAGATGCCCTGCTGGCAAAGTTACACTGAAGAGGTCCTGTTTTCTGGCTATTAGGACATGCTGATATTTTATGAGGGATTAAGAATTCAGAGAAAGTCCCTTAAAAGGGAAGATAACAGGCAAAAATGTAGGTACCACTCACAGACTGAAACAGCGTTAGCCAAACAGACAAAAGTTTACAGAAAAACAAGGCTCCAATTTTCCAGCATTCGTTAACACCAAGTTTCTGTGAGCTCCTTCCCCTTGATCCTAGCTAAAATTGGGGTTTCTAGCCTGAAAAACAGCATTGACAGGAGCTGCAGGTGCCTGAAGATGAGGTCCATAGCCTGTGGTCACATACTCTGCTCTCTGATGGTTTTACAGAGGACAGTAATACCTAAACTTGTAACATCAACTCCGAGGGAGCAGCATAATTGATAGGCCTGAAGAGTGCAGGTAAGTAGAAGGATTGTATTTATATCCCTGTCGAGAAACCCAATGGGAACTGGGCTATTGCACACTGGCTAAAGTGCTTGAAAATTGCCACCAATTCCTTTTTGTGTTGAGTTCTTCAGAGATTTAGTTCATTCCTCCATAGAATCCTACTTAATGCCTCCCCAACTCATGTTTAACCATTATCACTAGCAACCTGCTCATAAATGCTTCTTCCTTGTCAGATTCCACGAAGAGGAATCAAGGGGAGATGATACCGCTGTTTCTAACACAAAAGGGAGTGACAACACTTCACAGCGTATTCTACAAAATCCCAACTCTACCACACTTTTTCACCAGCCTGGTTAACGGAAGGAATTTGATATTTTTGTACCTTGAAACGACCGGCCTTCTTAGGCTTAAGAGAATAAATTAAAGTTGAGCCAAAGTCTGCCTCAGCTGCAGCGATGGGCAGATTGATTTGCTTTCCATCTGGGAGATTAAATTCCACTGCCAAAAAAAAATGGCACCAGCATAATTAGCTGTCAGTCAAGTTGCAAAGAGACAGACTATGTGGGATAATTGAAAGCCCTGCAGCTTCTCATTACATACTACAGTAGCCCTATTTGCAAATTTCCACCTTGAGGAGGTTCTTCAAACGCGGTCAGGGTTGTACTTACTCCTCCTGGCACATTCTTCTGAAACAGGAGTGTTATGCAGGGATGGATTAATTCTAAGTAACTTTTGCTTCGCCCAAGTTGGTTGTAATATATTTGTCAACAGCCCCTGACAGCTCCACTAGGCTTTAATTGCAAGCAAATCCAAACAGTTAGAACAAAATGGTAGGTCTTCAACTCCAGTTATGCCCAGGAGACACCCTCATAGGCATAAAAATCACCCCCCTCCTATTTTTCTTTCTGTTCTCCTCATGCACAATCCCTCCCTCATGAGTTCTCTCGTTCAGCAGATTGTAATTCATAATGAACCTATCACTATGCAATATTACTGACATGCATGTTTCATCAAGCAATTGGCTCTTTCCCTCCCTTGTTTCACGAGGTTTGAAGACACTTCAATTGCAGAGCGTACAGCAGAGTTTAGGGCAGACAAGCAGCTCTTGTGATCAGCCCAAGCCTTGCCAAAGGCTGTGGGGTCCTCTTGGCAGTGGGGAAAGAGGCAAAAAGGGCCCAAAGAGTAAAATGCATTACAGTTTTCATCCTAAAATTATAGGAAATATGTAAAATGGGGTGGTTTTTTCCCCAAGTACAAAAGGAGCCAGCACTGCCTGCAGTTGTCGTTTAGGGTGAGATGGACTCTAATCGCTCTCCCACTGATTTTCTTACTCACCAGTAACCTGAAGAGAATTAGGTCCATTGCATTCCCCAATTCCCCAGTTTTTAACAAGAAACCATCACTGCCAGCTCCAGCCGAACCCCTCGGCCACCCTGGGCTCCCCAGGGGAGGAGGCAGCTCTGGCACTTGCCTTGCAGCTGGGCGTTATCTGACCCTGTCTGCCCTAATTGTGCTTTTATGTCTCCGAGGTGGGAGGGGATGGTGGACAGTTTGTGGGCTTCGTCTGCTTTTGGCAGCCTCAAAGTTCTCCAAACCAGAAAAGTTACTGCTTCCCACAGAAGAGGGAGCCAGTGTCACACCTCCCACACGGCTCCGAGCCCTCCGAGCTAATAAAGCCCAGCCTAATACACTAATAACTCTTCTTAAACCAGAGCTTTCATTATAAAGTGTAATTTATGTTCACCTTTAAGAGCACCACAAACCTGAGCCCTCTTACAGGCTCAGATTTGCCTCTTGCCTCCCCTGCAGCACTTCCTTGAAGCTGCGAGTGTTTCCAGACCTGACGGGAGTCACTGGTGTGAACTGGGAGCCAAACTGGGACCCGAACAGGTGGTTCATAAAATGACTAAAGCTGAAGTAACTACCTGGCTGCTGTGATGTGGTAAAATGCTGGCTTGGGACAAAAGAGCAAGACAGAGTGCAGAAAACGGTGTGAAACTATTTCTGATTATTCCGGCTCCATCAGGAATACAAACACGCCGATCTACTCGTGTCTAGAGGGAGCAACACCAGGATTTAGACAGGTCTCAGGCTGGCTTATCCTCATGTATGTTAGGGAAAGGAAAATTACCCCTCTTGTCTGTGCACAATGCCCCTTTATGATTTATTAGACAGCCCTCCTTTTTTTTGCCTCAATTACTCACTTCAAAAGGGGGTGGAAATGGGACATTCCTAGCCCTAATACTAAATGCATGTAGTCAATAAAATGGAAAAAAAACGCTGAAAAATGTTTAAAGGGAGGGTGCTTAAGTTATTGCAGCCCCTGGGAGCATTAATGTATGCGCCAACAAGTTACTGTATGTGGCTTTAACATGCTTATTTATTCTGCTGTGCAATAAAACTCTGTCTTAAATAGTGCCAAAACCTGTTTGCCATGGCAACCCCTCATCACACATGTGTTCCAGTAGTACTTACAAGCACCTTCTTAAAGGGAAATACACAGCAGGATGAATAGCTCATGACCTGCAGGGCATTTTACAAAGTTTTAAGCCCTCAAGTAAATATTACTTTGGACTGAAATATTTCTTCCAGGTATGTTGTTTTTCTTTTTGAGTAACTCTCTAAGCAGTGAAGCAAAGCCTGTTCCTCACTCACTTCTCTCCAAGTGGAGCTTTAATGACTTGGACAAAGCACAGAGCCCAGTTTTTACCTGGCAGGTCTCAGGTGCTGCCACAGTTGGCTGGGGAAAGCTGGTAGGAATCAGCTGGTCTTCTATAGTTTCAAGTGCACTGCAGCTGTTCCTGGTGTGATTAGCACTCCTTTGTACTCACACAAGAAAACAGATATTTTTCTCTCCTCCTATGCACCCTAAACGTTTGCTCAGCCTAGCCACTGGCTTTTGATTCCACACGTGCACATGTGGATAATAAAGCCACATAACACTAATGTTGCACCTACCAGTTCTGCAAGTGCCCTGCCCAGGAAAGGGTTTGATTTGACATTCTTTTTCCACCACTCCATCTACTGCTTTGCCTTAACAAAACTGGGGAGAGAAGCTCATTTCCCACAGTGTGGGAAGACTCACCCATGGATCCTAGCAGCTAATTGCATTAAGTGGAGTAGGTACAGGTGAGCCTGCTAAACCATCTCCCAGCTACAGGACTCCAAGGAACCTGGTTTCCTACAGAGGTTCCCTCACTATGGATTGCTCCCCTCTTAGTTGTCTGACCATAACTCTGCACTAAATGGAGAGGCAGTCCCATAGCCTCTGCTGATGTGAATTCCCAGTGGCTCAGCAAGCAAAGCCTGACTGATAGTGGCCACCTTTATTATTATTATTGCCTGTTTGCTCTGCCAATGCATCTGTTGCGCACAAGCAGCAGCAGTGGAAGGAGCAGCCAGGCAGGTTCTGCCTGGGGAGCAGGGAATGTCTCCAGGAAGGCTTAATTGTCAGGAGTTACCCCATCTGCCCTTCCCTCCTGCCTTCCTTTCACCTACTTCCTTTTGTGAGGGTCTCACTCCTTCCCTTCCCTTTCATTTCAAAAACCATTACTGTGTTTCCCAATTAGCACTGCCTAAGCAGGATTTTGTGCTTGGACATATCCACCTCATTGGGCTTGACTAAGACTACTTGGAGGAAATTAAAGATATTTTAGTCCTATAGCATCATATAATGACTTTCTCCAAAAAAAACAAGTTCTGTTCAATCCTTACGGAAAGGAGTGTCTGAACATCATCTGCCTCTCCTGGGCTGTGCACTTTCCCTAGAGCTAATAACCCCCCTCAGCCCATCTTCCACCTCAATCCCTGTCCCAATCCCTGCTGCAGAATGCGGTGGGAGGGAGAGGGCTGGTCCCAGCAAGGCACAGGGAACATTACCAGAAACGGTCGTGGAGATATTCCTTCTTGTGGCCAGGCCCAGGGAAAAGATCTCTTCAGTACCCGGGAGGTAAATCCTAGAAAGCAGCATAAAACAGTTGTTTTAAAAATAAATAGATGTATATAAACCAAGAAAAGAAAACAGTGTATTCTTAATGCTCCATTATTAACGGTGCTCAGGAAAGGATTTTCTGCTTTGCTGGAGCATGTAACAGGCTTAAATAAGAATCCCTATCAGAATATAATTTTGTAATTATGCAGATAAGATTTGATTCTTGTAACAACAATATAAATGCTCGCAAACTGCATTGGTTACACCTTTCTATAAATAACAGAGACATCGCTCTGCTTGTATTTCAATAAAGACCACAAGCACGTCACCTTGACAAACCACTAACCATTTAAGACTCCAGGCATTTAATAGTGTTGCCCTGTTGGTTTTAGTGAGGCTTTCAGCTACTAGTTCCTGGCAGGATTCCTGAAGCAGTTGTGCCAGGGATGAATGCTGATTTCCTAGCCCCATGCTATTAGTTAACCATTTCCACCTTGCATTATTAGTAAATGCCAGCAGTAACTCAGGTGCATCCTTTTGATGCTCAGTGAACCTGTAGAAAGAGAGATATTCCAAGAGCTGTTTTCCAGCATTTCAGTTTTGCTCTTTATCTCCTAAAACAATACAACTCATAGAAGGAAAAAGCAGATTAAGTACCCTGGGTTTTTTTTCCCCTTTTTCTCAGTGAATGATCCCATTTGTGATCTCAGTGAAGAACACAGGATATAAACACAGTGCTTGCACGCCTGCAAATACGACAGGACATAATTCAGAATTTACAAACGTACAGAAATAAAGTGCAACAGCTCTGTACAGCAAGTGATTCCTTCTGAGAAGCTGCAACCTGCTCCTGTGCTATTGCAGCAAATGTGTGGTTTACAGCTCTGGCAGTGGGATCTATCGCTTCCACAGTAAGTGTTGCAAACTGATCCATTCCTCACTGGAGAGCTGATTTTGGATCAACTCCTTGAGTGTTAAAATTTGTGTTGAAATATCATACTATGAACGCTTCTGTCATGTCTTAGAACTTCTTAAATCCCAACTGGAAAACATCTTCATATTATACTGGTGTCATCAGTTTAGAAGAGCACATAAAGTTAAGTTTATGGAGCTGCAATTTTGCAGTGTGTTTGCAGAATTCAGAAAATATATTAATGTGTTATTGCTCCTAAAAGCAGGGACTGAAAACACACACTGATCTACTCATGCATGTGTTTACAATTATTTCTGTGCATTACTGTGTCCAAATAGCTGTTAGAAAAATTTCCAAGCTAGCATGTATATGTTTAGTTTTACTCAGATTCCCATAAATGCGTAAGAAATCTCTGCTGCCTGGAGACTTCTGAAAACATAGCTGTAACTGGAATCAGATATCACGAGTGATACCTATTACTGCATCCCACTCCCCTATTCCATTATAACTCGGAGGAATCGCAATATTTTGTGTCATTACATAGTGCTGGAGGCATGAAAACTCTCCAGGCTGATTAGCATCTTGAAATTTCTCACACTAAAGCACCTAATCCATCCGAAAGGACCATTAGGTCTCGGCTGATCATTCATTTGTCTCATTGAAACCCTATGACTCCACTTTAAGAGCTTTTTTATAGACTCATATAAAGGAGAAAGCGAACTTTTTAACATGTTTGCACTCCACTAAGTCAATACATATAAAAAGAAGTACAACTGGGGTTCCTACATGGATATATGGCCTAGAAGTGCTAAGCTGGTAAAGAGGCACAGCTACTAGTTAGGCAAGAGAGTAACTTTATTTCCTTTTCTTCATTTTGCAAGCTTCTTAGAAGCAAGTGACACCTAGGAACAGGACAGTAGGATGAGCCAGATCCCAGATTCTCCAGGCAGATGTTTTACCCAGTAAATTCATGTGCCTTTTTCCCTAAATTATTCTCGTGGAATAGTCATTCTGGTTATCATTTTGCTCTTGCTTATCTATCCTTTGAATGCTAGTCCAAAACCAACAGCATTTAGCAAGATTACCACAGAACAGTGACCTTATCCATAAGCCAGCAAGAATCAGCAAAAAACCTTCAGATATTCTTTAGTAAAGATATCTCTGGTACTGCCTCCATAGGCCCAAGTCACTCCCTTTGCCCCCAGCTATGTTTAAGAAAATAAAAACAACCCAGGCCTTGAGCTGGTGCATCCTACAAGTTCAAGTCATCCAGACTCATCTTCTATTCTTGGACTTGAGACATTGTGCTGTGTTTTCTGCATGGTTTCCTCCAGCACTGGTTCACACCTCATCATCCTCCCTTGGCTGTTGATGTCCCTGTGGAAATGAGCCTGAAGTACAGCAGGGGTTCTGGGTCTTGCCTTGGCACACTCATCTGAGTTTTCATGCCACCTTCTCTTTTCCAGCCTTTCTATAACATTGTCCCCCCTAATGTAGGCACATTTGGGATCAGATGTGATCCCAACATTAGATCAAGAGCTTAATTTGGCCTTGACAAGGAACTGATTTTTGCCAGAACTGGCTGGAACAGTTTAAGATAAGATAATTTTAAACTGCAGAAGAACTGGGAAGGGAAGCAGCAAAATAGGATTATACAGTGGGAAGACGACAGAAATTAAGGAATGAATAAGCAACAAAGGAGGAGAAGAAAAAACAGAGGAGAGTATGAAAAATAAAGAAGAAAAGAAAAAGAGGTGTGCAGAGATTCCAGAAGTCCTGTTATATGCAAAGAAAGAAAACCCCTCACATCTGCTAACACAATCAAAGGAAAAGTTGCAAGTTGTCTCAGATGTTTTTCTAGCTAAAACCTTCAAGTTGTTCTTGTTGTTTGTTTTCTTGAAAAGTACACACATTAGGCCAAACCCTCTGAAGAGCAGTGAAACTACAGAATCCCCAGCCGTTGAGCATCATCTTTTCCTAAAAATACTTTTCTAGACTGTTATTTATTTGACCAAAATGTTGAGAACATTTAAACCAGGGAGAACCACAGACAAGAGAAAATGCTTATTTAAAGCAGCCTCAGATTGTATGTGTACTTCAATACTGTGTTTTTAAAGCTATATAATTATAATTTAAGTCTTTCAATAGAGTCAGGTTTTGCTGCCTGGCAAAACACCCTGGACAAATTCAATGTTTCCATAGGGGAGATTTTTCTGGTCTTGTTCTTCTCAGACTCTAACAGCAAGTCATATGCTTTCTTTGGATCACCCTATACTTTACTTACACTAGAAGGCAGCAAGAATTGCCACATCCCATCCACACATCTACAAGAAAATAAGGAAACTTATTCGAAGGAGGGTGGCTTTTACTTTCTGAGCAAGAGTTCTTGCCTACCCATTGACTGCTTGAAGAGCACTTTCTCCCCATGGGCTTATTTCAAAAGCTTTTCTTTCAAAACATGAGTGCAAAAACCATCAGCCAGGATGATCTCCCTAGAAGCAACTGCAGAAATCTGTGCTCTGCTCTCCTCTCCTTTCTCACACTGCAGTGAGAAACACCTGTCTCATTACTATGAAATGAGTATTTAAGGGAGGAGGTGTATCAAGACAAGCAGATCTGCAACTACTGGATCAAGGTAAACACATACACAGGAAGAGAAAAATGCTCATTGGTGCACCTAAAATTTGAAGGAACACAGCTGCATTGCCCTGCTCCACAGGTTTTATGCAAGTAACTTCTTACCGTATCTGTGTTAAGAACAAAACTGCTGATTAGAATAATCCAGAGAATTGGGTACTTGCACAGTTTGATAAACTTGAACTCAAATTTTTGAGGGTAACTTTGTAAAACAAGGATATAAACACAACTCTCACCTTACAGAATAAAAAGAAAAGCCCAACATATTATTTATTCCCTTTTGCCTGGAGGGAAGACCTGGGAGCCACCAAACCCATTAATTATTGAGCTATGCCAACCAACAGACAGGACTTCAGGTCACAGGCAAATTTGCTGCAGAGGATTAGAGGTGAACAGTGCCCAGGATTAGAAACTGAATGCAGCCATTGTGAGAGAAACAGTAGCACCAACTCAGTGCTTACTCTAGCATCTTCAAGAATATTGAAATCAGCTGTCAAGTACAAAAGGGGTTTGAGAGCATGGGCATACAGAGTATGTTCTTCAAGCCCATATCACGCTAAAGTTGCACAGGAAAATCTTAGTTTGTGTATCTACAAAGTGCAGAAATCAACCTCATCACTCGAGGATTAAGAGAATCTTGAATTAATTGCAAGCTTCTTATGTAACAGCAGATTTTTAATTCCCCCTCCATCTCCAAAATAAAGGTTTTGTAAGCTTTAACTTCTACAGGATCTGCAGATCCTTCCAGTGGAAGGGTAATTAGTTTTTGATTCCCAAAGCCTTAAAAGGATGTCAAGAAATAAAGACACCAAGGTCTTTGGGTGAATGACTACAGGATGGCAAGCCACATGCAAGCAAAACATTTACGTGTTTTTGTCATTACCCGGACTCCTAAGAGGCTTTGGAAGAGCTGGTAGAGCTTCAGTTATTGTGGGCAATTTGACAACAATCTGAAATATGCCATATCCAAAACAAAATCTGTGACACAACAAATGGTCTAAGCAGCAAATACAATGTTTGCCCGTGAGATATGAGTTTGAACATGTGGAGTAGCATAAAATGAGAATTTGAAATGCTTTAGATTTTAACTTTATTACTGCACTCAGTGCCTTGTTAACTAGGTCTAACTTTAATCAGCCAGCTGTCCTAATTTAGCTGCAGCAGAAGTGTCTTCTAGAGGGAGGATGGTGGGAGCTACAGGTCACAGCCACACTACATTTATTCAAGGAGCAGCATTCCTGGCGTGCCTGTGATTTCAAATGGCTTTGTTTCAGAAACACTGGGCAGTATAATTTTATCCGGCCCTAATGACAATCTTGAAATCCACTTCACCACATTTCTCACAACAGCTGGATTCTCAGAGATCCAAGCTTAAGCTGTTCATCAGCAAGATCACCATGACTTTGGTCCCATCTTGTGGAAAGGTCAGAAGAGAAAGCCATCCTGAAGACAGCAAGACAGATCCTCAGCCAAAATGCTTGGGCCTTTCCATGTCGAGACAGTTCACCCAAAGATCTCCAAATTCCCTTAACTCTAAAAGGCAAAGTTTTCAAGCAGCTCTTTTCTCTCCTCCTCCCTTTCTTTCTTAAGACAACCTGTTTCTTTTTAATTATAAAAGCTGGTGCCCTCCTGAGAGATAAACAAAAGGGAGGGGGCACCACAGCCAAGTGAACAGGATCCACTCTCTGATATGCAGTTTATGCATGGTTAATGGATGTTGGGCATTAATATTTCTTACCCTTTTGTCTGTGTTCACTGTAATAGAAACCCCTGTCTAGACTGAGTGGCTACTACAAGTAATCCCAGTAATATCCAGTAAAATCACTCTGAAATGCGATAGCTATAGTTATCAAGGAGCACCAGGATTAACTTGATTGATTGAACAATGGACTTCTGGTTTTTAACATGATCTATATGTGTCCCCAAAAAATCAAAAAATATACATATGGCTGTAAACCCTTCAATGCAAGGCAACTTATCATAGTCTGTAAATGTACTGGCACACCCTAAAAGGAGAAAGATTAGCGCTACTCCAAAATGAAAGGATAAATGGCCACAGCCATAAAGAAATACTTTCACTTAACCAACTTCTGCAAGGACAGGACACATCAACCTCTCTGCTGACAGCCAGTGAACAAACAATACATACTAGGATCAAGCTTTCCTTAAAAGTCCTCTCCGGAAAATACATCGCCAATGAAGACTTTCGCAATAAGTCCAACCAAGAGAGACATCTTCTCTTTCTAGAGTGGCCTTTGTAGCACGTCAGTATCTATTTCATTGAACAAGAAGAGCTAGGTTCTAGCAAGAGGCATAAGATTACATCAAGAGCATTTGCTGAGTTGAAATGAGTAGTAAGACTTCCAGGCCCAGATGTAGGTCATCCTTCACTTCTGTTATGAGTACACAATGGCTTTCTTGATAACCTAGGGCTGCAAGTGCTCATCCAATACTTTTGCTGAAATATCTGAAGACCAATTCACATCGGCAAATAATTGTTCAGAGGTACAAGACCTAGAATCAGAATTCCTGCATTCATTTCCAGCTCTGCTCATAGACCTCTTTATGAACTTGGTTAAACCTCCAAGTTCTTTGTATGGGCTGGTACACGCTTGGAAAGGAGAAAAGTGCTTCTGTCTGGCCTAATGGTAGAAGGCAAGACATTTCTAAAGCCCAATACTTTCTTAGTTTGAGGAACATTACTTAGTAAATCAGATTAGTCAGTGGAATCATCACCTAAAGATCTGAATTTTATCTCCACAGTTCAAAATCAATTTCTTCTAAATTGAAAGGGAACTACCTTAACTCTGCAGCAGCACCCAGCTATAAGAAAGGTGGCAAAAAATAAATATATAGTTACCAAGAGTTTTAGTACAGTGGCATTTGCTTTAGGAATAGCTTTTGGAATTATTTAGCAGAGAGGCAGGGGCTTTGCTCATCTATAGCATACTGATAAACAACACAATGGGAAAGGAAAGGCAAACTACTAACCTTAGCAAATTCATCTGATGGTCAGGATGTTTCTGCTCCAGTTGTCTAAAGAAACAAAATATGAAACAAAATATTTCATCACTGAATTTTCTAGCTCACAGCAAAGCAAAGCAACTTCCTTTCCTAAGCACCTCTGCCTTCCCTTTTATAATACACCTGTGAATCACACTTCCTTTCCTTCCTGCATTAAAATGGCTGAGCAGGTGGTTCAGGTGCTGGCTTTATTGCTAATTGTTAAGTAGTTCATGCTTACTCACCTGAGATTAATCTGCAGCTGAAAGGCTGCTTCTTCTGTTTGTTTCTGTGAGTAACCCAGTTTGAGCAGGAAAGAGAACTCTACAAAAGGTCCCTCATTTATTTTTCTTTTTTTTTAATTTTTCTGGTGGAAATGTTTTCATTTCTGGAAGCTGGGGCTGAACCCGCTGCCCACCTTTCCTCAAATGCTGACCAAATCCAGCATTTAAAATGAGCAAGAGGTGAATTATTTAAATCACTTCCGTTCTACCAGCTGCAATGGAATCGTGGTGGTTTCTTAGGCAAAGACATGGCCCATGTCTGTCAAAATGTGGTTCAAGAGCTCGCTGTGTTGACCTGACATTAACCTTTTCACTGAGCCATTCTCAGTGCAGGAAAATATTTATTTTATTACAGCCCCGCAGAACTCATCCCAGTCCAAGCACTCAGATTAAGACCAAATGTGTTGAGCTTGCATTAGGTGAAGATACGAGAGATCTGTATGTGGGATTTTATCTGACTTCTTTTGTAGGTGCTCGTGATGTTGAAATGGCACAAAATAAAAGAATTGCAATAATAACAATGCTCATGGCATCTCACAGGTTCTTTTGGGACGCTTCATTAAGGGAATAGCCCTGTACTGGGTCAAATATTGTTTTCAAAGGGTTATGTAACACAAGTCTCCCTGAATCCTAAGGAATGCTTTTTACAAGGAAATTCACGAGGCTCTCCTGGCTGGCTGAGCAACACCAAGCCTCCAAGTCTTGGCTTATTTCTATTCCTTGCACATCACAGGGTCTGCAGATGTCCCCAGGCCTTGCTCAGTAACAGCAGTATCCATCCCAACTGCAAGGGGGAGGTAGAGGAGGGAACCTCTCCTCAGCCAGAACTGGAAATATTCCAAGCTGTGGAGAGTTCACAGTGGACGTGTGTCTCTAGGCATGACCCAGGTCTGATCTTGGGAATCCTGAAATAAGATAGAAGGGACCGTCTGACCTGTGCTGGGACCTAACACTGGGATGTACAGTAACACGCGAATGAAACACGCTCATACGTTTCTGATTTTCACTGCATTAATAGATACTTCAATAACAGTGAAAGTACTGAAATCTCCTGGGGTTAGACATTGATGAAACCATTAAAGAGTTTTCTCACCAGAATTTCTAAGTAATCCATGTTCTCATGGTAACAGTAAAATCCCTGTTAAAATACAGTTGCAAATATCCTGTTTCTTTTTATTGCTGAGCTGATATATCAGACCTGGGATATCAGATATATGATATTTCCATTACAACCGTAATGTCTCCTTGGGACCGATATGGTGTCACTGTGTGTTACCAGACTTCAAGAGTGATCCTGAATACAAGGACTTTTATTTACTAAAATATCACGTAAACCAGTTCCTGGTCCATCTGTTGCCATACAAGGAAAATAAAATTAATGAAAATTAAAAGATAATTTCAATATTTTAAAACCCAAATGTAAATGTAAAATTTAGAAAGAGTGGTGGGGAACACCAGAGGAAAAAGGTGTGTGAAATGCAAAGTTCTTTTATCTGAACATTATCACAAGAGAAATGCCAAATAAATAGCATGAAGTTTCACTACCTGTTTCTGTGACTGTGTGAAAGAAACCTGTAGAAATGTGGTGTTATTTGAAGACATCCCCCAGTTCTCATACAGTTTTAGGAAAACATAACAACATATCACCAATACAAAAATGGAGATCACGATGTTATCTATCTGATCTATTTGGAAATAGATTGAGAAGCAAGGAAGGGTGATAAGATGCAGATGTTATCAATTAGCCAAAGACGTTAACAAAACAACTTCAATCTGCAACAGTTGTTCCAGCTGAGAAGCCTGAAGTTTGAAGTGGGTATTTAGCTGTTGCTGTGTGCTCACTTCTTTTGTGAGCGCTGATAGGAAACCAGTCAGACCACGACTGTGAAATCCCAGCTTTGGCAACCAGATCTTCCCATCAAATCCAAGGGTCAGGAGGCAAGTGTTGTGTTGCAAGGGATGCCCAGTCACAAGGTATAAATCACAACTAAAACTCAACAGGTCTTGTAAAATAGTTATTGATAAACAAAGTGGGTGATAAAGAAAAGTAAACTCACTTCTGTCAGTGACAAAGCCAGTAGCGATACAAAGGTTATGTGGATTGGTATTAGAATTCCTTCAAATCAGGACAAATAAGACAAATGCGTGGGAAGGGATGATTAAGTCTAGAAATAGAGAGGAAATTTCCATGTTTTATTCCCTGAAATACCACCACCTGAGGTGCAGTTGCCCAAGAGTATGTGGGTTTTCTCAGACACTTCATCTTTAGGCTATGCTGAATCGTCAGCACCATCCATTGACTGCTAGCTACAACACCCAAACTGTGGCAGGGAAGGGAAATCAGTGATTTGTATTTACTACTGGAAAAAAAATAGCAGATGTCCAGAGCACATGAGACATTAAAGCCCTTCCTTCCATACTGTAGCTGCTGGACTCCCAGCCCCTCTCTCCCTGGCTTTTTCAGTGCAGGCTCTGACCATCCTAGCAGACCTGTTATGTTCAGCTAAATCTGACATTGAAACCCAGCCTACAGGCACACCCAGGGGACTAATGCGATTGTGCATTCAGCCAATGAAGGCACTGCAGGTTCAAGAGGAGCCTGAGGATACTGCAGGACGTAGAGGCTGTGTTTAAAACCCGTGGGTACAGCTTTTGCACCCTTTGGAACCTACACAGCCGAGCAAACGGTGTTTATGACGTCTGTGACTGCACAGTCTGACCTGCTTCTGCAAAAGTCAAAGCAAAGTCTAGGAAATAAGTGAGCTCAAGATGAATATGGCTTTCCTGAAAAGATGTGATTGTGACAAGGCTCCTGGTGATGTCCATGGCCCAAAATCTCGGTTAGGAGATGGAAACATACCACAGCATTCAGTCAACGAGGCTCTTTGGTGACAAGCCCACAATGCAGAGAAAACCAGGGAGAGATCATGGGTTACATGGTTGGAAGCATCAGGAAAACAGAACAATCAAGGATAGCTCCATAATTGTACTGAACCACACTTAACTGAAAAATCAGTGTGATTCAGGGGAGTGCAGCCAGAGGCTCACAAGCCAAATCATGGTGTGGAGGGTGTGTTGGCATCGTTTAAAAGAAACAACAGCAAGAAATGCTACATTCTCTGATGCTGAAGTGACAGGAGAGAAACGATAAGAAATTGAGGTATCTGCAGTTTGTCAGTGAGTTCTACAATATTGTGAACGCAAATAGGAGTGAAAGAGTTAATTTCATTGCCTGGCAGCGAAGAACCATCCCTTTTCCATGAGTCCTGCATGACATGGCCAGTAGCCCAAAGCTGCTGTGGTTCATGGCGTTTGGATTGCATCTGCTGTAGTCTTGTCTAAGGTGTAACACTAACTTCATTGAGTCCATTGGAAAGTGGTTGCACAAGCAGAAAAGCAGTTTGGATAAGGTCCGAGTCATGCAGCCGTGGCACCTGGTGCACCAATCTTTCCATAAAATAGGGGTGACAGAGGCCTCCTGGGTCACCAAGCCTTGTCTCCTGCTATCACAGGCACCGTGTCACATAATCCCCTTCATAAACACAGCAGCAGCTGTGGGAGAAAAGCCTGGAATAGCTAGGGATGCTGAATGCGAGGTGTTATAGGGTCCCGAGTCAGGGGGATTTGGACTATGTAAATAATGCAGCTTTGTGCTGTTTAGAAGAGCAACACAATATTTTATTAATGAAGCTGAGAAGTCATATATCCAGGAAAACACCCAAAACCTTAATTATGCCAGAGAGGCATCTGGGTAATGCAGTACTTGCTTTCTGCTGCTGGCCTTGAGTTCAGAGAATTATTTTCTTCTGTTTCAACATTTGGTTGAGCAGAACATGCCAGCAGGAGAGGAAAAAAAATGCACTGGTTTCCATTCCTGCAAGAACTGTATCTGTTTTAAATCATGAGAGAAGGAGACTTCTAATGAGGCTGATTCATATAATGATGTATTTTACAAGCTATTCTCAGCAGATTCACTGCAATATGTCATTCTTTATGTATCATGAGAGATATATGAGCACACGAGCTTACAAAGGGTGGGGAAGTCTGAATAACTGACCAGTTTAGCACCTCATGTGCTGGAGAAGGAGAAAAAGAATTGGAAGTTTACATATACTATTGCTTCCAAACCTTCCAGACCTCAGGTCAGCTGTGAACTCCACTCCAATAAATACGAACATTACAAGACTTGTGTCTTAAAACTTATTTCCAAGGAAGTGTCTCATTTTATTGCAACACGGATAAGAGACTCTAAGGTAATATTTACTTTGTTTTACATTTCATAAAAAAAGATGACTGTAATTTCATGGAGACTCTGACAGAAATTCCTCTTTGCATCCAAGCGGAAGAAATCATGTTCAGGACTTTTCCCTGAGGGCTCGAGGAAAGCACATTAACATGGAAACTCCCACTTTGCTTTATTTGTGGGTTACCCTTTGCAGGAGGATGAGGCTGGAATTGAGACAAGCTATAACTGGACTAACTGGCCAAAGCCTGTGACATTAAGTAGTAGGCAAGGATGCTGAGAGGATAATCCCAAGGATGCTGAGAGGATAATCCCAAAGATGCAGCTCTCCAGCTGATGGAAATCAGAAGAGCCAGACAATCACTGAGAGAGATTCCCACCTAGAAAGAAGGTAATTGCAGGGGGTTTAAGTTAAAAGGGTGCAGTATTTACTCCAGTTCTGCATGTCACTCCTGTCACTGCTGACTTTCTCAGCACTGTCTTTAAAGATGCTGGAGGAGGGGCCGAGGCCTTTTTAATGAAGTGAAAGGATGAGCGGGAGGCCTGTCCAGAGCCGCAATGGAAAGAGAAAAGACAAATGCAGAGAGCCCTGTGCATGGGGAAACCAGAGCTGCAGCCTGTTCCAGACGCAGGAGCTGCTGAAGCGCAGATGTCTCCAGGAAATCTCCACACTGCGCCCCAAAGAGTTTTGGCCAGGTGGGAGACTGAGTCACTTCCGAGGCTGCGCCAGCGCCTGGCTCTGCTGCACACCAGCCAGCCAGCAGAGATGGCCCAGCAGCTCCTGGCCCCCGGGACTGCGCAGAAGGACAGTGCAGGCATCTGACCGGTGAGTCCCACCTGGCCTGGGCTTCTCAAGCCACGTATCCCAATGCCACGGTCGCAGGTCTTTTCCATGCATCCCCTTGGAAGCCCCGTGCCTCCTGCACCGAAGGGGCCCTGCTTTTGGCTTTTTCTCATTGCCAATATAGCAACCTGATTTCTGGCAAGGGGAGCTGGCTGCTGTTCCCTCGCTGGGCTGCCAATATACCTCCTCTTTCTGGCCCAAGGGGCCACCAGAGAGTGATACGGGCTGTTGCCAACTCCATCTGCCTGGGAACAGGGGACCCGGCTTGGAGCCCGAGCCCAGCTCTTGGCAGTTCCCTGCCGCTAGCCCGCAGACCAGCCCTTCTGGATTTCTTAAAGGCAGGCTGCCCTTACTTACTAATTTTCTTAATTTTTTTGTGGCCTTGTCTATGACTTAGTCGTAACGCTAGGGTCAGCCACCAGCTGCTGCCTATTCCCACGGTATAACCTGCCCGCTTCACTGTCTTTCCTTAAACGTAATACGTGGTGCATTTGTGTCTGGTACTTTCTCTTGTTTCTGCAATTGAAATTTTATCCGTTCATGGAGTGCCCGAAATTCTGCAGAGACGCTTGGCCTCAATACTCATTTCATTGTTGAAAACCAATACTGCTTTAACAGATGCAGTAAAATTGTGAGAATCTAAAGTTCACTTTTCTGCTTTAACTACCACAGATGAAAGAAGTCTACTCCATGCAGCTGAATGCCTCTCTTACTTGCTGGCACATTCGCTTTAAAGGTATTCTGGTAGTTTTCAGTTCTCTGTGTTGCCTAAGTACTTCTGTCCAGGTCCTCAGCTGGACTAGATGGATGCAGCTATGCTGCAGCCAGCAGGGCTATGCTGATCTATACCACAAGGCACATATGTTTTTATATGTAGATATCCTTAGAAAATCATCACCAGCCTCTCTCAAGCTAATTCTGCAAGACTTGCAACTGCAGTTTCAATAGTGATGCTGTTCCTGAAGCTTCAGCACCCCTCACTGCCTATTCCCACACTGCATAGGCGTCTGTTCAGGGTACAACAGAAGCCAGACCAACACCAGTGGCAAGCTCCCAGCCTCCACTCGAAGTATTGTTCATCCTTAGACATGCTTGACTGTATAATTATTGCATTGCCTTGCATAATTTCAAACAACATTTCATAACGACGCAGAAATCGCCAGACCAAACTGTCAAATTATTTTCATTGCAATAATTTTAAAAATACAAAACCTGTCATTTCTTCACCTCTGGGAAACAAAACCAGGACAAGCCAAAGCATTAACATGCACGCTCTGTCTAAAACCAATGTCTTTAGATTCTCTTCCAATATCATTTCTGCCCTGTGAGTTAGACCAGTGCAGACCAGTCACCTTCTGCGTTTGCAGCAGCTGAACACCCTGTGGAGATGTTAGGCTCTGTTTAGTGTACAGAACTCACAGTCCTGGGTTATGTGGCTATCTCCATTCAACAACACAGTTCCTCTGCTCTCTGCCAACCTTGCAGGTTTCTCG
Source organism: Phaenicophaeus curvirostris (assembly GCF_032191515.1). Classification (NCBI taxonomy): domain Eukaryota; kingdom Metazoa; phylum Chordata; class Aves; order Cuculiformes; family Cuculidae; genus Phaenicophaeus; species Phaenicophaeus curvirostris. The sequence goes on along the minus strand of NC_091406.1, from coordinate 3,353,623 downwards.
CCATTTGAAAACAATTATTCTCCTCTGACTTGGCATTTTTGGCTGCTACCCAGCTGCTTGTGGGTACTCTGGGTTTTATAGTTAGAGTTCCTCAAAGGAATAGTTGTCCTGAAAGCTGAAACTATTTTCAAAAGGCTAAACAGTATCTTTCAGCTGAGTGTGGTTTCCCCTGCTAGAAATGCTTCATATTGCTCTAGCTAATTAGTTTTCCTGCGATGGAGTGGTTGCAGGAATGACTAAGGAGTGGGGCAGAGGGAAGAGGCTGATTGTCTCTTAGAATCAAGGATATTACAAATAGCTGTACAATTTACTTCCCTTTTGAGATGCTTTACACAGTGGACAACTGTGAATCAGATCTAAGCGGAATAAGTTTTTATGATGAAATAATGTAAAATAAAGTAAAATAGCTGGTAAGCAAAGCTAATAAAGATTTTTAAAGTTCACGAGAGAAGGAGAAAGGAAGATCCAAGGATTATAGCCAGACTTAGCTCTCACTGTAGTGTTTAGTTCCCAAAGGGGGAGTCCTTACACACCTACACACAAAGGTCCTGACCCTGGCAGACTGTCTTCCCCCAGGCAACATGAGACTGCATTGTCGATGGGGAATACCAGGAATAGGGGCTTAGCATAAAATTACATCAGCTGCACCTGCCCTCCAGACTGTAAATTGGGATCTCGACATCCCTGTACGATGTATAGTGATGACAATAACTGTGTAAATCAAATGGACGTCTGGATCCCAACTTTCCTGGCTACTGTTTAGCTGCAGGGGAGCCCAAGAAAGCCCCCAATCTGGAACAGGGGCAACTCTGTGTAGCAGAAGGGAGATTCCAGACTTGGAATTAGCACCATTTCCCTAGCTGAAACATCTCAGCTCTTGGTGTCAAAGATGCCTACTTGACAGAGAAAAACTGAAATAAAAGTCGAAGTGCTTTCTTTCTGTCAGTTAGTTGCTATTGTCAAACCATCTTTGAATAATTCCTCACAAGCACACTAGGTGTCCCCTTCAAAAAGAAAAAAAACAATAATCCATGCTTTTGGTTTAAAGAATTTACCTGCTTTCCTGCAATAAGTCCTCTAGCACCTCATGCTATTCTCACCTTTTACAAAAACAGTAGGAAAGACATTATACTAGTTTGGGAATTTGTGCTTTGATCACTATCTATGTCATACAAGAGGCCATGCCAAGTGGAACTTTCTGCAAACACCCTTCTATAGATCACAGAAAGGTCTGGCTCTCAGTCTGACACACCACAGACTTGCTGGTTTCTGCCGCCAAGAAAATAAAAAAGGAGCAATACCATTAGAAGCACTTCTAGAAATATTTGATACCCTAGCCTCACCACATAGCTTGTTGTGGTGCAATCAGCTGGAGTGGCTTTGGTCATAAGTCCAAGTAATGCTCCAGCTCACATTTCCGAAGCCTTTTTTTTATTGCCTACTCATTTAATGGGAGACAAATATTTTAGCAATTATTAAAGCCTGGTTCCTGAAGCATAGGCTTTCACCTGCTCATTAGTAAAACACACAAAAAGCTATGGTAAAAAGAAGCAAATCTGTGCACATTTACACTGCAGCAGAATGTCAGTAGTTTTTGATAATGACTTTAGCACAAATTGGATGAACTGGAGGGCCAGTGGAATTGATGCCCTTGTTCCAATGGTGAATGTTATGTTTGATCGAGAACGGCAACATCATTTGACCATAGAGACTAACAGGAAACCTGCACAAGCTCATGCATAGGCAAAGAATTGGGTAGGTACAGAATTATTTCCAACACAAATAAAATAAATAAGTATCCGCACTGGGTCTGAAAAGGATTTTCAAGGCTCTATCATTGCATAAGTCTATTTGTTTGCAATTAAATGAGCTTTTTCTCTTTCCATTCACAATAATATTACATCTTCATAGCTGTTACAGGAAAAGTCATATATAAAGTCATATATAAACACCTTTAAGTAGGTATTTAACAGTCTGTATTCCATTATAACAGATAATGGACTGTAATCTGGGAAAATATCCGTTGGAAAAATCAGACAGGGACAGGATATGGACATCATATCTGCAGAACTTACACAAGCAGATACAACAATAGGAACCAAGCCTGCCTGTCTTACAAAAATCATCCTACGCCAACAGTAGCTTTGGGCCTGCTTCATCCTAGGGAAAAGTGTCTGAATGCAGCCACTGGAAAGCCCTTCTCACAGCATGTTCCATCCTGCCAGGGCTCTGCTTCTACTTATGCCAGTGCTACCTGTTTGCACTGATCCGTTGGGAGAGCCTGCAGTTTCTTGGGATCCCTTTCCTGTCTGAGACCATCATTAAAAACTGTTAGCAGATTCTATTTATAAGTGGTTAAATCTGTTTCTTTAAAGAAGAGTGAAACCGCAAGCAGGATAAGAGGGTCAGGGGGAAATTCCTAACACCTGGAGAGTCCAATGCACTTCAGAATAAAATGCAATAAATTTTGTTAGTGAGTAACAGCAGCACTTGGTAGGAATGCAATTGTGAAGCACATCGTTTATCAAAGCTGTTCTGTGCCTCATAGCTTTATCAGACAGATTTCTTTGCAGAGCTTGACCACATCACTCTCCAAAAAGCTCATATAAAATGCAAAGTTAGGTCTTACCTGCCTTCACCGGCCACACAGTCCCTTGTCTTGCACTGGTTTCCTGACACCCTCGCCTCTTGCAGACAATAGCTCTGTTCAGCACAGATTTTAAGTGATATTCAGATTGCTTTCAACACCCAGAGTGCTTAATTCTTCAGGCTGTCTGGAATATATTGGCATCAATGGTTAATAATCCCTCCCAAGTCATCACATCAGGACTGTTTTAGTAAATCTTTCCACTTATTAAGAACAAATTTAAACCGCCCAAATATGCTCATTTTTGCAAGGAGTCCTTTAAAAATAGTTCGTAAATTTACTAGCCAGAATACAGTGCAGAAATACCATAAAAATGAAAAAAAAGCCAGTGATGCATTTTAGTCTGGTTTAAACTGTCAGACAAACCCTCCCATCTTGTACAAAACAAACAAGACGTTTTGCTTACAAGCGGTCAGCAAAGTCCTGCTGGGGTCAAGATGTTCGTTCTGAAGCACAAGGCAACACTTCATCTGCTTTATTAGCCCATGGCTGAGCTGGTATCCACATTCCTGAAGAGGCAGCCAGGATTTAGAGAGGTGCATGTGCAGACCCAGTGGCTGCACACGTCTAGAGGAGGGAAGGTGGTCTCCTCTGGATCCAGCTGAACACGCAAGCCTCTTGCCTGAGCTCTTTGTGCCCTTGTTACAAGCACCTACACCCAGGGGAAGCCGCCTGGCTCAGAGCAGCAGTTGCAAAACAGAGTCCCTGAAACCCTGATGTATCCCCTGCTATAGATTAGGCAAGTTCACATCTGAAATGTTGCCAGATGCCGAAGAGATTTCTGGGAGAAAGTCATCAGGAGAATAGTTTCTCGGAGCAACCTGCAGGTTGCAGGGCACAGGGCTCACAGCTGCACTTTCTATGCCCAGTGGAACCAGAATATTGCAATATTGCCTAGGAGATACCAGCAACACTCGGGAGAGTTACCATAAAATCTCAGTGACCTCTATCGAACTGAAAGCCAGACTTCCTTCAGAAACACACTTACTGTTTCCCTCAGGCCAGCGTATTGGAGCAAACACAGCAGCCACTGCCTGGCAAGGAGACCTTACCCTCTTTTCACACCACTTTTGCAGCAGGTTAGTGCCCTTTGACTTCTGCTGAGATCTACCCTCACCTGTGCTTGTGCAACAAGAAAGGCAGATCCAAAGCCAGGTATTACCATACCCTGCCCCAGAGTATGCTCTGTGAATATTGCAGTGGTTTGGTCAGTGTGTTCTTAAATCAATGATCCTTCTGAGGAAACAAGCTGTCAGTGGATGGAGAGTTCATTGGTATTGCAAGAGAGTCTTTTAAAGATGTTCCCCCAGGGCTGGCTTGAAGCTTCTGCTTGACGGGTGTGTGTAATATACCAAGATCCAGGGAGAAATCCTGCCTTGTCAATTCAACTGCAAGGAGTCAATGAACAGAAATGACAGTCGGCGGTTTCACATGTGGGTTAATTTACAGCATCTCTAAGTGTCTGCCATTGCAGCACTTGGAAATCCTGTCACATTCTTGGAGAATGTATGAATTATAAATTCCCACTGAAGGCCTCACATGCACAGATGTTGCAAGACTTAGTAGTTGCTTATTTTTCCTTTTCTATGAAACAAAAAAGACAAAAGGAGTTGCAGCACATTCCGGAGTAATCTATTGCCTGATAGCAACAGTACTTCCCTATGCATTTTGGTCTGTTTTTTATTCAGGCAGATTTATGTTTGAATAAAGCCCACATCTCACTGTACAGCCAATACAAGGCAAGTCACAACAAAATCCGATTTTAATAAATACATAGTTTGGGGTCTGAAAAGATGTTGCCTTTTTTCCACCACAATACATAAACGCCAGCTATACACCTCACAATGTTCCTGCTGAAAGCAGGCACAATTACACTGCCTGAGGTGCAATCGAAGCAGAAAGGTGTGTTTGTACAGCACAGAGAAATGTACTGAGATATTCAGAGAATATCTCACTGGCCTCTAGGTGGAAAAACAGCAGTTCTGCTGCAAGGCACTGCAACTCTGTCTCTCAATTGCAACTGGAACCTTTTGCTGGGAAGAAAAGCAGAACAGCTTTCCTCCCCTAAGCCAAAGCCCTGTCTGCAGGTTTCCCCAAGGCTCAAAGACGTGTGGACTTGAGAAAATGGTGGTTAATATTTCAATCAATTACTTACTTTGAAAACATCCTCCGCTACTCTAGACTATACCTTAAATTATTCCCCAACTTTTCTATATTCCCATAATCCCAGCTGCTCTGAATTAATTAGGTACTAACTACTATTTGAAAAACTGCCTGCACACAAGCTTATAAGATAATATGGCTAGCCTAGAAATATCTTGTCTCAAAGTTTTGTGTTTCTCTGAAAAGCTATGTTCACTGCACTGTAGGCACAGCGCAGTGCAACCATGCCCTGTGCTCAGAAATTCGGAAGAGCAAGCAGAGGGATATTGTGTGCTGCATCAGCAGTTGTCACAAGCCCCAGCAACTCACATCAAACTTCAACGTGTTTATTGTTGCTGCATGTTGACTTGCAGTATTGCAATACAGAGGAGAGACCTAACACAATAAACCCCATTTCTATTTTATTTCTGGAGGTACCTTCCCCAGCCTGATTTCCTCCTGCCAGCCCCAGCCTCCAGGAGAGATAAGAGAACACAACCCATAGGAAAATCCACCCCATGCTGAACTGCCTGACATCAGGATCCATTTTTTGGTAACAGTTTCTCTTGCTGAGACTACATCAGTAAGCAGTGATAACAGCTCTTTTCTCCAGGGCCACATTAAGCTGCTTCAGGGCAGACTTTTTTATGTCCGCTTTCTCATGCCATTATGCACAGGCTTCATGTCCAAAAAAATCATCTGTCACTTCCAGTTCCTGCAGCATTATTCTGACAAAAATCAGTCACTAAATAAGTCCTTGATGTCAGAGGTTTCATCAAAGCAAAGTAATAAATATCGCAGCAGTCAGCTTGTCTTTAGAGTCCTAGTGGTTTTGCCAGAAATCTCACTTACTTCTTCAACACTATGTTGTCAAAAGAATTTCGTTTGTTGGAGATTCTCTTTCCTTCTACTGCCTTTTTTTTTTCCCATTTTCCCTCCTCTCCTTTTCCCTTTCTTCTCTTCCCAGTGAAATGAGGGGCAAATACAGCTGAGATACTGTACCATCTTTATCACTCCACCATCTGCAAATGGTTTCACTCTTCTGACATTTTCACATGCAACCTTATAAAAAAGACCTGGCTCACTCGTGCTGTGAACTTCAAAGATGTACAGAGCTGTGTTGGACCAGTCTGTGCTGGTGGGGCAGATAATAAGAGGCTGTGTTTGATTTCTGTGAGAATCTGTCTCTGTGTCAAATGGGTAATGGGTGAGAAAACATTTCTTCCACTTGTAGAGCCCAATCCTTCTTCAAAATGAAGGCAAAGAACAAATTAGAGTCCAAGTGAGGCTAAGAAATCCTAGAACTAAGGAACTAATTTTCTCTGCCATGCTGCAGAGGCCATGAAAGCTCTTGGCATCCCTGCAGATATTTCAATAGGATTTAATATTGTTCTTTTCTACTTTTAATAATTTCTCTGTGCCAGAAGTTTTGTGAACTCCTGGAAGCAGGCTACCAAACCCAAGTCAACTGCATAGGGCCCACCTTTTCCCATACCATATTTTCCTTTGAATGGTGCTGTGGACAGTCCAGATACTAGGTGGCAACATCTGACCCTGCCTGTCCTTCTGCAGCTCCATCCTGTTCATTTAAAATAGTTCTGCCATGTACTCACCCCTCCTAACTCCCATTAAAACCAGTGCACTTTGGGGATGCTCAGGACCTTGCAGTCCTCTGGTGGGTCTGACCTCCTTGGTTCAGTGTAAAACCCATGTACCTGACAGAAGGTCAAACAGAAACAAGTCTTCTGCTTCCTTGTCAGAGCCACATTTCTGAATGTTCCAGTGACTGTTTGCTTCACATGAGCATTTTTCTATTTTCTATCTGCTAGAGGAGGTCATGGCATTGTATTTTGCCCTGAGGAAATTTTAAACAAAGATAAAGCTATTTTTATTTTCATTTCCAGTTCCATTGAATATCAAGGGAATGTACATTAGCCCCTTTTCTTTCAAAATGACTTTTTAATGAAAACATGTTTTTCCCTACACTGAAGACATGGTTTTCTGTTCGCTTGAACACTCTTGATTTTGTTTCAAGTAGCTCTGATGAAAATTACTTTTGTTCTCTTTTACTCAAGAGCTTCCATGTAGCAGTGCAGAACATTGCCTTGAAATGAAGAAAACAAATCTTGGGTTTTAATCATTTCACAAAAGGCCTTACTTTTTTCTCTGTCTCATTGCTCATGTTTTCAAAAACAATTCTCAAATAGAAGAGGAAAAAAATCTTCAATATTGCCCTTTGGCTCGGTGCTTAAATTGAAGGTTTTTTAAATTCTCCTTGGCTGTTCACAAGCCCAGAGGATTTCTTTTTATTTGTTAAGCCTCTCTAGAAAGTGCAGCTTTTTCTCTGGGGACAAGTTCTAAAAGAAACAAATCAGAGAAGAGGAATTTTAGTAGTCAGTCCACTCTCTGGCTCCTTCCTTTGTCTCTCTCCTGTCAAGACACTTTTATTCTGCATCCCCCACATATCTCAGACTTTCGAGGCATTTATAAATTATAGAAGTATTTATTATTGTGGGGAAAACATGATCATTCACTGAACTCATCGTGAACTTTGCACGCATTCTCACTCCTTTTGTCCTGAGATTTTTTTCATGGCAAGCAATCCCCTCATTTAAAGTCTGCAGGCTGACTTCTAAGGACGAGAGCTTGGCAGGTGACTTCAGGTTCATACTGGAGAACCCAGAGAAAAAGCAAAACCCTAAAACATCGACTGTATCCTACTCTTTTCTAAACCATCACTGAAGGTTTTCTTTAAGTTTGTCCGGTTTATCATATTGATACAGTAAGCATTATGTCAGTCTATAAATCTCTGGAAAAAAACTACCCTTCATCCCACACAGACTTATGGAGAACATTCTGTGAGATTTTCAGTTCCCAGTATTGCTAAATTATACGGTTTTGAGCACAGGATGTGAAAATCTTTTGAATGCATTTAAACTGTAAGTCTGACTTTCTCTGGCAAATAAAGGCATCAGCTGGTAGATATTGAACAGGAATTTTATTATTCCTCCACTCTTCTAACACAATTAAACAGAATAGCTCAATGCAGAAGAGGATTTTGGATAGCTGAGAGAGAGACTGGTAATCCTAATCTGTGGGATCCATTCTGCTGATGGTGGAAATATATGATAATGTCATGTTTCCTTCTATATTCTTCCTTGAAGCTGAAAAGAAGAACAAAGTTGTTCTCAGCATGTGCTGTTCTGTTGCAGCAAAGACACTTCTTGGATATAGACACCAAATTTGAACTCAGGCCACCAGAGAAGGCCACTTAATCCTCAGAAACACCTACAGTAGCCCCCTTAAAGACTCCTCACTTACTATGTCTTGCGCTATGTCTTCCACTAACACTACCAGGGACCCATACTCTGCCTGATCACTAAATGATCTGTTCTCCACAAGGCCAGAAAATGAATGCATTTAATAAGGATTAACCCCTGCTGGCACTAGGGAGCAATAAATATCATAGCACCAGCGTTTGTAACGCTATAGTTATCATTGTGTCAGCATTTCTGTTATAAACCAGGGTTTGGGGTGGATTAGAACTCAGCCATAAAATTTTCTCCAGGCTGAAACTTGGCATAAAAAAGTAACATCAGTCTATGATTGTTTTTTTCTCTTCTTTTTTTAAGCTTTTAAAAAAAAAATCTCTTCGGTCTATTTTAAGTTGTAAAAGGGAAGAATATGAGACTCTTCCCAAATTCTTTAAATCGGCATCCAGGCCTGTGGGAATGAAGAAAGGCTCCGGCTGTGGCTGCATTTAGGGGTGAGTTTTCATTGGGGTATCAGAAGTTCAGGGATTAATGACGCTTTTCGGTATTTCTTGAAAGCCAAAAGCTTTGTCATATTATATGAAAGAGCTCAATTCTTTAGCAATGGGGCTTGAAAAATATTCCTTGCTCCCCTTTTTGCTGAGAAAAGTGGATAATTTTAAGCTGGCAGGACCTGCAATGTACACTCGGTACCTTCACTAAACCCCAGGTAAGTAGTTGCACTACACTGCCCTTTGTGCCAGGCTGCGGTGGCACAGGGGACAGACTGGGATAAATGAAATCAGGTTTATTTGAGACTTTACATTGAGCTCAGACTTGAGGGTTTTAGCAGAATTACTTCCCTCTCAGAAACCAAGTGCACGACTGAGGGGACTGACGTGAAAAAAAAGGTTTCCTAATGTTGCTGGTGTTGGAAGGCGTGGAGGAAGAGTAGGCACAGACCATTGCTATGGGATGGCACGGGTGTGTCTGAGCCAGCTCACAGGTGCAGATGTTCATCCCCGTGCTCCTGTTCTCCCACCATAAAACAGCACTGCACGGGTTTCACTATTTCTGGAAGAGCTGCTGTTCGGAGAAAAGCATGATTTATCCCGCAGTGTACAAGCACAGACTATCAAAAGGGTCAACACTGTTTTGTGTATGCAAAGAGTGGAGAACACGAATTAACTTGTTCTCCCAAAATAAGGTTTTCTTTCAGAAACAGGAGTGCTATTTTTTCTCTAGTGCAGTCTGAGGTATAATACTGAGTTCCAGTTTCCCTTAAGAGCTGAACTTCATCCTCCTACTAGGATGGTTTTATTTTAGTTACCAAATATTTGAGGTTAAAGTGAATAGTTCATCTTTAATGGGATTATCTCTTTCAATGTTTGCTTTCATTACAGTTCGAATTGGTCTGAGCATGAGAATCTAACCTCACCAAAAGCATATTTTTGTAATTTGATACAAACTAAATTTAACCTTTGACTCTCATCTATAAAGACGTTACTCTTTTCCACCGAAAAGCAGAATGTTAGATTAAAGAACTGCCAGTTTCAATTTCCAGGTTGCTAACCTTCCTGTGATTGGGTCCTGAAATGTGGAAAGCTGTGTATTTAGTAAAGGTATTTAATACTAATAGCAACAGTCAAGATGGTCCTATACCTGCTACTTATAATAGCTAGATGGACGTTCTCTACTGACTTTTTAAATAGAGATTAATTTCCTTGACCCACACTGTACAACACAGTAGAACTCTTTGGAGAGATATATTTAAAATAAAATCTTTCCTTTGAGATACTTTAGCAGGTCATCACAGTTCTTTCGTTAAACAAACAATTTTTATCCAAATGCTTTGGAATATTAAGCCCGTGCTTAGGAAAAACAGATTCACTTTCCCTCTCTTGAGGGTTGGTTTTAAATGTGATACCAAAAGGGAGACATATTCTTTGTATTATTCTATATTTTCCCCAATAAATCATCAAGAAAATTGGAGAGGAGGGGTTCCTTTTTAGAAAAAATATATTCTTGTTCTCTGCCAGAAGAATCCTTCTAAATACGTGGAGTTTTGCACTTCTGCTTTGGTAAGAGGAGGTGTTGAAACCTTCACTGAAAAATCTTTCCAGATATTTGTCAGGAATTTAAGGGTATTTTTTTTTAAAAAAAAAAGCAATTAAGGGCACATGAAAAATTGTTATTTCTTCAGACTCCAATGGATAGATTGAAAGTGGATCAACTGTCAACGCTCTGGTGAAGTCAACGATATTCCTTCCCTGCATTGCTGCAGTAATGGAGTAAAGGGGGAAAAGGCTCATTGCATATGTCAGGACGTGAAGGGGAATATGGGCACATATTTTTATTTATTTAACCGAGGAAAAGCCACTATGAATTCTATAAAATCCTTCCACTGGATATATTTCCTGTGACTCTATTTTTGTACAATTCATAGGAAAGCCTTTGTGTTCATATACTTACTTGGGCTCCGTATGCAAGACTGATTTAGATGATATAAAAATTATACTCTCTTAAATCTGGCCATTCTGTAAAGGAAAGCAAGCAACGAAAGAAAAGAAACCCACCTTATATTTCAGTTTTGCAGTCATTAGAGAAGAATACTGCAGCTAAAATTCAAATTTCAGTTTGAAAACATACTGCGCTAATAAATGGTCAGCTTAGAAGCATTTCCTGTTTATACACCATGTTAATAAGCATCCATCACCCATGTCACATATACGGGATACCAAATTCAAATGTCAAACAAAATGTAAGAGGTCACACATTTTCCTTTGCTAACTAAAAGTGTAATTCATAAATATTATTGCTACCAAACTCTCCATATACAGCACTTGTTTAGAAATATGCACATGTAATATAAATTGTGATTAAGTTAAATGGGTATATTATTTCCTGTTTTAAGGGCGAGCAGCAGCATGAATTATGTTTTACTCAATAGACTTTTCAATAAAAACCTATAGCCTAACAAGCTGCTATCACACAGCTCAGCTGCGCAGCCTAACATGAGAAGGGTCTTATGATGCACCAGTGATATTTAAGCGGTTTCTGCCTGTTATTTCTGCCAATGCATAGAAAAAACCCAAACCAACATTTCCTTAGCTCAAACCTCTTTCCACTTTCTGTTACAAAAATAAAGCCTATTTGATTGTGATGGTTTTCCTTCATGCAGAATAAATAAGATAAATGTAATCAGCTAACCTCAATCTTCTTATTTTTACTGACTTAAGAAACGCAGGACTTGAGAAAATCTCTCTGTAAAAACAATAAACAGCTCCTGCATTTTGAAATTACTTATTTTAGTTTGTAGAAATCAAACACTCCAAGAACAAGACAACCCAGAGGTTTTAGAAATGGCTTGAACAGTTTTTTTGAAAATGGGAATTGTGTTCGCAGAGTCGTATAGTCATGAAATTTTGTAGAATTTTCTGTCTAGTCTTTTGCTGGGTCTCTTTTTGCTTAATATCGTATTTCCAGTTGATTTGAAGCATTTTAGGGCCTGATTCAGAATTCTCTGTGGTCATCTTAAAGACTTGCAAAGCTCTAAGTAGACTAGACTTAAATGAATTTGAAGTAAAAAAATGAAACTCTGATATTACAATTAATAGTGCTATACCAACAAAATGTTCTCCCTTTAGGCCTAATTAAAGACCTTTCTCACAAACACACACAATAAAAACATTAAAATTCAATTAAAAAAATACCATTCCCACTGCTGTTACATAAAAACTGCCAGAGTTATTCAGCTTTCTGAGTTAAGCAATAGGAAAAAAGGCAGATTTTGCTAAAGAAATATCTTAGGTTGTATGTAAAGGGGGTTATTCCCACTGAGGAGCTGCATAGCCCAAGATAAGCTTGTCTTGAACAACTGCATACAAAACATGGTTGCAAATACTGTCAAATCAAAGGCTTTTGAGGCAAATAAGAATGCCACACATTCCCAAGTTATCTACTCTTTTTTTTTTTTTAAGCTTTGGTAGAAAAGAGATTTTACCAAGTCAGTGGAGTCTGGTGTTCTTTTAAAGGCTTGTAAAATGGGAGTCTGAATATTTTGTTTTATTAGGAGGAACATAGTGCATAGCAAACGCAATGAAGATTATAAAAAGGAAGGGGTGTTAAGTCCTTTAAGATACTCAGAAATGAAAATAAGTTCCATGTTCTGAAAATCGCAGGAAAGCAGGCACATAGGAGCACTGTGCATTAATGTAATTGAGGCTGTTTTACAGTAGTATAAAATCTTTGATGTGTCCTTATTTATGAAGTGAAGGGACACAAAGGCAAATACTATCAAAAGGGAAAACATCATTCCATGTAAGTATTCTGCTAATAGAAAGAGAGTCCTATTCATTAAAACACTAAGACTAATTAATGATTAATTGTATTAATCGCACTCTCAATAGTTTGGCCACTGAATTTCAGTAGTTGAAAACATGATAAATTGAGTCACATTATTGTCATTGAGATATATAACTGAGTGACTTCCTTGAAAGCAGCCAAATGATATAAAAGAACTCCAAAATCTATGCTTATAAATCCCTGCACAGAATCTGCATTGCTGAGGGGTTATATTGCTTGGTTTTCACAACTGTTTAGCTTTTTGGTATTCCTGACATATTATCCAAAGGAATTCCCAAGAGAGAGTCTGATTTTCCACCTTGCTACGTGATGACCTGCATTGTCTGTCCATCTCCAGCATGGAAAAAGAACCCCCAGGTGCTCCAAGGAACAAAGCTTCAAAGGGAGAAGATGCTGGGTAGCAGCAGCACTGAGGCACTAGAGGTGACTGGAGAAAAAAAGATCTCCTGTGGCAGCAACCAGGCCTTTCTGGATCCCAGGGGGTCCCTGGAGCTGTGAACCACAGCTCAGTCCACAAGGGAAGGAAAAAATGATGGAGGTGGAGGAAGAGGAGGGCAGCAACTACTTCTCTCTTGACTGGATGAAGTATGGGAAAATCCACAGGGAAAACCTCTCCCAGGATTTAATAGGGGAGCGGTGGGGGTGCAATGCAGCCCCAGGTTAGGAATCCCTGCGTGTTCAAAGGAAAGATTTTATGAGTACAGACAATGCCCTTACATGAGTGAAGATCAAACCCTTCCTAATCTTCTGTTGCAACAGACAAATGACTTAATAACCGTCTGCATGTTCTCCACATAAGCTTTATAAAAATAACTGACAAAGTTAGTAGAATTGGTATCCTGAACTGTTGAGAAATAGAAACTGGGGTAAGTAAGAACACATTTTCTTTTCTCTCCGAGAGGCCAAACAGTTGTGTTTTTTCCCCATCCTCACATAAGCAGTACCATTTGCTTGGGACATAAAAATTTTCCTGAAGACAAATAGAAATAACATAGCATTGTGTCTTTCTGGTCTAAAACTGCCCTATGCACTTTCCTACCTGGAAAGGGCTGTCCTCTTTGCATCTTTAGTACTCTGGGTTTGACCCTCACAAACCAGAAATAACCACAAATGTTTAGTTCTTTCTTCAGGGCCTAAAATATACTAAATTGTAAATACTGAAGTGGCTCTGTATATAGTCGTCATTGACTGTTTAAAAATGTGTTTGAAAGCAGCCTTCGAAGAGGTGGAGCAAATCAGAACAGCAGCAGAAGAGACCCTATAGCCCTGCTGGGAAGTGTGGCTCTGATGTGCTATTCAATTAACCTTGAACATTTTTCTTCTAGTTACTAGTTGCTTAACTTTGTGCATCTTCTCTGGGTGTGCACCATGAAGAGCAGGACATGGGGAATTAGCTATAATTCACAAACAGTGGACTCCTTTAGGACCCAAAACAAATAGACAGAAGATGCTGAGCACAGCAATACTTTTGTAATAAATGCATATAATGAAAAATATTACTTGCTCTGTATGAATAAGAATTTACGTAGAATTGTTTCTCACCAGAACTCCAGTACTGCCCTCTATACTGCTCAGAGAAGCTCCTCCAAAACCATATAAATTCATACTCTTATTTTTTTTTTTTTGCACAATGCTGTCCGTGAAGTGCATGCAGAGTGCGTGCATCCTCTACTTGTAGAGGTAGCTTAAAACATTGCACCATGTGGGAGAAACTACAGTCTGCATGAATGAAGTTGATTCATCTATTATAGCTCGGTACCTTTGTGGGAAAGCCAATCAATTAGTTAGAATTTTGGCTTTCATAGGTACAGCTGGCTTGGAGTTCAGTAAACTGCTGTTGCAAGGCACAAAAGCTAAACTGGAGAGAGTCCATCTCCAAAAAGAAGCAACTTTTGTTCTTTTTCCAGTAACGTTGCAGCTCCTCCTCTGTGTCAGAGACAAATGATGAATCCTGATGGGACACAAATGATGAAGGCTGTGGGACACAAATTTTACAATAAAAGCCAAATGATATTTCTTCCTGTTTATAACTGCAGAACTCCAGCTCAGCACTGCACCGTCCCCTCCCAGGCACTGAGCATGTGTATAGCAGAGAGCTAAATCTGCATTAAGCCCTTAGATGGTGAATGTAACACAACTGTCAGGTAACAAGAGAAATCTCATCCGCCCATGGTCAATTAAGCTAATTTAATTCCCAAGCAACTCACTGTATTATGTTCAGCCCTTTGCACCACTTGTTTTGTTCCACTGACATTCAATCACTTATTTATCTCTGTTGCCAAAGGGCCACACCTGAGTTCTGATTTATGGAGCACAGTTGCAAGGGAAGAGCAGCTTGTGTGACTGTTGATTATTGCATTTCTATTTAGTGAGTAACAAGTTCAACCTGCACCAGTAACTTGGAGGAAAATTGGCAACTGGAACTTCAGTCCTTCCACCTGTCCAATAGCATTCCTTGCTTTTCTTTGAAGTCGCAAGTTTTGCGTATCTTGCAATATTTCTTTCAGACACCAACGGAGTGTTTTCACTTCTAGGCATATTTGACAAGCCTGACATTTCTGGGAACGCTCAGTCTGCCTGTGCATGCATTGGTGCAGTGAGCCCATGTTATCTAGCACAGTGTCTGCATCTCCTAAGCAGAAGGTCTGACTATAGCTCAAGCACTTATCTCGCTGCACGTTCGTGATTGCTTTGATCTAACGATGGGCAATGGACAGAGCTGAAATTTCAGGGTGGCCAGCAGCTTAACTGGCACAATAATCCAGTTAGGTTTGCCAGACATCTGGATATCCACCTCTAAAATTGCAAAAAAATTAAAGAAAAAGCATCTCCAAATTACACTCAGACAAAATTTCTAGAAGAAAAGGGAAAATGTGTCCAGGGAAACACAGATGTAGGAGCAGCTCTAAATTGGATGGGGTTTAGGTTGGTGGGGTGGGGGAGGTGGGGGCAATTAGTATTTTTTTAATAGGAAAACACTATTGTAAATCAACATGAGCTAACAGTGGGCTTCATGAATAAATGTAGGCTTCTGGCCCTGTTCACAGAGATTCTGAGCACTAACAATTCATATTTAAGGCAAACAGAGCTTCAGATGTTCAGCTGTGTTAAAATCATTGAAGTCTATTGTGTGCCTTGAACCCCGAGACATAGCAGCCTTTTAACTGCAACTTCCCGTGGCTCATTTCCAGTACAGAAACATAAACATGTGAGGTCTGTGGACTCTCTATCTCCATTTAGACTCTGGGAACTTGATAAACGCAAAACATTTGCTTACCTTATGAGAAGAGGAAGTCGTGCTCTCCATTGCAAAATTTTGATGGAAGAACGAAGTTCTGCTGCAAACCAAGAAAAATAATGTTAGAAAACTGCATTTTCAGACAGATTGTGTGGATTATTTTTTATGATTTCTGACTGTTTTGACTTGGCAAAGCAGGAGTCTAACAAAACAAGTGATGAAGGCTCCTGGCATGTGACTTCTCAAATATTTAGCAAGTATTTGTAAGCTTTATTAAGTCAAGATGACTCATCCATCTTGACTTGCTTACATGTATGTTTCATGTACTATGCTACGTAGACCAATAGAAAGTGTTAGTCATTTGTTTTATTACTGCAGGGTTATATTTCAGCAAAACTATCTCGTTTTGATGCTGTTTATTTTCAGAACAGCTCTGGGCAAATTTTGTAGGTCTGCAAAGCCACCAGCCTTTCTAAGTTTTTTTTCTTGGCAGAGGAGACCTAGAAATGTGAAGTAGGATCTCAGTTTTCAGTTTGAAATGAAAAGAATAAGTTGCTTTCCCTTTTCTTTGGGGACTATGTTCTTGGAAATATAACTCTGGTAAAGGCAGAGCATTTACTTTTGCCGAAACTCTTCCACTGCTCTTTGTGCAAGCCCAGGGCTTTTGCAGCCAGGAAAAAGAAGAAACTCATAACTGTAGGTATTTTGATTTTGGGAAAGCCTCCATGTGAGGTAAAGTTCAGAGAAGGGATTGACACTGGCACAGGTATTTACCACAGGGGATGTGGGCATTTTAATCCTTTTGTTGACTTCAACTTGTCTTCCTTAAATTCATTTAAATAGTCTCTTCAGAGCTGGAACAGCCACTAGCTGCCCAAAAAACCCAGCAGCGACCGAGCTTGCAGAGATCACCTTGCATATATGCTTGGTAAATTCAAGGCCAGGACAGAAATATGGGATTTCTCAGCCTATAATCATATCATAACTGTGCTGTGTTATTGTACAACCGACGGAGTAGGGGTTATGTTCAGCCCTGCTATGGCTGCACAAACTTACTGCTTCCATAACTGATTAATGAGGTGACCCCTCTGCTTATCACAAGTGGGGTGAGCGGTTTTTTTGACAAGCAAAAGGGCTCAGCCAACTGAGAAGATGGTGGCATGACCTAATGAGCTGTTTATCAGTCTGACAAAGAGATCAAATTGTGCTGGTGAAACATTATGAAGTCATACAAGCCACAAGGCAATAATTTGGGACATGAGTGTTTAACATATGACCTAAATCTAACTGAGGTTTGTTCACCTCGCCAGATATTAGTTTAAGCCAGTTCTGGAATTCCTGTCTGAAGCCAGAAAACCACACAGCTAGGCCTTATTAAAAAAAAAAAATTAAAAAATAAATTCTGGTTTTTTCTGTGGAAAATTGTTGTTCCAACTAAAAAAAATGCACGGACAACGCTTTCCTTCTGCTAAAAACTTTGTCTTTTCACTGGAAAAAGGAAAACCTGGGCACTAAAATATATCTGCTGAAAAGTGCAAGTTTTATGTATTAGTTCCTGCCAACTAGTTGCTCTTAATGGAAACTTTGTTTTCATCATATTTTGTGCCGAAATTTCTTGTCCAATATTTTATCAACTCCACACTTCACTGATTTCCATTTGCAAAGTCTATGCTACATTTCTTCATTCATGTCTCCATTATATAAACAGTTATTTTTATTACATTCTATTATTCTCACAGACCAACAGCACATCTTCGGGTAAGAGAGTAAGGGAAAATGAACTGCTTTCAGTAGACATGTCTTTTAAATCACTGAAAGGGAACAGATGGAATGACATTTGAGAGGTTCTTGAACTGAGAAGTATTTCAGTGGTAAATACATACATATGTATGTATATAAACTCATCGATATGAACACATGTGTATGCACAGATGTGCATCCACACACAAACAGCATGTACATACTGCAAGGTAAATAAATGCAGATGGAAACAGACTAATATTTCATAGCCAAATGCATTTAACAGTAACCAAATGAACCCTGAGAACAACATCGTAGAAGTGTTTTGTATCTGCAATAGCCATCTACCTCATCTATTCTGGACCTCATAGGTTTTTGGCTGATGTCTCAGGGTGCTCTAATGTTGCCAGTCGTGCAGTAAATCTGCTGGGTCATATTGCTAGACATATCATACCATTCATGGTATAAATGAGCCATCAGCGAACAGCAAATACTAATACAGATGATTTGTAAAAAAAAAAGAAAGACAAAATTAAGCAGGACAGCCCTATCTTCTTACAGCCGTGTGAGTGAAAAATGAGTTATAACGCAGAACACCTGCACTACATAATGAAAGTCATGGAAAGCAGTTACGGCTCAGAAAAGCTGGCTTGTGAGTGTAACATATCACCGCATCCAGCATCCAAGAACATAAAGCGCAACAATCAAACCCAAAACAGCTCAGACTGAACACTGCTGTTGCCCAGGTGTATTTTCTGATGACAAAGTAGCAGTAACATAGTTCGGTGCTTAAGGTCTTTTGGGGGAAATCTTACCACAAGGACCTTCCCAACTCAGTCTGGCAGATGGGTGTTTATGCAGAGTGAAGAATTGCACATTTTGAAGGGCCTAGGGAACACATAAAGGACGGGCGCTGCTTTTCACTTCGCTCAGGTCAGTCATCCCCGCACCAAACTCAACAACACATGGCTGAGCCACTGGATGTGTTTTTCAGAAGACTTGATTTGAAGAGTCACAGTCTGTAAGGAGAGGAGATGCTTCTTCATTAGACCAAACATTCTTGGAAAACAAAGGAGAAGCTTTGGAGAACAAAAGCTCTCATAGAAGCAGCCAACATCAAGACTAAATGTCAAACCTCCTCTGTGTGTAACGATGTTAGCCATTTTGTTAGTCTGAGAAAAAAGGTTGATTGGCACACTGAGAAACTGAGGAAAATAATCAGATTTTAATCCTGTGGGATCTCCTGGGCTGAAGATTCAGAAGGTTAGCTGGAGAAGAAGCTTGTGTGAGGAAAATCATAATCCAATAAGACCAGAGTTCAAGTGATGGAGGCTCTATCATGTCCCTTGGGAGGCTCTTCCATTTGTAACTTACATTTACCTCTATTTCCAGTTTGGACTTTTCCAGCTTTGGCTTCAAGCCAGGGGGTTCTATCTGCCAAACTTAAACAGATTTTTACTTGTGATATTTAAGGATTGGTAATACAGCCAAGAATTTAATTTCCACTTATGGATCTTTCCTTCCACTTAAGGGTCTTTCCACCCCTATTTTATCCTGTGTCTTGTTTTGCATCAGAAGAAGGAGTTCCTAATTTCAGTCATCTGATGTCAAACATAACACATCAGAGACAGAATAGAAAGGTTCGTAGAAAATGCACATGGAAGGTCTAGAGAGATCCTAATAAAGCTGTAAAGCTGTGCAAAGAACACAAGCCAGAACCAATTCCTGGAGGCTTCTAAAATAAAACTGCTGCCTTATTAAAAATTAACATTTTAAACCTAAATCCTAGTTTGAGTGGCAAATACAAAATAGACCCAGAAAAGCTTGGAAGTAAATAGGTTTCCAGGGGGCTGGTCCTGTGTGTTCAGCCCACCATGGATATATAACTAACGGCAGAATTGTCCCCCTTATCGGGAGATTTACCCATATTGTGCCTTGCAGTCTTGTTATTCTTGAGAAGGGCTTTATGTAATGTTACTGGTTGTCCTGAAAAAACTGGGATTAACTTGGAAGACAGATATTGCAGATTGGATTAGACTTCAAAGAGGTGTTGCCAAAGAGAACTTTTAAAAGGCTTTAAAAAATGAATTGTACTGATACAGGCTCTTTCCCTTTGAACATGAAAAAAAAAAAAAAGAGGCAGAGTTTAATATTACTTAAATATATCCAACAATTAAGTTGCAAGCAAACCACACAGAGAGGTTTTCAAAGGAAAGTGGATATTTTAGTGACTTATCAACAGCCCCATTTCTCCTCAGTTTTTCTGCATTTCCTGCAGCGGAGGCCGACTAGGACCTGCGTGCGTGGAAGAGGGAGATGGTGGCACTGAGCAAACGCTAAAGTGCAAGAATAACCCCAAAAAGTGAGCCAAAGGGGAGACTGAATGTTAAAGCTTTGCAGGAGGAGGCAGATCCCAGAGGCTCACCCTCAGTCCTTGCAGGTTGATGGTTGCCATGGCGACACCAGGATGTTGCGTCTAGGCCTGTGCCAGCGCCCATCCCTGCTCTCAAAATACAGCATCGACACCCCCCGTCAGCCACACAGATGCTAAAACATCCCATGTGGACACCTCAGACAGCCCATAGCCTCTCCCAGCTCTGAGAGGAACGCAGAGATGGCAGGGCCGGAGGCCTGGCCCAGGGATCCCCTTTGCCTGCTTGGGTATAAAATGGCCCCTTCATTTTTCACGCTTTTCCCTCAAGCTGTGACTATCCGCTTCTCTAAAAATGAGCTGGGGGGCTGATGAAAGTCCCTGATCACATCAGCACCTGCCGCTCTGAAATGCCATGTGGGGTTTAAACTGGGGTTGCTGGTCTCTTCTCCCAAGTGAGTAGCAACAGGAGGAGAGGAGATGGCCTCAAGCTGCATCAGGGGAAGTTTGGACTGGATATTGGGAAAAATTTCTTTACTGAAAGAGCAATGAAGCTTTGGAACAAGCTGCCTGGGGAAGCGGTAGAGTCACCATCCCCGGAGGTGTTTGAAAAACAGGGAGATGTGGCATTTGAGGAGAAAGTTTTGTAGGCATGGTGGTGCTGGGCTGACAGTTGGACTTGGTGATCTTAAAGGTCTTTTCCAACTTTAATATTTCTATCATTCTGCAATTCTATGCTCAGGAAACAATAAGCTGATTTCTGGCCAGTGCCTCGCGGCCAGCATCTGCCCCAAAACCATCACAGGTGCCTTGGCTCAAAGGAGCTTAGGGTGGGCAGAGAGGAAGGATCGTCGCCAGCTCCCTCCTCTTTACAACCTCCTTTCAGGTAGTTGTAGAGAGCAATGAGGTCTCCCCTCAGCCTCCTTTTCTCCAGGCTAAACACCCCCAGCTCTCTCAGCCGCTCCTCATAAGGCCTGTTCTCCAGCCCCTTCACCAGCATTTTGCTCTTCTCTGGACTCGCTCCAGAGCCTCAACATCCTTCTTGTGGTGAGGGGCCCAGAACTGAACACAGGATTCGAGGAGCGGTCTCACCAGTGCCGAGTACAGAGGGAGGATAACATCCCTGGACCTGCTGGTCACGCCGTGTCTGATCCAAGCCAAGATGCCATTGGCCTTCTTGGCCACCTGGGCACACTGCTGGCTCATGTTCAGTCACTGTCAACCAACACCCCCAGGTCCCTCTCCTCCAGGCAGCTTTCTAGCCAGTCTTCTCCTAGTCTGTAGCACTGCACAGGGTTGTTGTGCCCCAAGTGCAGGACCCGGCATTTGGCCTTGTTAAACCTCATGCCGTTGGACCCTGCCCAGCAGTCCAGCCTGTTCAGATCCCTTTGCAGAGCCTCCCTACCCTCCAGCAGATCGACACTTCCACCCAGCTTAGTGTCATCTACAAACTTGCTAAAGGTCATTGAGTCATTGTTAAGCCTTCAGAGTTGCTGGTCAGACCCTGCCCTCCTATAATGCTCCATTTGGAAGCAGCGGGCTCAAGGCAGGTGTTCCCCGGGCTGCACCAGCCGCTCTGTCTGCTTTCAATGCACTCATGGGGTTGCCCCACACGTGGCTCCAGCAGCTCCCAGATTTAATTTACAGGTCTTTGAACAGTTTTCTGTTCCTCTCCGTCCATTTTCAACCCATCCTTCTTCAGGATAAGAGGGATTATTTCTCAGTACGGCTCTTAGGCAGTTTGTTTTAGTGCAGGGAAGGTGAAGTCCTGACTGGTGAGTGAAGTAAAGTGGTCCTCTGAGCGTATTTGGTTGCATGTGAAATGCACGGTACAATTGCCAAGTGCTGCTGTGACAGGGACCTTGGCCTGCTGCAGATTTTCTATTGGAAGAGTAAATACAGAGGGTGAAATGTCATTGTTTTTGTAGAACATAATAGCTCTCTTTCTTTTTCTCCTGAGAAGCCTGGGAACTCCAAACAAATTTGGGGGCCCATTTTATTAAATGAAAATATCCATGCATTATGAGCCAATCTATATCTTTCCAGCCCAGCCCCGTGAAAGGTCAGTTTAACAAACCACGCTCTCAGGAACTGGGGAGGAGTTATGAGCTCACAGTAATCCCACTAATTGCACTCTACCTCAGTTTCTTATTTTATTAATCAGCAGCCAACAAATCCCAGCTTTCAGAACTCATTATCAACCTGCTCTGTACTATTACCACTGCCCTCTCCCTTTGGATACACACTCTGCACATTCCTCTGGCTTAGACATCTTTCAGGTTCCTTCTGCATCTTTTTGGTGCGCAGTTATAACCAATTCTTGAATATAGGTCAACTATAAATAACCGGGGTGCTGCTGCACGTATGGATTAATGTCGTTGAAGAAGCAGAACAAAATGAGGACTGGTGGCCAACTTCACTCCTGCAGGGAGCTTTAAAACTCAGTCTGGGTTCCAGAAGATCTTTGCCAGTGGAAACTGCCCAGGCCCAACACTTCATCACTGTATCTCCTGGCTGGATCAGCCCCACCCAACTTTATTATTGGACAAAATTTTACAATTGGAAGCTCAGGTCAATTTTTCACAATCTGCAAATTAAAAAAAAATAAAAAAGCTGTTTGAGTTTTCTCCAAACTTTACGTGACCCTTCTCCCTTCCCTTCGGAGTAGATCTGGCAATTTTCAGGTCTAATGAATTTTCCAAGTCCTAGTAAAAGGGGAAGGTGCCTGCAATGCTGCCTACAAGCTTCCAAGCATGCCAGCTCCTCAAAGCTCAGCAGCTCTTTCCACTGTGGTGCTTCTGCATGGTATGTGCAGTAAAGGTCTACATTTCTCCTGGACTTTCTCCTCCCTGCTCTTTTTTGGCTGCAGTCTGTCTCAAGCAGAGAAAAAAGAGGATTAAAAGTGGGGTTTGACTGAAGAACACTGACACCTGCTCCAGTGCCAGGTGAATGCCATTTTTTGAGGGTTTGTGACAAGAACATTACTTCCAGAGCATGACTAGATAAGAAACACGTCCCACCTCCACCCTGTTGATTCTTGCTCTAAGGCTGAGGAAACTGTGAAAAATCCATTTTCTGCAGCTTCTTTAAAAGCCAGGATTTATTTTATAAGAACACTCAACTATTTTATCAGCTGTTTCAGATCAAGTATCCACTTCTATCCAAAGGAGCAGTGGCTACTTGTTTTCTTTCCCCCCAGCCCTCTGGAATTATATTCTTAAGAAACAAAACAACAGTAGTTGTTGTTAACTAGCCGTAGCCCATATGAAGTATCAACCTTTGCTGTTCTTTTCGTGTCTGGACGTTACAGCACATTATGTTCATGCAGCATATACAAGAGTTAACCTAGAATGAGGTCAAAACACCATGACAGCAAGATTCAGGGTGATTTTCTGCCTCAGTACTCAAAATCCTTGATTGCATGGGCTTGTGGCACAGCTGCATTGTCATACTCAAGTAAAGAGGATAGAGGCAGTTGAATTTCTTACACTGGGATGTGGGGCTTTGTAAGTCACCAGTGCGATCCAGCTTCATGCTGAATTT